>NC_066585.1:288014711-288330336 GCF_024323335.1 Lathyrus oleraceus
AGAAAACTTTCAAGGAACTTAAGGGGTTTATTTGCAAAATTTTCAGACATGGAAAGACAAAGAAGGAATACAAAGAAGTACAGCTTCAGGCAACCAGATTTGAAAGAGTTAAGGAATCTGACATCCTATGTATTAGATCCTTTGGGTTTCAAGGCTCGTTTTGGGAAGCTTCTTCCTCTTCTGAATACTCAGGTGGATGAAGGATTGATGAGTGTACTGGTGCAGTTTTATGATCCCTTGTACCGTTGCTTCACGTTTCCGGATTTCCAGCTTTTTCCTACCCTTGAGGAGTATGCTTACCTTGTGGGTATACCTATTCTAGACCAGTTGCCGTTCAGTGGCTTGGAGAGTATTCCTACTTCTCAAGAGATAGTTGACATGTTACACATAGATGAATCTTTGGTTGGTGCTCATATGACTACCAAAGGTGGAATTCAAGGTCTCCCTTCTGAGTTCCTCATTGCTCAAACTGCTATGTATGGGAAGGCCATGAGTGAGAACGCCTTTGAGGCCATATTTGTACTTCTCATCTATGGGCTAGTATTATTCCCCAACATCGACAAGTTTGTGGATGTGAACGCTATTAGGATCTTCTCTACTCTTAATCTCGTTCCGACTCTGTTGGGCGATACCTACTTCTCTTTGCATATGAGGAATGCAAAGGGTGGTGGCGCCATTGTGTGTTGTTTGCCTCTGTTGTATAAGTGGTTTATTTCTCACTTACCTCAGACGGTCGCTTTCAAGGAGAACAAGGAATGTCTACGGTGGTCCACGATACTTATGTCTCTCACTAATGATGATATCTCTTGGTATAACCATGTGTATGATGGTGTGCAGATTATTGAATCTTGTGGCGAATTCTCCAATGTACCTCTTCTTGGTACATGTGGTGGGATTAACTACAATCCTGTTTTGGCACGTCAGCAGCTTGGGTTCCTCTTAAAGGATAAACCCAATAACATTTTGTTATAGGGTGTATTCTTTCAGGATGGTAAAGATCCCCAAGGCTTGAAAGCTAGGATGGTTCGCGCTTGGCGCAAGATTCATAGGAAAGGAAGGAAAGAGTTGGGTCCTAAGAATTGCATCGCTTTGGAGCCTTACACTGTTTGGGTTAGGAAGAGGGCGTCTGAGTATCTCATGCCTTACGAGTATCCGAGACCTACACCTATGATTATGGTTGGGCCTTCAACCCTCCCTAATCAAGGAGCAGAGGAGTTGAGAGACGAAGACCGTTCACGTGCCTGGATCCGTGAACGTGAAGAGTTGCTTCAGCAGATTAAGGAGAAGGATGCGTTGATTGAGTTTCTTGAGCATCAGGTTATTGATGACCCTGATGATGTATGGACTTCTCTACTTCCTCAGTCTTCTAAGTTCTGGAAGAGGAAGTATGATCGACTCGCCAAAGAGAAAGCCGATATGGAGGCAGCCTACCAGAAGGAGGTGAAGAGGCTTCGTGCATCTTACCTCCCTGTGTCCTGAGCTCTAGATGATTGTTTCTAGGGATCCATAGGATGATTATTTTCCTTTTCTCTTGTATAAGATTGACGATGATGCGCTTCTTTTCCCTGATATTATTTGATGAGATATTTCCATATGTGATAAAATGCTTAATATTTCCAAAATTTGCAAATAAAACTCTAAAGTTCCTTTGAAATAAAAAACAAATCATATGCACAAGCATTGCATGCATCATATGCATAAGCAGGTTCTGTTTCCGGTCCCTTGCCCTGTGGTCTAACTCTATGTCCTTCATTTATTTTGAAGACAAGCTGACTCACCGGTACTACACTAGAGCCAATATTTCAAGACCATGGATTCACGAGGCAGGCGCCGTGACATCCACCCTACACCAGAAATTGAAATTCATGAAAAACAAGAAGGTGGTGGTGGTAGGGGGAGAAAGGGCTCTCCTGGTTAGCCATTTGTCTTCCTTCTCTTATATAGATGTTGAGGTTGAAGTTGGAACTCCTTTCCAAGCTTTATCTATTGCTGAGCCTATTGAGAAGAGAACTTCTTCATTTGCTTCCTACAAAGATGCAAAGCTGGCCATTGAGCATGGTGCAACCACTGGTTTAGGAAAAATGATTGAGTTAGAAGACAACGAGTCCCGGGCTGGCATAGGTTTTTCTTCTGGAACTTTCAACAAGCAAGGGTTATTCAAGAGTGGAGGTTTCATCCACACTGGTCTGGATGAGGAGGCCGCTGCCGTTTTAGAAGAAGATGCAGAGGATTTTGGCAATTTCATCATCCCTGGAGGGGTCTGCAACAATTGGGTCGCTGTGGATATTCCAACAGTTGTCCACAAGTCAACGTAATAATCACTTTGTTTAAAAACCCTTCGCCCATGCCAAAAGGAGGAGTGATGACATCGTTGGCGCATAAATACAATGATATTTTCATTCAATAAATTCATGTTAAATGTTTGTTTTTCCATTTATTTTCCCTTTTCGCTTTTCGCATCAAATTGGTGATCACATAAAACCCTAAAAAATAGAATAAAATCGATCTTTTCATATGCATAACGATTTGCCTTGGTTGAATTCTAAAGCTTTTCATATCCAAAATCGTTATGCAGGTTAATTTCTAGACCCATTGAACATAATGACCCAACACCATCTCCCAATTTTGAATTCCCTGTATTTGAGGTAGAGGAAGATGATGTTGAAGAGATTCCTGATGAGATCACCCGGCTATTTGAGCATGAAGAGAAGATCATTCAGCCGCATCTTGAGAATCTGGAAACAGTCAACTTGGGGTCTGAAGATTGTGTGCGAGAGGTAAAGATTGGGGCACTTCTGGAAGAATCTGTTAAGAAGGGGTTGATTAAGTTGCTACGATAATATGTCGACGTCTTTGCCCGGTCATATGAAGACATGCCTGGTCTAGATACTGATATTGTGCAACATTTCCTACCTTTAAAGCCTGAGTGCATGCCTGTAAAGCAGAAGCTCAGAAGAACTCTTCCTGATATGGCAGTGAAGATCAAAGAGGAAGTTCAGAAGCAAATTGATGCGGGGTTCCTAGTGACTTCTATATATCCTCAATGGGTGGCCAATATTATGCCCGTGCCTAAGAAAGATGGAAAAGTCCGGATGTGTGTGGACTATAGAGACTTGAATAAAGCTAGTCCGAAAGATGATTTCCCTCTACCACATATTGATATGTTGGTAGACAATAAAACTAAATTCAAAGTCTTCTCGTTTATGGATGGATTTTCCGGATATAATCAGATTAAAATGGCACCCGAGGATATGGAGAAGACAACATTCATCACACCTTGGGGAACATTCTGTTATCGAGTGATGCCCTTCGGTTTGAAGAACGCCGGAGCCACGTATCAACGAGCTACGACCAATTTGTTTCATGATATGATGCATAAGGACATTAAGAACATTAAGAAAATTATCCAGAAGATGGTTGTTACGTACAAAGATTGCCATGAGATGCTGCCGTTTGCTTTGCATGGCTATCGTACATCTGTCCGCACTTCAACAGGGGCAACCCCTTTCTCTCTTGTTTATGGCATGTAGGCGGTACTCCTAATAGAGGTGGAGATCCCATCAATGAGAGTCTTGATGGAGGCCAAGTTGACTGATGCTGAATGGGTTCAGAGTCGTTATGACCAACTGAACTTGATAGAAGAAAAGAGATTGACTGCCATGTGCCACGGTCAGTTATATCAGCAGAGGATGAAGAAAGCTTTTGATAAGAAGGTCAGGCCTCGTGTGTTCCGAGAAGGTGACCTTGTCCTCAAGAAAGTTTTATCTTTCGCGCCCGATTCCAAGGGCAAGTGGACTCCGAACTATGAGGGTCCGTATGTTGTTAAGAGAGCATTTTCAGGCGATGCTTTGATACTTACAACTATGGATGGGGAGGATTTCACTCGTCCTGTGAATTCAGATGCAGTCACGAAATACTTCGCCTAAAAAAATAAAAACTCAATAGCTCGCTAAGTTGAAAACCCGAAAGGGCGGCTTAGGCAAAAATGAGCGTCTCGGTGGATTGAAAACCCGAAAGGGCGATCCAGGCAAACGTTAGAGACATAAAAAATATATAATAATGATATAGGTATCCCGCTAGATTGAGTACCTCATCCTAGGGCAATCTAGGCAAAAATTAGGGATTTGGCAAGTAACTGCATCCTGACAAGACTTTGTTCTACAACTGTCGTCCATCAGAGATCCTTGCTCATTATCAGCCAAAGCTTCAAATACATCGGATTCAGAATTGGTGGAGAAATGGTCATTATGTTCAATGTAGCCCTTTTCCAATATATATCACCAATTTCAAATTTGTAAAGATCTATGGAGTCTTGCCATTCGCAGACTACCATTCTATCAAATAAATTTGAGCCTTTTATCCAATTATTGGCACTCTTATCTGTTTCTATTCAACAAATGTTTTGCATGTTTTGATTAAGAAAATATCATTGTTTTAAACGATCAAATTTTTTATAATTTGTTTTTAAACAAAGTGAACATTCACAATGACGAAAGGATACTTAGGAGATCCTCAGTGCTCTCCCAAGGGTGGTACGATCCTCAACAGGGTAAGATTTTTGTCCATATTCCTGGCATGACTGTATCTCCTCCCTCCGGAACCCCTTGTGGTTTATCTTACCAAGTGGATTGCTTGTTGAGAGTCACCTCTCCTCCCTTCAGCAGAGTAACAATCTTTCTTCCTCAGCAGCTTGGATCTCTTTGGGCAAGAGCGGTATTTGGTGGTTGATCCCGATAAATCCTTTATCTCCTTGGATAGATTCCCTAGTAGAGTTGTTGGTGTGGTGGACCTTGTCTGTGATAACTCTCGTCCCCAGCTGGAATGATTGATGATTCATCCCTTGCAGAGTTCTTTGCTTCCTGGTATCTCTGATCCCCAGTAGATTGGATACTCCCCGGTGAACTTGGCTTTCTCTCTTGAGATGTAGTACCAGGTGGTTGTTTCCTGGACCTGGTTGTGTTAGATACGTCTGTTTGTCAGCATACATCATACATAAACCACGCATATACATGCATAATTATAACATTCAGATATTCATGTTGCATTCTTTGCCATATATCGTTGTTTGTTGTCTCCTGCTATTTGGTGATATACTTCCCCAAGCAGACGTGTGTGTTTGATCTCTCCATATAGAGTCAGCTCCATAGGCAGAAAGTGTCTATCCTTTCTTCCATATTCCCCACCGGGTTATATCCTCGTGGATGTTGATTGTTTTTGTTCCTTCCCAACACATATACTGGGATGGATTTCCCCATTGAGTTATATCCTCACCGGGACAAGTCTTGATTTGGTGTGCCTATCTAATTTGATCCTAGATCGGTCTCTTGAGACTCTTTTCCTGTTTCCCCGTGGTAAATGAATAATTGCTCAATAATTAGTAATTATTATCCCCGGCGGAGTCTGTGTTTCTCTACCCTCATACCGGTAGTTGTAAACCCTATTTCTTCCCTTTTTGCAGAGTAACTATTTTTGCTCATCTTTAATTGGTGACAGTTATCTTCATCCAATATTCGGTGATGATATCCCCTCATCTGCTTGGATAATTTCCCTGATTACGCAATTTATCCCCAGCGGGTCATCTCTCGTCTACCTTGTTGTTGTTGGTAACGATTATTTCTTCCCTGAATTGGTCATCATTATATACCTAGTTTCGGTATCCCGGTGCCTTTTCTTTTCGGTCGATTTATCCTTTATTAACCCAGTAACCGGTTGTGAATAATCAATCATGCGAGTATATTATCTATGTTCTGACGGTAATAGATAGTATATCTCATGCACTCTCGGGTCTGAAGCCTTTTGTTCTTCCCCATTTGAGTAAGATTCGTATCCCCTTTGTGGAGTCGAATATCCATCCTGTAATCGAGTTTGCTTTTAGCCCTCTTTTGGATGATGAGTATTTTGGGAATATTCCTCAATTCACGCCTTGGTTGGTCACCTATTATATGCCCAGTAACCGGTATCCCTGGTGTTCCTTCCTCTCTGCTCCCTATTATGACTTTTTGTCCCCTGTGGAGTCAGAATCCCTGAGTTGAAGTATACCTTTTAGGTTTTCCTCAGACGTTTTGAAGTTTTGATATCTCTCACCCTTATACCGGTCTTGGATATTCATCTTTTCTTGAGCATGTTGTATCTCTCACTCTCATACCTGGCGTTCAGATCACATGTCTCCTTGAGCTTATTACCCAGTAACCGGTAATACCTCGTCTCGCTGCTTCCCCAGGAGTGTCCTTGTGGACATCCTCAGCGAAGTCCCTTAGTGGATTGTTTTCATCCGGATTTTATCTGAAGTATCCGCTGTGGATAGTTTTTTGCTGTATTGGTATATTCCCCAATACATGCATCTTCGAGTCAGCTCGAGTCTTTCCATTGGATCTTTTCCCTTTGGAATTCTGTTCCCCACGCTTTGAGTCGTGACCAACTCGCGCATTTTTATCCCTTTTCTATCCCCAGGGTCTTGGTCCCATGGAGTGAATTGCTCATATGGATTATCAGTGGCTTCTGATTTCTTTGCTTTTGTGGACACATATCTCCACAAAGTGCTATCATTTTACATACCTACATTTGCATCATGAGGTCTCTTAGGGACCAAAATTTGTCTCTTTGTTATTATTTAAGCCCATTCTACCCCGTCGAGACGAATATTTTAACCTTCACTTCTCCGGCTAGAATGACCTTAAATAGGGGCATCTGTAAGACCCCAATTTTGACCCTAAGATCCCTCATGGCATCATAACATTGCATTTGCATTTCCTCAAGGATCTTTAGCATCTTGGTTCCCTTTGCCTTTGGGTGGGACTCCTTGTGATTGGTTTGAGATCACCAAGCATGCTTGAATTATACATCATTGTTTCTCTTACTTTTGTTTACTAACCAAAAACACAAAAATGTGTCACTAACATCTTTTGTTTGAAGCTTGAGTATCATCCAAGACACTTTGTGGGTTCTATTTAGATGATCAGTCAACACAAGGGAATGACTTGAGATACTTCCAACAGGTTCAAATGGGGTATATTCGTCAGTCAAAACGTTAATCTTGAAGGAGCAAAAGTTTGTTCATGAGTTGTCATGCTCGCTAGGCGAGCAGAATGGGTCGCTTAGCGAGTCCCAAGAAAAGCCACCAGAATCACCTACGCTCAGAGGAATTTCTTGAACTGTCATGCTCGCTAGGCGAAGCCCACGTGTTTAAAAAAATGAAATGAAAAATAAAAAAAAACGAAAAACGAAAAAAAAAACGAAAAAACGAAAATAATAATAATAATAAATAAATAAATAAATAAAATATAACAGAAATTTTTTGGACTTGGGCCTCTCTCATTTGAGCCCACAGGTCCACAAAAATCAGGTTATAAATTCAGAGTTTCAGTGAAACAAAATTCAATTCTATTCCTATTACCCTGGCAAGGAAAAAGATAGTGAGAGAAGAGCTAACAGAGTTCAGAGCAACCTCCAGAGACTGAAGGGAACTCATCGGCAAAGAACCAATTCCCTCTCATATAAACCCTAAGAGTGCTTCGCAAACCCAACCGTGCCATTCAATTTCATCGGTCTCTCCAATCAGGTTTGCCCTTATTGCCATTACTTTATGCTTTAATTTGAATGCTCTGAATGTATGAGGTATTATGGGTGAATTTGATACCCTTTTGATGCATGTGTTTGACAAGAGGTTTAGGTCTCCTACCCTTGGTTGCTTTTTGTGAGCTTTTTGTGAATTTTAATGGCATGATTCATGTGGTTACATTTTGATTTGGGGGCAACTCTTGATTACCCTATCTTGTTTCTCTAACCTGTTTGTTGAGTTTTGTTTTGTGAGGGCTCACATACTCTTGCAGGGATAGCTTGCTTGGTGTTCCACTTTATTTGTGGGGTACCACCTGGAGGTCTATTCCGATTACCTGTACTGACTCGCTTTCTTTGATGGTGTTTAGCTTGGAAGAGTCTTTGGGTTTCTTATTTATCTAATTGATGTTACTTCGGATCTTTATCCGTACGGTAGATCTCTTGATCGCTTTACTTTTCCCGCATGTTACCGATTTCTTAGGTTTCGTATAGCCTCTCGTGGCATGTCATTTAAGGTAGCGCGGTTCCTTCATCTAGGACTGCCTTTTTGCATGAGCATCCCTAAAACACCCCAACTCATTGATTTTTCTTCTCCTAAGAACACGTTTATTCCTTCTACTACAAGCGAATAAGTCTCCAAAGGTCGAGCATCCGGTAGATTGCGTAGTAACGTCGTTCAACCCTTACCCCATAGGTGGTCGAACTACGTTTTGCTCTGATTTTCATCCCAGATGAGATACGTAGGCATAAGATGCGATATCTTAGCGAGCACACTCCTCTTTAACCCATAGGTAGCCGAGCTACGAAGACTCTGATTCTCAGATTCAGATAAGATATGTATGCAGTGGATGCGACGTCCGTGCGAGTCATTTTCTTTTGACCCTTCTTTTAGTAAGTAGTACATTAGATAAACATACACGCTTTTCTCATCCCTTCAATCATGTTTGCACAAATAAATTTTCAAAAAAAAAACAACAACCTTTGCAACAAATGTGAAAAGGGCTCCCTAGGAGTACCTAGGATGCTTTGGGTGCCTAATACCTTCCCATTGCATAACCCACCCCCTTACCCAGATCTTTGACATTTTTACTAGTGTTTGATTCGATAAAACTTTTAGGTTTTTGTTCGCTTTCTAACCATTCCTTTGGATAAATAGAAGTGTGGTGGCGACTCGACTTGTATGATTTACCTTGGATTTAGTCAATATCTCTAATGGTAACGAATACCCCGCTACACGTAGGCATAAGACCGAAGGTCTTACCAAACACAAAAATATAATTAATGAATTTTTTTCTCATCCCCCATTCTATTTGTTTGTAAACATCACTTTATACCAAGTACATATGCACACAAAAAGGACTCCCTAGGAGTACCTAGGACACTTTGGGTGCTAACACCTTCCCTCTGTGTAACCAACCCCCTTACCTATAATCTCTGACATTTTATTAGTTTTGATTTGAAAACTTCTTACTTTTGGGTTTTGTTCGTACTTTTTCCATTTTCCCTTGGAAACAGTAAAAGCGTGGTGGCGACTCTTGTTATTTGATGTCTAGCTTATCCATAGCTTGATGATCATGAATATACCGCTACAGAAATTAAGTGGCGACTCTACTGGGGAGTAGTCTCCAGTGGGTTTAGCCTACTTTTTATGTGTATATATTTGTATATATGTTATGTTTGTGTATATGTATGTCTGATATAATCTGCTTGTTGTGCTTGGTGATATCTGAGTGGTGAGATAAGTTCTAACCCGATCTTGAGTGCAATTAAGATATGAGGATGCTATAGTCATGTTTGACTTGTGTGGAGTAGTCCTTACCAAGTTGGCTTGAGACCCATTTTCTCAGTGGAGACTCTTTTGGATTTGGAAATGTCACACAAGTATTTGTTGTTAGGCATTACTATCTCTAATCTGGGTCTGAGAAGCTGAGGACCGTAGAACATTTACCCCCTCTTGGCCTATTTAGGACGTAGTACGGAAACTGTTCAAGTGTAGACTTGATAACAGTTGTTACGCGATACTACACTCAGACGAGTTTCTCTTGAGAATATTATGGGTCGATGAGTCTGTCATCTTAACCTGTAATATCCGATAGATGAAATTAAGACTCTGGGACCTTTTTAGAACATGATCTACAGGTTTTTTTTCCTTAGTTCACTCCTTTGGGATGGTTCTTACCCAGACTCCATGCTCGTGACTTGCAACAAACCCTTGATTCTTGGTTGATCCAATTATGTCTTGTCAATACTAATGGAACTTAGGTGTTGATAAGGTGTAAACCATAATCCACCAAAATGGATGATGATCTTGACAATGACTTGATTCATCCCTTGACCTTTGTTTGCCTTGTGTGTGATCCCTTATTTGTGATTGTTGCATTCATGCATTCATGCGCATCATAACATTCATCACACGAAAATTTCAAGGAACTGAGTTATTATTTGCAAATATTTTCATACCATGGATTATGGACGAATGAATACTAAGAAGTACAGTTTCATATGTCCCGACTTGAAAGAGTTAAGGAAGCTAGCATCTTTTGTATTAGATCCTTTGGACTTCAAACAACGTCATGGGAAGCTTTTGTCCATCTTGTCTGCTGATGTGGTTGAAGGACTTTTGAGTGTATTGGTGCAGTTCTATGATCCTATCTACCGTTGTTTCACTTTCCCAGATTTTCAGCTTGTGCCTACCTTGGAGGAGTATTCTCATCTTTTGGGGATACCTGTTTCTAGTAGAGTGCCTTTTAGTGGATTGGAGGAGATTCCCTGATCTAGTATTATTGCTGAAGCTCTTCACTTGAAGAAGTCTAAGATAGAGGCTCATTGGGTGAAGAAAGGAGGATTATTTGGGTTTCCATCTGATTTCCTCATCAAGGAAGCTACTACTTTTTCTCAAGCCGGTAGTGTGGACGCTTTTGAAGTTATCTTTGTGTTGCTCATTTATGGATTAGCTTTGTTCCCTAATATTGATGGTTTTGTTGATGTTAACGCCATTAGACTTTTCTTGATTGGGAATCATGTGCCTACTTTTTTGGGTGATATGTATTTCTCTTTGCATCTAAGGAATTTTAAAGGTGGTGGAACGATTTTCTGTTGCATTCCTCTTCTATGCAAGTGGTTTATTTCGCACTTGCCTCAGGCACCTACTTTTGTGAAGAACAAACAATGTCTAAGGTGGTCTCAGAGACTTATGTCTCTCATTAATGATGATATAGTTTGGTATGACCCATCTTTAAGCAGTTTGGAGATTATTGATAGTTATGGTGAATTCTCTAATGTGCCTCTCATTGGTACACAAGGAGGAATTAACTACAACCTTGCTTTGGCTCTCCGTCAACTTGGGTTCCCCTTGAGAGACAAACCTAATAACACTTTGTTAGAAGGTCTTTTCTATCAAGAGGGTAAAGATCCCCAACATTTGAAGCAGAAGATTGTAAATGCTTGGCATAACGTGCATGGGAAGGGAAGATCCGAGCTTGGTCCGTGCAATTGTGTAGCTTTGGAAGCTTACACTCTTTGGGTGAAGAAGAGAGCTTTGGAGTTGAAGATGCCTTATCCTTGCGAAAGACCTGTGTCTATGGTTGTGGTTGAGCCATTAACTCTCCCTAAACAAGATATAGAGGAGCTGGAAGACGCACTCGTCAAGATGAAGCAAGAGAAGGACATGTGGGAAGAGCGTTTTCGTGCTTTGAGCAAGAAGCATGAAGAGTTGCAGTTGGAGTATAAGGACAAAGATGCACTTATTGAGCTACTTGAAGATCGAGTGACGAAGAGACAGAGAGAGTCGGAGGTTTCATCTTCTATAATGCCTCAGCCTTCCATTGCTTGGAAGAAGATTGTTGACCAACTTGTCCTCGAGAAGACTCAGATGAAGGCTTCTTTTGAGACCGAGATCCGTCGCATTCAAAGGAAGTACGCGCCGACAGCCAGATCTTCTGACATTATTGTTAGGGATCCTTAGGATGACTAGTCTCCTTTTCTCTTGTATTTTTCATTTGGTTTCTGAAATTGTACTCAGTGTAATCCTTCCAATTTATATAAATAAAAAGATATTTTTGGGTCATATCAAATTGTTGCAATTGCCATATATATATATATATATATATATATATATATATATATATATATATATATATATATTTGCAAATGATATAGTTAGTTCCTTGAAAAATAAAAATAATCAAGCATTGCATTTAATGCATCCTTTGCATAAGCAGGTTTTCGCCAGATGTCTGATTGGTATTTCTTCTGTTCTTTAGCCAAGCTGACTCACCGGTACAATACCCGAGCTAATCATCTGAGAATCATGGAGCATCTAGAGCAAGAGAAGAGAGAGATGAAGGACGAGATCGCCCGCCTGACTGCCATGATGGAGTCAGTTCTTACTTCTCAGAGTCAATCTTCTCCAACGCCTGTAACTCCTCCTAAGACTGTTATTTCAGAGGTGGCTACATCTACCATGCATGCTGTTGCCGCCCATTTCGCGCCAACTATGCCTGCTGGATTCCCGTGGGGAATACCGTCCAACTTTGTTCCCGAAGGCATCTAGAGTTCATTTTGAGCCTACCTTTGTTTCCATGTCGGCATCTAGCCCGGTCATGTCTGTGCCACCTCCCGTTGTGCACACCTTGCCTCGCGTAGAGGATACCATTTATCATTCTGAGCCGTCTTAGGGTCCAGATGTTTATGAAAAGATGGATGGAATGAAGGATCAATTTCTTGAGTTGCGCAAGGAATTGAAGACGCTGAGAGGTAAAGATCTATTTGGGAAGAGTGCTGCCGAGTTGTGTTTGGTGCCCAACGTCAAGATCCCGGTGAAGTTCAAAGTACCTGACTTTGAAAAGTATAAGGGGAACTCTTGTCCGCTCAGTCATCTTGTGATGTATGCCTGCAAGATGTCTACTCATACCGACAATGATCAATTGCTTATTCACTACTTCCAACATAGTCTGACCGGCGATGCTCTCTGTTGGTACATGGGATTGAACAGTGCCAGCATTCGCACTTTAAATGACTTGGGAGAGGCTTTTGTCAAGCAGTATAAGTATAATGTGGAAATGGCGCCAGATAGAGACCAGCTGAAAAGAGACATTCAAAGAGTATGCGCAGCGATGAAGGGAGTTGGCTGCCCAAATCATTCCTCCTTTGGAGGAAAAAGAAATGACAAAGATCTTCTTGAAAACTCTGAGTTCATTTTACTATGAGCGAATGATTGCTAGTGCCCCCAGTGACTTTACCGAAATGGTAAACATGGGGATGAGGCTTGAGGAAGGAGTCCGAGAGGGATGTTTGTCAAGAGATGAGGCATCAAAAAGCAAGAGGTATGGCAGTAATATCGGTAAGAAGAAAGACAGTGAGACGAGTGCAATAAGCAGTGGGAGGCAGAGGAGGCCTCAGATCAGAAGGAATCCAACATCCTGTCAACATCATCATCATCAAGTATCTTCCGTTATCCCGGTATTTTCTAATCAACAAGCAACACCAGTTCAACAACACCAACGTCAACAACAACAACTGCAACAACGAACGAACACCTACAACAACAACAATACCAACAACAATCATCAACAACAAAACTTTGAGAGGAAGAAGGTCTCTTTTGACCCGATTCCTATGTCTTACGCAGAGCTTTATCCATCCTTGGTTCTCAAGAACCTGATCCAACCAAGAAACCCACCCCAGATTCTAGAGCCACTTCCTTGGTGGTATAAACCTGAGCTCCGTTGTTCTTTTCATCAAGGAGCACCCGGACATGATATTGAAAATTGTTACCCACTCAAGTATGAGGTTCAGAAATTGAAGAAGATTGGTATTGTGTCCTTCGAGGACCGTGCGCCGAATGTGAAAGCAAACCCGTTGCCCTCTCATGGGAACTCTTCTGTGAATATGGTGGATGGTTGTCCTTGGGAATTTAAATTTTTTGATGAGCGTTTTATCAGGAGGTCCTTAGTGCAGATGCATAAGGATGTTTGTTTGGTAAGTGAATGTGAGCACGACCATGATGGTTGTGTTGTTTGTAGTGTTAACCCGAGGGGTTGTGAGGTTGTGAAAAAGGACATCCAACGACTGATGGATTAAGGGATGATCCAAATTGTTCAATCCCGTCATATAGATGACGATATTAATGTCATAGTGCCAATTTTCAAGCAGCCTGAGAAGTTGGTGATTCAGTATGACACCAATAACAGCAATAGTCAAAGATCAGCATCGCCGTTGGTAATACGGTTAGCGGGCCCAGTCTCGTATTCATCTGATAAAGTTGTGCCGTATCAGTATAATGCTACAATGATGAAGGATGGTCAAGAGGTCCCATTGCCTATGACTAGTTCAGTGGTGAGCATTGTTGATGTTACTAAGGTGACCCGCAATGGTTAAGTGTTTGGGCCTGTGTTCCCAAAGGATAAAGAAGAAGTAGTTGTAAGTAAGAAAGTGGAAGTGCCTGTTGAAAACCCAGTTGGTTGTTCAAAAGATAAGTCTGGTGAATCCAGCAAGTTGAAACCCAATGATGATGATGAGGTACTTCGTTTTATTAACAGAAGCGAGTTTAATATGGTGGAGAAGGTGCTCCAAACCCCCTCAAAGATCTCAGTGTTGTCTCTGCTCATGAATTCTGAAGCACACAGAGAAGCACTGCAGAGAGTTCTAGAGCAAGCTTTTGTAGAACATGATGTTATAGTGGATCAATTCGATCATATTGTGGCTAACATCACTTCTTGCAATAATCTTAGCTTCTGTGATGAAGAACTCCCCGAGGAGGGAAGAAATCATAATCTGGCTTTACACATCTCGATGAATTGCAAAGAGGATGCTTTGTCAAATGTGCTTGTTGACACTGGTTCGTCACTAAATGTGTTTCTGAAGTCAACTTTGTCAAATCTATCTTACCAAGGAGCGCCCATGAAGTATAGTGGTGTAATTGTCAAAGCTTTTGATGGTTCACGCAAAACGGTTATTAGTGAAGTGTACCTTCCAGTTAAGATAGGTCTAAGTGATTTTCAAATTACTTTTCAAGTAATGGATATCCACCCAGCCTACAGTTGTCTGTTGGGAAGGCCATGGATCCATGAGGCAGGAGCCGTTACCTCAAATTTGTACCAGAGGCTCAAATTTGTGAAGAGTGGCAAGCTAGTGATTGTTGGTGGAGAGAAGGCGTTGTTGGTTAGCCATTTGTCATATTTCTCTTATGTGGAAGCTGAGGATGAGGTTGGAACTCCGTTCCCAACCTTATTTATTGTTGATGAGAAGTGGGTTGGGGCACCTATGTCCTCGTTGAAAGATGCTCAAAAGATTGTGGAAGAAGGCGATGTTGATCAGTGGGGGTGCATGCTAGAGGTCTCTGACAACAAAGGCAAAACCGACTTGGGGTTCCAGAAACGTTCATCAATTGCAAGATCTGAAGATATGCAACTTAGCTTCCGTAGCGGAGGGTTCATTCATGGCAATGAACAACACTTAGTTGTTGTGCTAGAGGATGACGAAGAGGAAGACTGCACCAATTTTATGACGCATGGAAAGGCTTACAACAATTGGACTGTTGTTGATATTCTTGTTATTTTGCATCGATCTAAGTAATTGCTTTTATATGTTTTAAAATCCTTCTCCTATGCCTAAGGGAGAAGTGAACATTGTTTGGGCCTTTTCAAATTGATTATCAATAAAATTAATTCTATTCATCCATATCTATGATGTTTATTTTTACTTTTTGCTTTATTCTGAAAATGGTAATCACAAAAAACATAAAAAAACAATATAATTGTCTATCTGCATAATATTTGGTCACAAATTCACTTCTCTAAAATCAAAATATCAAATCATTATGCAGGTTGGTTCCTAACCCCATTGAATACAATGATCCTTCTCCTTCTCCAAATTTTGAATTCCCTGTGTTTGAGGCCGAGGAGGAAAGTGATATAGAAGTAAGTGATGAATTATCTCATCTTCTTGAGCAAGATGAAAAGACCATTCAGTCGTTCGAAGAGCAAGTCGAGTTAGTCAATTTGGGTTCCGAGGATGATGTGAAGGAAGTCAAGATTGGGTCTCGACTGTGTCTAGAAGTCAAAAAGGGGTTGATTGATCTTCTTCGAGAGTATTCAAATGTGTTTTCTTGGTCCTATCAAGACATGTCTGGATTGGATTATGAGATTGTGGAGCATAGATTGCCGTTGAAGCCAGAATGCCCACCAGTCAAGCAGAAGTTAAGAAGAACGCATCCTGATATGGTTGTGAAGATCAAAGAGGAAGTGCATAAGTAGATTGATGTTGGTTTCCTTGTAACCGTTGAGTATCCATAATGGGTGGCCAATATTATGCCAGTGCCGAAGAAAGATGGAAAAGTCCGCATGTGTGTTGACTATAGAAATTTGAATAAAGCCAGTCCGAAAGATGATTTCCCTCTGCCACACATTGATATGTTGGTGGACAATACTGCTAAATTCAAAGTCTTTTCGTTTATGGATGGATTTTCCGAATATAATCAGATCAAGATGGCACCCGAAGATATGGAAAAGACCACATTCATTACACCTTGGGGAACATTCTGTTATAGAGTGATGCCTTTCGGTCTAAAGAATGCTGCTGCAACCTACCAAAGAGCAATGACTACTCTTTTTCATGATATGATGCATAAAGAGATTGAAGTTTATGTCAATGACATGATTGATAAATCAATTAATGAAGAGGAACATGTTGAGCATTTGTTGAAGCTATTTCAGCGATTGAGGAAGTATAAACTCCGCTTGGACCCCAATAAGTGTACTTTTGGTGTTCGTTCTGGTAAGCTGTTGGGCTTTCTTATCAGCGAGAAGGGTATTGAAGTTGATCCTGCCAAGGTCAAAGCAATACAAGAGATGCTTGCGCCCAAAACTGAGAAGCAAGTCAGAGGTTTTCTCGGCCGTTTGAATTATATTTCCAGATTCATTTCCCCCATGACTGCCATATGTGCGCCTATATTCAAGCTTCTTCAGAAAGATCAGTCTTGTGATTGGACCGAAGACTGCCAGAAAGCTTTTGACAATATCAAGGAATATCTGCTTGAACCTCCGGTTTTGTCTCCACCTGTTGAAGGAAGACCGTTGATCATGTATTTGACTGTGCTCGAAGATAGTATGGGTTGTGTTCTTGGTCAGCAATATGAGACTAGAAAGAAAGAATTTGCAATTTACTACCTCAATAAGAAGTTCACCGACTGTGAGACTCGGTATGCTTGAGAAAACTTGTTGTGCATTGGCTTGGGCTGCTAAGTGTCTGCGTCAATATATGTTGAATCATACCACTTGGTTGATATCTAAAATGGGTCCAATCAAGTATATATTCGAGAAGCCTGACTTAAATGGGAGAATTTCTCGTTGGCAGATGTTGTTATCATAGTATGATATCGAATACCAATCTCAGAAAGCAATCGAAGGTAGTATCTTGGCTGACCATTTGGCTCACCAACCGGTTGAAGATTATCAGTCAGTGCAGTATGACTTTCCTGATGAAGAGATTTTGTACTTGAAAATGAAAGATTATGATGAACCATTGCTTGAAGAAGGGCCAGAACCTGGTTCCCGTTGGGGCATGGTATTTGATGGAGCTATTAATCAATATGGATATGGCATTGGGGCAGTGATCATTACTCCTCAAGGCACGCATCTATCATTTACAGCTAGATTGACTTTCAAGTGTACAAACAATATGGCAGAATATGAAGCTTACATTATGGGGCTTGAAGAGGCCATTGATCTCAGAATCAAGTATTTGGATGTCTTAGGTGATTCGGCTTTGGTTGTGAATCAAATCAAAGGAGAATGCAAGACAAATCAACCTGATTTAATACCATATAGAGATTATGCAAGGAGGATTTCAAGTTTCTTTACAAAAGTTGAATTTCATCATATCCATCGAGATGAAAACCGAATGGCATATGCTCTTGCAACGTTGGCATCAATGATTATGGTGAAGTATTGGAATGAAGTTCCCAATGTGTCTGTGATGCGTCTTGATAGGCCAGCTCATGTGTTTTCTATTGAAGAGATTAAAGACGAGGAGCCGTGGTATTACGAAATGTTTCCTCCAAAGTCAGATTTACCCTCCTGGGGCATCTTTGAAAGATAAGAAGACTTTGAGAAGATTAGCCGACAATTTCTACTTGAATGGTGATATACTGTACAAGAGAAACTTCGACATGGTTTTACTCAGATGCGTGGATAGACACGAAGCAGACTTGTTGATGACCGAAGTGCATGAAGGTTCCTTTGGTACTCATTCCAATGGATATGCAATGGCGAAGAAGATGTTGCGAGCAGGTTACTATTGGCTAACAATGGAATCTGACTATTGCAAATTTGTGAAGAAGTGCCACAAGTGTCAAATTTACGCTGATAAGATTCATGTTCCTCCGACACTATTGAATGTTATCTCTTCCCCATGGCCTTTCTCCATGTGGGGAATTGATATGATTGGGATGATTGAGCCCAAAGCTTCGAATGGACATCGTTTCATTTTGGTGTCAATTGACTACTTCACAAAATGGGTTGAAGTGACATCGTATGCAAACGTAACCAAGCAAGTTGTTGTAAGGTTTATCAAGAATCAGATTATATATAGTTATGGTGTGCCAAGTAAGATCATTACTGACAATAGATCGAACTTGAATAATAATATGGTGGAAGCTCTTTGCAAAGACTTTAAGATTGTTCATCATAATTCTTCTCCCTACAGACCTAAGATGAATGGGGATGTTGAAGCTGCGAATAAGAATATCAAGAAGATCATTTAGAAGATGGTGGTCACATACAAGGATTGGCATGAGATGCTCCCATTTGCTTTGCATGGGTATCGTACATCTGCCCGCACTTCAACAGGGGAAACCCCTTTCTGTCTTGTGTATGGTATGGAAATAGTGCTCCCCGTAGAGGTTGAGATTCCTTAATTGGGTGTCTTGATGGAAGCCAAGTTGACTGAGGCTGAATGGTGTCAAACCAGGTTTGATCAGCTGAATTTGATAGAAGAGAAGAGATTGACCGCCATGTGTCATGGTCAGTTGTATCAGCAAGGATGAAGAAAGCTTTTGATAAGAAGGTCAGACCTCGTGTGTTTAGAGAAGGTGACCTTGTTCTCAAGAAGATTTTATCGTTCAAACCAGATTCTAGAGGAAAATGGACGTCTAATTATGAAGGCCCATATGTTGTTAAGAGAGCCTTTACAGGAGGTGCATTCATACTTACAACTATGGATGGTGAAGGGTTCACTCGTCCTGTGAACGCAGATGCAGTCAAGAAATACTTCGCCTAAAAAAGAAAAGAACATCTCGCTAAGTTGAAAACCCAAAAGGGAGGCTTAGGCAAAAATGTGCGTCTCGGTGGATTGAAAACCCGAAAGGGCGATGCAGGCAAAAATTAGAGAAATAAAACATAAAGAATTTCCCAATAAGTTGAGTACCCCACCCCGGGGCAACTTATGCAAAAATTAGGGATTATAGCAAGTAACTGCATTCTGCTGATCTTCAGTGTTTTGAAGATTTGATTGAGCACAAGGGTTGACATCAATTCATCACCCCGACAGCGGTCAAAAGTACAACGGATATCAAGAGTTGGTAGAAGGATTAAGGATCATTTGTGTTGGTTCTAAGTGTTGGCAGCAATTTTGGTAAAACAAAGAATGTTCACAAGATGTTACATGTGATGTCTTAACATAAGATATCTTGTACCTGCTGGAGGTTTAAAATATAATTATGCAGGATTATTTCAGGATGTCATACCCTATGTCTTGACATCTGATATAATGTACCTGCTGGATATTTAAAATGGAATTATGTAGGATTGTTCCAGGATGTCAGACCCGATGTCATGACATCTGTACACAGAACATTCAGTCTGAATGTTATGCGTTATGTGATTGCGCTTTTAATGGCAATCTATGTTTGATTGAGGAGTTAATTGCAAACGCAATCAATCAATGATTACAACGTGATTTAACTTATTTTCCAAAGAGATCTAACCAACTGCCATAAAAAGATTTGAATGGAAAATAGTTTTAGGGTTTTATGATGTCCAATCCCAGCTGAAAGCTTCTATAAAAAGGACATGGAAAACCTGATTTGATACACAAGAAATACAGAACGAAATAGTGAGAGAGAATACGGGTTTGTATCTTGTATGGTCTGTGACTTGTAAGCCATTCAATTCATCCATAGATGATTGAATTGGTATGATTTTTGAGTTGTAATTTGTCACTCTAAGCTTTTAAGCATGAGTGTATGTCTACTTGATTGAAGCTGCTAAGTAAGATCAAGTGTGTGTCTTTGAAGAGTGTCTTCTGTTCATTGTAATTCTTGTTTAATATCACTGGTGTGATTGAGAGGGAGTGAGTGGGATCTCATATCTAAGAGTTATTAGGTAGAAGTCATACGGGTAGAGATTAGGTGAAAAAGACTGTAACTTGTGTAGTTTACCGAGAGTCTTTGAACTGATTCTATTTAGTGGATTTCCTTCCTTGCTTGGTAGCCCCTAGACGTAGGTGAGTTGCACCGAACTGGGTTAACAATTGCTTGTGTCTCTTGCTTTACTATTCTTTATCTTTATCCTGTTTGTATTGTTCAGATATTAGTGTCGTGACATTACCTTCGACATCTCATATCTGATACCAGAATTTCAATTTGTATTCAATGTAACCCTTTTCCATGTAAATTACCATTTTTAACTTTGTAAAATCTATGGAGTATTGTCATTTATAGACTACCATTCTATCAAACAAAGTTGAGCTTTTATCCAATTGTTTCTACTCTTATTTATTTCAGCCAATAGTTTAAATTTTATTATGATCATTTTTTGAAAATTTAAATTTTTTAACCAAAATATCTTTTTCTTAAAAAACATATAAAGCAAGAATTTTCCAAAGCAATTAAAAGAAATATAAACAGCATTCCGATGGATAACAAGTCTTTGAGTGCGAAACATCATAGGTTCCCCAAGCAGTTAACCCTTCGGGTATCCCTAGACGATTGGGTTGATTTAGTTCCTCAGCGAAATTTTTGATTCCCCAGTAGAGCTTCGTTCTGTTTTCTTAGTTGAGTTGGTTGATTCAGGTACCCTGCGACTTGTCTCCCTCGACATAGTTTCTGCCTTTCTCAGTGGAGTTTAGGTTCCTTCAGCAGAAGTGGTTGATCTCCCCAGCTGATCGCATTGGTTTCCCTGCCAATCGCCAGTCAACTTGCTCCCTTGTCAGAGTTTCCTCCTGGTTCTTGAGCAGTTTTTTTTCCTTGTAGGGTTGTCTCCCATTTTTATGATGTTGGCCTAAATTCCCCACAGGTTCGGTGATATTTTCTCTTTCCTCAGCAGATCTCCTTCTTCCCCAATTAGGGTTGAGCCTTTTTGGATTGTTGATCTCTCTGTTCTCCAGTAGTTGTCTTCATATTTTGTGGATTGACCGGGGATTGTACCGATGATTCAATTTCTTTGCGACACCTTCGTATCCTTTGTGATCGTTCTTGTCAGCATAATCATCATATACATGTACATTCATATAATTTCATATTTAAATATTCGCATATCTGATTAAATTGTTAGTTTGAGATTCTTATTCCCTGTATGGTGGTACTTTATCCTCGTACAAACTTAGGTGTCTGTCCTCCTTCAATTATAGAGTGTCAGCCTCTTAGGCAGAAAGACTTTAACCTTTCTCCTTTTCCCCACTGAGTTGTTTCCTCGTGGATGATTATTACTTCAGTTTCCCCCCAATTGTTTATCTGGATGGAACCGCTCCCCTTGAGTTATGTCCTCATTGGGTTGAGTCTTGATTGACTGTTTTCTTTCTAGCTCCTACCTAGATAGATGCTTTGAGTCCCCTAAAAGTTTATTGCCCAATAATTGGTAATATTCTTCTTAGCTTGCAGTTTGTTACTTCTTGCCTAATACCCGGCAAAAGTGTCCCGACAGTAGAGTCCCCAGTGGATTTGATTCCCTAGGAAGTATATCCTTGATATGTTCACCCTAACCTGTGACGGGTATCTTTCTCTCCCCTGATTGAGTCTATCCTTGATATTTTCATCCTAACTGATGACGGATATTCTCTTTTTGGTATTCTACCCAGTAAAAAGGTAGTTGTAATCCCTATTCTTGTGTTCCCAGAGAGTTAATCCTTGATATGTTCATCCTAACCGATGACGGATATTCTCTTTTTGGTATTCTACCCAGTAAAAAGGTAGTTGTAATCCATATTCTTGTTTCCCAAAGAGTTAATCCTTGATATGTTCATCCTAATTGATGACGGGTTTCCTTCTCTTTGCAGTCTTCTACCCAGTATTTGGTAGTTGTAAACCCTGCTTTTATTCCCCTGTTGAGTTTATCCTTGATATGTTCACTTTAACCAGTGACAGATTCTCTCTCTTGGTATTCTATCCAGTAACTGATAGATGTAATTCCTATTTTCTCCCCTCGCAGAGTATATCCTTGATATGTTCATCTTAACTAGTGACGGATTTTCTCTTCGACGGTATTCTATCCAGCATTCGATAGATGTAATTCCTACTTTTTGTTCAGTTTGGTTTATCCTTGATATGTTCATCTTAACCGATGATGGATATCCTCCTTGAAATTTCCCAAGCAAGTATATCCTTGATATGTTCATCCTAACCTATGACGGATTTTCTTCCCTGTTGAGTTTATCCTTGATATGTTTATCCTAACCGATGACAGATACTCTCACCCTTGGTCTTCTTCCCAGTAACTGGTAGTTGTAAATCCTATTTTCTGCGGTTTTCCCCAGAAAGGCTATTCTTACCCAGTAACGGGTAATGAATATTCCCTTCTGTTGTTTCCCAGCGGGTCATCCTTGATATGTTCATCCTAATCGGTGACGGATGTTCTCTCTGTCAGATCTTTATTATCTCCTTACCCATTAACAGGTAGTAGATAATAGATTTTTGCTCCTCCTTTGTTGGAGTTTATTTCTCCCCTTTGAGTTGAGTGCGCATTTCCTTGGTGAAATTGCTTTTCCCTGCATGATTCAAGTATTTCAGTTTTATCCTGACTTACTCGTATCCCCTGTAGATGTTGTTAGTTCCCCGGCTGAGTCTTTTCCATGTTTGTATGGAATTCCTCGAGTCCCCCAGTAGTTTTAAGTCGTAGCCTGGCCTACGCATAATTCCTTTTTCCCCCCAAACTCTTTGTCTCCCTAGTGAGTTTTCCTTATGGAATGCATTGAACTCCTGTGGACTTTCGGTCTCTGATTTCTTTTCCCTTGTGGAAATATTTCCCCACAAAGAATTTATTTTTGCATTCTGTAGGTGTTTAATTGGCTGCATTATATGGTAAAACACTAGCTGGTTACAAATGTCTTGACTGATGTCATGACATAGTATGTATGTGTGACTACATTGTAGGTTAGAATATCTAACTGTACTCTGATGTCTTGACTGATGTCATGACACACTTGAGTAGTTACTGCAGGATTAGCTAACACAGGAGTTATTGAATGTCAAACTGGATGCTGTGACATTCATACCTGTCAACAGATACTAAGAAGTAGAACAGCTGGTGTTCTGCTAGAACTTAGTATTTATTTCCAGTCTGGTTATCAAGGAAAGACCAGACCTGGCATAAGGCCTACTGACTGAATGTCAAATTGGATGTTATGACATTCATCACTGACAGCAGCTACTGAACATTAGACAGAGTGATGTTCTGCTATACTTCAGCATGTAACTTAGTTTGTTCTTCAAGAGAATAACAGAACTAACTTAAGGCCAAATGTGTAAATGTTAAGTTGGACACTTTAACATTTACTAATGTAAGCTGTTACTGTAGTATGGTCTTTTTGATCATGTACAGGTCAGCAAAATTGTACAGTCTGTTTTCTGGAAAAACAGACTCAGCATATGGACCTTGATGTCGAGCTGAATGTCGTGACATTCATTCCTGACAGCATATGCTATATTGTAGGTTGTTCAGTTTTCTGTTTCAGCTTTTCTTGGGCTATTCTTCAGGAAGTCAACAGCTTAGAGAAAAACCAGGAAACCAACAACCAAGCTACATTTAATGAACCTAACAAATAGCCTATTTGTTAGTAACCTAAATGTTGAATTTATGGGAACTCGTGTGACCTTAAATTCAGGAGAATACAGGTGCAAAAGCCCAGGTACTGCAATATAAAAAGGAAGGCGTTCCTTCATTCAGTTTCGGGGATTTTGAGGCGTGAAGATTTTATGTGTCCATCATACTTCACTGCTGTATTTTTGTGAGTCTTGTATTAGACGTAACTTGTAAGCCAAGCCATTATCAAGTAGATGATTGCTGTGGCATAGGGTGTTCATTGAGTTGTAAGTGTTGTGTCGCTCAAAGCTTTTAAGCGTGAGTGCTGTGTATCTTGATTAAAGCTGTGAAGCACAATCAAGAGTTGTTTGAAGTGTGACTTCAACTTGTCTTTAATATTGTTTAAAGATAGTAATCACTGAGGTGATTGAGGGGGAGTGAGTAGGAACTCTGATCTTAGTGTAAGATTGAAATTGCATTGGGTAGGGATTAAGTGATAAGTTGTAAACAGGTGAGTTTAGCTTTGAATTGATACTACTAATAGTGGATTTCCTCCCTGGCTTGGTAGCCCCCAGATGTAGGTCATGTTGGACTGAACTGGGTAAACAATTACTTGTGTTATTTACTGCACTTACTTTTAAGTTCTGCATAATTCCTGTCTGTGCAGAATTGGATGTCATAACAACCCGTGTGACATCCAAAGTCTGATAACTAGAATTTCAATTGGCATCAGAGCAGGCACCCTGCCTGTGAATTTCTGGGTGAGATCTAGGGAAGTTACTTTCTAGTACCATGGACAAGGATTTAGGACACTCAAACAGACCACCCATATTGGATGACTCTAATTATGATGACTGGAAGCCTCGTATGATAGCCTTCTTAAGGTCTCTAGACAGCAAAGTCTGGAGAGCTGTCAACAAAGGATGGGAACATCCAATGAGGACAGGTGAAGATGGAGTCAGTGTGCAGATTCCTGAAGAAGAGTGGGACAAGGAGCAAGAGGCATTAACTCTTGGAAATTCCAAGGCCTTGAATGCATTGTTCAATGGAATCAGTAAGAATATCTTCAGGCTGGTACACCACTGTGAACTAGCTAAGGAAGTTTGGGATACCCTCAAGGTAACTCATGAAGGTACTTCCAAGGTGAAGATGTCCAAACTTCAGATGTTGACCACCAAGTTTGAAAATCTGAGGATGAAAGAGGATGAGACTATTCATGACTTTCACATGAATATTCTTGAAATTGCAAACACCTCTGGTGGACTAGGTGAGAAAATGGCTGAAGAGAAACTTGTAAGAAAGATTCTCAGGTCCTTGCCTAAGAGATTTTCTATGAAGGTCACAGCCATAGAGGAGGCACAGGACATCTGCAATATGAAGGTGGATGAGCTCATTGGTTCTCTTCAAACCTTTGAAATGGGCTTGTGTGAGAATGCTGAAAAGAAGAACAAAAGCATAGCTTTTGTATCTAATGCTGAAGAGGAGTCAGAAGCAGGATATACTGAAGGTGATGAAAGTATATCAGAAGCCTTAGCCATGCTTGGGAGACAGTTCAACAAGTTCGTGAAGAAGATTGATCAAAGAGGGAGACCTAATGTCAAGAACATCCCGTCTGACATCAGGAAAAGATCAACTTCTGAAGAAAAGTTCAACCAAGGCAAGGGAATCCAGTGTCATGGTTGTGAAGGGTATGGACACGTCAGAGCTGAATGTCCTACTTATCTCAAGATGAAACAGAAGGGGCTAACTATCACATGGTCTGAAGGTAATTCTGAAAGTGAATCTGAAGGAGAATCTGCCAAACATGTCACTGCACTAACCAGTGTTTGTGCCTCTGATGATGACTCAAGTGCAGATGAACTGACCCTTGATGAACTTGCTACAGCCTATAAGAAGCTGTGTACCACCAGTGCAGAAGTGCGTGCACAAGGAGAAAAACAGAAGAACCTCATCAAGGAACTGGAAGATGAGAGACAGAAGCAACTGTCTGTCATAGAGGGTCTAAATGGTGAGATAGCCCTGCTGACCTCCAAGCTGAATCAGATGACCAAATCCATCAGAATGATGAATAAGGGAACTGACATCTTGGAAGAGATACTAAAGGTGGGACAGCAGTCTGGAACCAAATCTGGCCTAGGATTTGGGAAAAGATCCTCAACTGAACACAAACGCCCAAAGGCAAAAGTTCAGAAGTTCAAGCGGAAGTCAAAACCAATGTCTCAACATCGAGGAACTAGGATGAATGATCATTAGAAGAGGAAATACCAGGAGTGGAGGTGTCACCATTGTGGTAGGCTTGGTCATATAAAAGCCTTCTGCTACTGGATTCATGGTTTCCCTAACCAAGCCACGCATGTCAGGCCTAAGCATAAACCATATAAGCGCTATGTTCCCATCAAAAAGCAACAATGGTATGCTAGGATAGCACACACTGCTCTAAGGGCCTCTACCAGAGAAGACTGGTACTTTGACAGTGGATGCTCAAGACATATGACTGGTATGGAAAATCTACTGGTGGATATTCAACCTCACACTACCAGCTATGTGACCTTTGGTGATGGTGCCAAAGGTAAAATAAAAGGGGTGGGTAAGCTGAACTGCTCTGGAGTTCCAAAACTGAATAATGTGCTGTTAGTAAGAGGACTAACTGCAAACCTCATCAGCATAAGTCAGCTGTGTGATCAAGGGTTTCATGTTCAGTTTACTAAGGAGCTTTGCATTGTGGCTAATGGTGACAATCAGGAAGTTATGAGAGGAACCAGGTCCAAAGATAACTGCTATCTGTGGGAACCTAAAGTCTCTAACTTTTCTACAATATGCTCCTCAACCAAGGAAGAATAGGAGGTGAAGATGTGGCATAGACGCCTTGGACATCTCCACTTAAGGGGAATGAAGAAGATTATATCCAAGGAAGCAGTCAGAGGGATCCCAAAGCTGCTCATTGATGAAGGAAGAGTCTGTGGTGAATGCCAGGTGGGCAAGCAAACCAAGATGTCACATCCGAAGCTGGGACATCCTACAACTTCCAGAGTTCTGGAATTGTTGCACATGGACTTAATGGGACCTATGCAGGTTGAAAGTCTTGGTGGGAAGAGATATGCCTACGTGGTGGTTGATGACCATTCCAGATACACGTGGATAAGCTTCATCAGAGAGAAGTCAGATACATTCGATGTCTTCAAAGACCTGTGCATCAGACTTCAAAGGGAAAAGGACAGTTGTGTGGTCCGAATTAGGAGTGATCATGGTACGGAGTTCAAGAACTCCAAGTTTGATGAGTTTTGCTCGTCTGAAGGAATAAGTCATGAGTTCTCCTCCCCTATAACTCCCCAGCAGAATGGGATAGTTGAAAGAAAAAATAGAACTATTCAAGAATCTGCCAGAGCAATGATTCATGCAAAGAAGCTCCCCATGCACTTTTGGGCTGAAGCAATGAATACCGCGTGCTATGTTCACAACAGAGTCACCTTGAGAAAAGGAACCTCCTCCACTCTGTATGAAATATGGAAAGGCAGAAAACCTACTGTGAAGTACTTTCATATCTTTGGAAGTAAATGCTACATTCTCACAGATCGTGAACAGAGAAGAAAGCTAGATCCGAAAAGTGATGAGGGTATATTTCTGGGATACTCAACTAACAGCAGAGCTTACAGAGTGTTCAACTACAGGACCAATGTCCTGATGGAATCCATAAATGTTATTGTGGACGATAAAGAGGAAGGAACCGATGTCATGGAGGATGTTGAAACATTCCTTGACAGTTCAACTGACATTCCTGTCAAGTCTGAAGAAGTAGAGGAACCTCCTCCTGAATGTGAAGTAGAGGCAACCACCAAAGCGCCATCTATCAGAATTCAGAAAGACCACCCTAAGGATCTTATCATAGGGGATCCCAATAGTGGTGTGACTACCAGGTCACGGGGAATAAGCTCAAATTCCTGCTTTGTATCCAAGGTTGAACCAAAAAATGTGAAAGAGGCCCTGACTGATGAATACTGGATCATTGCCATGCAAGAGGAACTTGAGCAGTTCAAAAGGAATGAAGTATGGGAGCTAGTTCCAAGACCTGAAGGGACCAACATCATTGGTACCAAGTGGATCTACAAAAACAAATCTGATGAGAAAGAAGTAATTACTAGGAATAAGGCAAGACTAGTAGCTCAAGGATACACTCAAGTTGAAGGGGTAGATTTTGATGAGACATTTGCTCCTGTGGCTAGGCTTGAGTCCATCAGATTGCTGTTAGGGGTAGCATGCATCCTGAAGTTTAAACTATTCCAAATGGATGTGAAGAGTGCATTCTTGAATGGCTACTTGAATGAAGAAGTCTTTGTGGAACAACCTAAAGGGTTCTGTGATCCTAACCAACCTAAGCATGTATACAAGTTGAGGAAAGCCTTGTATGGGTTGAAACAAGCACCTAGAGCATGGTATGAAAGGTTGACCGAATTTCTGACCTCAAATGAATACAGAAAAGGTGGAATAGATAAAACTTTGTTTGTGAAGGATGAAGACGGCAAAATCATGATTGCTCAAATCTATGTGGATGATATAGTCTTTGGTGGAATGTCAGAACAAATGGTTCAACAATTTGTTCACCAGATGCAATCTGAGTTTGAAATGAGTCTAGTTGGAGAACTGACCTATTTCCTTGGAATGCAAGTAAACCAAATGGAGGACTCTATGTTTCTCTCCCAAAGCAAGTATGCCAAGAACATAGTTAAGAAGTTTGGTATGGATAATGCTAGGCACAAGAGGACTCCTGCACCTACTCATCTGAAGTTAACCAAAGATGATGGAGGGCCTGGTGTTGATCAATGCTTGTATAGAAGCATGATAGGAAGCCTACTTTACCTAACTGCAAGTAGACCTGACATTTCTTATGCAGTTGGAGTATGTGCTAGATACCAAGCAGAGCCTAAAGTGAGCCACTTGAATCAAGTCAAAAGGATTCTCAAGTACATCAATGGGACTTGTGACTATGGGATGTTGTATTCACATGGGTCTGAACCTGTCCTATCTGAGTACTGTGATGCTGACTGGGCTGGGAGTGCTGATGACAGAAAAAGCACATCAGGTGGATGTTTCTTCTTAGGAGACAATCTCATATCTTGGTTCAGCAAGAAGCAGAATTGTGTTTCTCTGTCCACTGCAGAGGCTAAATACATAGCTGCTGGAAGCAGTTGTTCCCAACTGGTTTGGATGAAACAGATGCTCTCCAATAATCCCATCCAACACAGCAGGACCAAACATATTGACATTAGGCACCACTTCATCAAAGATCTGGTGGAAGACAAGGTGATCACTTTGGTACATGTAGCCACGGACCTTCAACTGGCTGACATATTTACAAAGGCTCTGGATGCTACTCAGTTTGAAAACTTAAGGAGCAATCTGGGAATATGTCTCTCTGAGACCTTATAGCAACCACTGATGTTTGGGATGTATTGTTTAATATCTCTGCCTATTAAACAATTGGTACTATGCTCTGATTGGTCAACAGATCACAGCTATGCCACTTGCAACAAGTGTGACTACAAGAGGGTAAGGAGACACCCTTCCGTGAGAAGGCCAATGTACCTGCAGGAGTTCAAGGATGCTGTTCATGCAGGAGTGGTTCTGGATGTCAGAAACAAAATCATGGCATCTGATATGGTGGTACCTACTGTAAAACAAAAGTGGGTGATTACTTGATCAAAGCTGTGAAGCAAGATCAAGTGGATGCTAACTTGGTTGAAACTGTGAAGTAAAACCAAGTCTGTAACTCTGTCATTATTCTTTGGTTTTGTTGTTGGCTTTGGCAACATTTTTGACAAAAAGGGGGAGTAATAACCACCACCCCTGACAAACAGAGTGGGTCTCTACAACAGACTCTCGTGACAGATTCCCTCCCCTGCAGCTGCTGTGTGTTGAAGTTTAGATTCAACTTTTGTGTGTGCTGCTGTGTGAAGTTTTTTTCTTAACTTCCATGTGTGTGAGTGTGTTGTCACTCTGAGTGCATTAGCTAGTATTAATTCCTGCTAGGTGTGTGATTCCGCTGCTATGAACTCTGTTATGGGGATCAAAGTGTTTTAGCCAAAAATTTGCCAAAGGGGGAGTTTGTAGGTGTTTAATTGGCTGCATTATATGGTAAAACACTAGCTGGTTGCAAATGTCTTGACTGATGTCATGACATAGTATGTATGTGTGACTACATTGTAGGTTAGAATATCTAATTGTACTCTGATGTCTTGACTGATGTCATGACACACTTGAGTAGTTACTGCAGGATTAGCTAACACAGGAGTTATTGAATGTCAAACTGGATGCTGTGACATTCATACCTGTCAACAGATACTAAGAAGTAGAACAGCTGGTGTTCTGCTAGAACTTAGTATTTATTTCCAGTCTGGTTATCAAGGAAAGACCAGACCTGGCATAAGGCCTACTGACTGAATGTCAAATTGGATGTTATGACATTCATCACTGACAGCAGCTACTGAACATTAGACAGAGTGATGTTCTGATATACTTCAGCATGTAACTTAGTTTGTTCTTCAAGAGAATAACAGAACTAACTTAAGGCCAAATGTGTAAATGTTAAGTTGGACACTTTAACATTTACTAATGTAAGTTGTTACTGTAGTATGGTCTTTTTGATCATGTACAGGTCAGCAAAATTGTACAGTCTGTTTTCTGGAAAAACAGACTCAGCATATGGACCTTGATGTCGAGCTGAATGTCGTGACATTCATTCCTGACAGCATATGCTATATTGTAGGTTGTTCAGTTTTCTGTTTCAGCTTTTCTTGGGCTATTCTTCAGGAAGTCAACAGCTTAGAGAAAAACCAGGAAACCAACAACCAAGCTACATTTAATGAACCTAACAAATAGCCTATTTGTTAGTAACCTAAATGTTGAATTTATGGGAACTCGTGTGACCTTAAATTCAGGTGCAAAAGCCCAGGTACTGCAATATAAAAAGGAAGGCGTTCTTTCATTCAGTTTCGGGGATTTTGAGGCGTGAAGATTTTATGTGTCCATCATACTTCACTGCTGTATTTTTGTGAGTCTTGTATTAGACGTAACTTGTAAGCCAAGCCATTATCAAGTAGATGATTACTGTGGCATAGGGTGTTCATTGAGTTGTAAGTGTTGTGTCGCTCAAAGCTTTTAAGCGTGAGTGCTGTGTATCTTGATTAAAGCTGTGAAGCACAATCAAGAGTTGTTTGAAGTGTGACTTCACCTTGTCTTTAATATTGTTTAAAGATAGTAATCACTGAGGTGATTGAGGGGGAGTGAGTAGGAACTCTGATCTTAGTGTAAGATTGAAATTGCATTGGGTAGGGATTAAGTGATAAGTTGTAAACGGGTGAGTTTAGCTTTGAATTGATACTACTAATAGTGGATTTCCTCCCTGGCTTGGTAGCCCCCAGATGTAGGTCATGTTGGACTGAACTGGGTAAACAATTACTTGTGTTATTTACTGCACTTACTTTTAAGTTCTGCATAATTCCTGTCTGTGCAGAATTGGATGTCATAACAACCCGTGTGACATCCAAAGTCTGATAACTAGAATTTCACATTCATATCATATGCATCATGAGGTCTCTTAGGGACCAAAATTTGTTTCTATATGTTGTTATTTAAGCCCATTCTACTGAGTCGACATGAAGATTTTAACCTTCGCCTCCTCAGTTAGAATGTCCTTAAACAGGGGCAGCTGTAAGACCCCAATTTTGACCCTAAGATCCCTCATGCAATTTCATCATAAGCATTAGCATTGGGATCATACCTTGGCATCCTCCTTACCCCTCCTTCATTGGGCTTGTTTGGGGAGGATCACCAAGCACTTTGTGATTGTATCATACTTGTATATTATCATTTTACTAACCAAAATACCAAAAATATGTCTTTGCATTTCCCTAACTCTTTTGTAGGTAAGACATGATCTCCATTGATCTATCAAGTTCACATCTAGGGTTTGAGACCCTCATGACAAAGAGCACAACCATGAATTGATACAAGAATGTTTATGAGCATCATATATGAGTCCCAATGATCTCTACATGTTATATTGATCAAGTTTTCTTCAAGAGTTTGAGGGTGATTTGCCTTGGAAACCCTAGTTTGACGGGGTATCTTGAGTAACTTCTTCAACAAGCTATCTCACCATTTGATCAAATTTTTCAAGGGACACTTCAAAATTCATCATCTTATGCATATATGGTCTACCATGAGCCTTTAAAGTCAAGAGAATTGAATATTGGCAAGTTGGTTGATGGTGGTTGGCCAGAGGAATTCATCTGAGCAAAACTGGGTCTCCCTAGACCCTATCTCCTACAATTTTCAGAATAAATGCTCCCAAGAGCAAACTTACTCTAAATAACATTAAAAACAACTTTCATGTTGAGACCTAGAGCTAGTTTTGCTTGTAATGTCATTTTCTATGTTGAAACATTATAGGTCATTTTGTCTAAACCCTAATTTGAAAGTCAACTTCCCAAGGCCATAACTTGCTCAATTTTTAGATGAAAGATTTCCAAGTTGCACAATCAAATTAAATTTGTCTACTTAAACTTTGATGTTGGGAGTGAGAGCTAATTAAACTTTTTGAGCATGTGATATGAGGCTACATTATAGGTCACTTTTGACCTATACCATTGAACAAGTGATTTTTCCAAACTTCAAAAATGCATAACTCTATCATTTCTAATCAAAATGACATGAAATTGGTGACCATTTTGAAGATATTTAAAAGAGCTACAACGTTGATGAAGACACTTTTCCCATTTGAAGCTCACATAAAAATTTAAGCAAGGTGGAATATTGAGATATATGGCTTGACACTTAGAAACATTTTCAACATGTTGAAATTTCCAAACTTCCACCTCAAAATTCATCATGATACAAGCTCCAAATGGAAAAGTGTTGAACATGAAATTTGTTCCTCCTGATCTCACCTTTCCAAAAAGTCAAAGTTCATTCATTTTGGACAAGAATTTCTAGGGCTGCACATGGCATGAACATGGTATCATCATTTGGCAAAGGTCAAACTTCAAATCTTCACACACACTTGCTTTGCAATCCAAGTTGATTTCAGACCCTCTCACACTCACTTGTGGACCTTAAGCAATGATCTCATGGGCCTGTACATGCCCACGCAGCCATGCATCATCAATTGCCAATTTTGGAAAGTGAATTTGAAGGTGCAATTATCACTTGCTGCAACTATAAATAGAGCCCCTTCTGCTCAGAATTTAACACACCTTGCGCGCCAGCTTTTCCCCCCATTGAAACCCTCTCATTCCAAAGGAAAACCTGATAAATTTCAACTTGAAATTTGAGTTTGAATCTCAACTGTTGGAGATTCAAAAACTCCAGGATCCAAAGCCTTGCAACCTCATCAATCACTTCCTGCTAGCTTCTCAAGTGTGATCAGATTGTGTTTGGAGCAAACAACATCAAGAATTGCACTACATTAAAGGTAATTTTCAGAAAACTTCATCTCTTCGATTCTCTCTCAATCTTGCTCAATTCTCTTGATTTTTTGGTTGTCTAAAGTCCTACCAATGTAGGCAATAAGATTGAGTTGCTTAAAGGTCAAATCTAAGCAACTCAGTTGACATACCTCAAATTTCAACTCCTCATATCTTTCTATATGTGACGAGTTAGTTAAAATTGAGGTGATATTCGTGATCTACGCCATTTTTCGTTTCAGATCATGTCCTCCTTTTTTATTCTGGTGATGGTTGAAGGTGGACCAGTCCGATGAGGTCCACCGGAGAAGAAGACCGGAGCTATAGCTCCGGCCGTGTGTTGGCACGTCTCCAACCATAGGATCCATTTAAATTATTTTAATCCTGAGCGTGTTTTCTAATTACCATGCATGCTGCTCAGTTGACTAGAGACCACATGGAACGCGCGCTGGTGGCCACTTGATCTGCCACCTCAATTAATGAGGGAGATCAAGTGGTCCACGTTTTTTCTGATTATTTGGATTTCCTTTTAATTGCTTTATTTTCATTAATTCATATTAATTTTAATATTGATCCAAAAAATATGAGAGTTTCACCAAGTATATTCAAATATTTTCTTCTTTCATATTCTGAATTAAAATTATTTTTTGGATCATTATTAATATTTTTCATGATTTAATTAATTTTTCATTTGTTTTTAATTGTTTAAAAATACTTTTAAGTCTTTAAAAAATATGAAAAAATTTCTCCAAGGTCCTTTGACCTTGTTTGACCTATGATAAATCTCATGGTTATTTATTTGGTGTTTTGATGAGGTTTTAGAAATTTGACAAACCATATTTAATTTAAATGCATTATTTTACTATTTTTAATTGGAATAAATGCCAAATAATTTTGTTGACCAATTGTGATGACTTGTTGGTGTTTGACTCTTGTTGTTGGGCCTTGATCAAGGTTGATTTGACTTTGTCAAATTAATATCATTGGATTTAGGGGATTGATGGAATGTACGTTCCATCTCCCAAAATGAATGAATGAAATTAATTTGGTAAAAGTCCTCCTTTGATCAATTTGAGATTTCATCTATTCCCCTCCCTCTTCATCTCATTCCCCTTCTTTATGCATTCATCTCATTTGGCCTATGATATCTCAAAGTCTTAATGCTAGTTGATTGAAAAGTTAACATGAGTATGGATGGGATTAGGCCACACCTTTTGCATATTCTTTTTGTGTGTGGTATGTTTCATGAGCATAGTTCATAATACTATGTCTCTAACATGCATTAACACCAAAATTCTATTGCCCGACCTCAAATAGTTGTGACTTCTACATAAGTCCAATTACGATTGCTTAACATAGCGCTAAATTTGTGACATAAAAGGCATAGCATTCTAGTTAGTGAGATTGTAAGTCTCCCCTCTTTCATGGTATTGTATGGAAACTTGGCCTTCTTTCCTTCCTTTGGAAGATGTTTTGGCTCAAGGATTCATGCTTGTGATAAGTGGGTTGAATGTTCTCCAAAGAATGTCTAAAAAGAATGAAAAACAAACACAAAACAATACTAACTTCTAACCTATTAACTACTAACTTTTAATTTCAAGCCCTTTACTTTAATGTCATTTAATTATAGCTTTTATACATTTGCCATTGTTCATATCATTCTAATTGTTTATGTTAATGCAGTTTTCACTTTGTCCACTTGGACCATATTGTGTGATATATTTTGTTTGTGTGTACTTGGTTTGTTTGTGTGGTCTTTGACCATTAATGTACATAATAACAACAAAAAGCCCTAAAAAACTTTTGTGTGGACTGTTGGCTTGATCTTGGACAAATGGACTTAGAATTTAGGCAACATTCCTATGCTAAAGGACTTAACCAATGCCAACTTATTGAGAAACCAAGTGCTTGCAATTTGAAACTTCATCTGATATATCATTCAAGATCTCTCTAAGTTCATCTTCAACATGATCATTGTGAAGCTGTTATTTTCAACCTGTGACTTGTGAAGTTCATCTATTACATGGGCTACCTTGAAGAAGATCATGGAGTGGATAAGCTTGGATATGGCCATCTTTATTTGATGCCTTGCTCCTCAAGATAATATAATTGTGCATTTCTGTGTTGCTTGATTCTAAAAAGTCCAAGGGAATTCTGGATTTCTATTGACATTCTTGTCTATTGGATTACTACCCATTTGGTTAGATCTTTTCAACTCTAAATTTTTAATTTTTTACATAGGATAGTCTCTTCATCTTCGCCCCTTTTATTTAATTTCAAAATATCTCCCTCCTTTTTCAAAACCTTCTTTGATTGAACTTATTTTGTTCTAAACTTTGACCATTTTTGCAAAAAGGATAGAAACTTTGGCCTTTTGCCATTGCATTTTCAAACTTATTTTCTTAAATCAAACTTGTAAATAAACTTAAATATACTTGACTTAAACTTTCAAAAAGCCAAAAAGAACTAACTCATTCAAACCATTTTTAGGCCTTTGTGCCTTTCAAACTTAAATTTTATGAAAAGCAATGTATCCACTTTGAAATTTGTATCCTGAACTACGAGGTTTTGACCCCTCAATTTTATGTTGGTACGTAGGCACAAGACCGAAGGTCTTGCCAAACACAAAAATATAATTAATGAATTCTTTTCTCATCCCCCCATTCTATTTGTTTGTAAACGTCATTGTATACCAAGTACATATGCACACAAAAAGGGCTCCCTAAGAGTACCTAGGACACTTTGGGTGCTAACACCTTCCCTTTGTGTAACCAACCCCCTTACCTGTAATCTCTGACATTTTATTAGTTTAGATTTGAAAACTTCTTACTTTTGGGTTTTGTTTGGACTTTTTCCCTTTTCCCTTGGAAACAATAAAAGCGCGGTGGCGACTCTTGTTATTTGATCTCTAGCTTATCCATAGCTTGATGATCATGAATTTCCCGCTACAGAAACGTAGGCACAAAGGCCCAAATCCTTGGCGAGCACACTAAATTAAAACTTATTTTCTCTCTCCATCTCGTTCTTTCATCTCATTCACCAATATCAAGCAACATGCAGATAAGTAACATCCATTCGCATTTGATACGAGTAAGTGGTTCCCATGGAGTACCATGGATGTGAGGAGTGATAATACCTTCCCCTTGCATAACCGACTCACGAATCCATTCTTGTTTGCGAGACCATTCTTCATTTGGGGTTTTATCGCTATTTTCCCTTTCCTTTGGAATAAATAAAATTCGATGGCGACTCTGTATTTTTCACGGCACGAAATCTGGCGACTCTGTTGGGGACTCTAAGGAGTTCCCATAAGCGACTCAAGCCTAGCTTTCCTGTGTCCTTTTCCTTGGGTGTTTATCTATGTTTTCGCTTGCTTTATTTATATATTCCTTTTATATATTATCTTGTTGTGATCTTATGGGTTGAATCTATTGCTTGACTGAAAAGCCCAATACCCAGGCTTAGAGAGTATATATAAGATAGGAGGGACTTCGTGTCAACCTGTTGGACGTAGTTGTCTTGAGGGGGAGACACGAATATCCTGCTTGGAATAGATTCTTTTTGGAGTTTCGCTGGCACGTGAGTCACGTTCGCAATGAAAACCATTATTTCAAAGAGAGTCCATGACTCCAAGGACCTTTAGACAACCCTTGGCTTTTGAGGTTGAAGGCAACTTCACTTAGAGGAGGCCATCTCAAAAGTGTTGTTAACTCATAAGTTATCTTATGGCGATAACGATACTTTCGCCTCATGATCCGTGAATCTAAGCATCTTCATAAGTCTTAGTACTCACCTTAGGAGAGTATAAGGGTGTCTTGTAGGGAAATTTAACTTCCAATACACCTTGAATCTACAATGATCTTGTTCTCTTATAGCATATGCATTCATAACATATTGCATTGCATACATACTTGGGCCTTATTCTCGGAGAATCCTAAGGGGTTGTAATTGTGCAGTGAACATTCCAAGATGGGATCAGAAAAGAAGAATACTCTTCCACTCAAGTTCAGGATTCCAAGAGTGGATACCCTGTTGGCTCTCAACAACAAGATTACTCCTTGTAAGAAGACCAACTTTATTTACAGGTATGGACAAATCCTGGATCTTCTTAATACCTATGTAGATGTCTCAGCTTTGGTGGCCTTATCCCATTATTATGATCCACCACTCAAGTGTTTCACATTCAAAGACTTTAAGTTGGCTCCGACCATTGAAGAGTATGGTAAGCTTCTAGGTTGGTATGTGAAAGACCACCCACCATTCACAAAGTTGGGTGAACTATTGATGCCTGAATCTGTTGCTGAAGCACTCCACTTATCTGCCGAAGAGGTATCCCTTGGTCTTGGACCTAGGGGATTTTCTAGGAAGTTCTTGGAAGACAAGGCATGGGCCTTGGAAAAAGAAGGGAAATGGCTACCCTTTAGTGCCATTCTAGCCCTGCTGATCTATGGAGTCGTCCTATTTTAAAATGTCGATGATTACATAAATCCTTCCATCATCAGTGTGTTCGTATCTGGGAACCCCGTCCTTGCATTAGTGTCTGATATGTATTACTTCTTGCATACTAGGCATGAAAAGAGGAAGGGTGTGGTATTGAGTTGTGCTTCACTGTTGTATACTTGGCTCTTTTCTCACATGCCTCAAAAGGGGCCTTGGGTAGTGTAAGACCTCAATTTTGACCCTAATATCCCTCATACAATCTCATCATATGCATTAGCATTGGGATCATACCTTGGCATTCTCCTTACCCCTCTTTCATTGGGTTTGTTTTGGGAGAGATCACCAAGCACCATGTGATTGTATCATACTTTTATATTATCATTTTACTAACCAAAATACCAAAAACATGTCTTTGCATTTGCCTAACTCTTTTGTTGGTAGGGCATGATCACCTTTGATCTATCAAGTTCACATCTAGGGTTTAAGACCCTCATTTCTAAGAGCACAACCAAGGAAGTATCCGAAATGGCTCTAAGCATCATATAGGAGTCCCAATGATCTCTACATGTTATTTTGGTCATGCATTCTTCAAGAGTTTGGAGTTGGTTTGCCTTGGAAACCCTAGTTCATATGGGTATCTTGAGTAACTTCTTCAACAAGCTTCTTCACCAATTGATCAAATTTCTCAAGGTGCACTTCAAAATTCATCATCTTGTGTATATATGATCTACCATGAGCCTAAAAATTTAAGAGTATTGCAAGTTAGCAAGTTGGTTGATGGTGGTTGGCCAGATGGATTCATCTGATCAAAATTTGGTCTCCCTAGACCCTATCTCCTACAATTTTCATCATATGAAGATGATCCCAAGAGCAACGTACTCTAAATGACATTCCAAACAACTTTCATGTTTAAGTCTAGAGCTAATTTTTCATGGAAAGTCATTTTCTATATTGAAACATTACAGGTCATTTTGTCTAAACCCTAATTCGAAAGTCAACTTCCCAAGGCCATAACTTGCTCAATTTTTATGAGATGGAAGATTTCCATGTTGCACAATAAAATTCAAGGTGTCTACTTCAACTTTTATGTTTGGAATGAGAGCTAAATCAACTTTTATGAGCATATGATATGAGGAAATATTATAGGTCATTTTGGACCAATACCATTGAACAAGTGATTTTCCTCAACTTCAAAAATGCATAACTCACTCATCCTAAATCCAAATGATGTGAAATTGGTGAGCATTATGAAGGTTGTTGAAAATTATACAACTTTTATGAAGACATTTTTCTCAGTTGGAGCTCACATAAAAAGTTAGGCAAGGTGGAATAATTGAATATGTGACTTGACACTTAGAAAATATTTTGACATGTTGAAATTTCCAAACTTCCACCTCAAAATTCACCATCATACAAGTTCCAAATGGAAAAGTGTTCAGCATAATTGTTGTTCCTCTTGATCTAAGCTTTCCAAATATTCCTAATTCACTCATTTTGGATAAATTTTGATGGGTCTTCGCCTGGCTTAAACAGGCCTGTATCAGTTGGCAAGATTCATGATTCAAATGTTCATACAACTTTGCCTTGCCATCCAAGCTTCATGCATACCTCATTTCAGTTGATTGTGGACCTAATTAGATTGCTTCATGGACTTGCACACGCCCATGCAAGCATGTGCATTGCATTACCAAATTTGGAGAATTTTTCAAGTGTGCAAATAACACTTCTCATTGCTATAAATAGAGGTTCAATGCCTCAGTTCAAAGGAAAACCTGAGAAATTTCAACTGAAATTTGAGTTTGAATCTCACTGTTTGGAGATTCAAAAACTCCAGGATCCAAAGCTTTGCTTTACTCTTAAGCCACGTCCACAAGCATCATAAGCAAGATCAAGCACGAATTGGAGCAAGAGAGATCCAGTTCTGCACAGCATTGAAGGTATTTTTCCAGATTTTTCTTCTCTTTGATTCTCTCTCAATTCTCATAAATTCTCTTGGATCCTTGGTTGTCTGAATTCCTACCAATGTAGGCAAGAAGATTGAGTTACTTTGAGGTCAAATCTAAGCAACTCAGTTGACACACCTCAAAATTCAACTCCACGTATCTCTCTATATATTTGGAGTTAGTTAAAATTGAGGTGATATTCGTGATCTACGTCATTTTTTTAAGATCATGTCCTCTTTTTCCACTTATGATGTGGTGATGGTTGAACCAGTCCGGCCAGGGTCATCGGAGAAGATGACCGACCTTTGGCTCCAGCAATGCGCTGGAAGTGTTCAGAGCCATTAGATGAGTTTAAAATGTTTTAATCAGGAGTGTACATTGTGATTACCCAGCGTGTGATCAGTAGACTCAAGCGCATCATGGAACACGCGCTCTCCACCACTTGATATGCCACCTCAATTAATGAGGGAGCTCAAGTGGTCCACGTTTTCTTGATTATCTGATTTTTATTTTTATTCCTTTGATTTTCATAATTCATATTAATTTTAATATTGATCCAAAAAAATTTAAATAAAATCCTCTTTCATTTTCTGAATTAAAATTATTTTTTGGATCATTATTAATATTTTTCATGATTTAATTGATTTTGTGATTATTTTTAATTGTTTAAAAATACTTTTAAGTTTCCAAGAATTCTTAAAAAAATTCTCCAAGGTCCTTTGACCTTGTTTGACCTATGATAAATCTCATGGCCATTTCTTTGGTGTTTTGATAAGGCTTTAGGAAATTGACCAACCATATTTAATTTAATGCATTATTTTTAATATTTTTAATTGTTTAAATGCCAAATTAATTATGTTGAGCCATTTTAATTGACTTTGTGAGTTTAACTTGTGTTGTTGGGCCTTGGTCAAGGTTGATTTGACTTTGTTAGGTTAAGATCATTGGATTTAGGGGATTGATAGAATGTACATTCCATCTCCCAAAATGAATGAATGATCTTAACTTGGTAAAAATCCTCATTTGTCCAATTTGAGTTTGATCCATTTCCCCTCCCTCTTCATCTCATTCCCCTTCTTTATGCATTCATGTCATGGACCTATAATATCTCTATATCCTAAGGCTAGTTGATTGCAAAATCAACATAAGTATGGATGAGATTAGGTCCCCCACTTTGCATATTCTTTTTATGTGTGGTATGTTTCATGAGCGTAGTTCATCATACTATGTCTCTAACATGCATTAACACCAAAATTTTATTGCTCGGCCTCAAATAGTTGTGACTTCTACATTAGTCCAATTATGATTGCTTATCATAGCGCTAAATTTTGACCCAAAAGGCATAGCATTCTAGTTAGTGAGATTGTAAGTCTCCCCTCTTTCATGATATTATGTGGAAACTTGGCATTTTTTCCTTCCTTTGGAAGATGTCTTGGTTCAAGGTTCCATGCTTGTGATAAGTGGGTTGAGTGTTCTCCGAAGAATGACTTAAACAAAACAAAAGCAAAAGCAATACTAACTTCTAACTCATTGACAACTAACACTTAATTTCAAGTCATTTACTTTTAATGAAATTTAATTTTTGAGCTTTATCCATTTGCCATTATTCATACCATTCTAATTGTTTATGTTAATGTCATTTTCACTTTGTCCGTTTGGACCATATTTTTGTGATATATTTTATTTGTGTATATTGTGTTTGTTTGTATGGTATTTGACCATTAATGTACATGATAAGAGCAAAAAAAAAACCCTAAAAATATCTTGTGTGGACTGTTGGTTGATCTGAGACAATTGGACTTAGAATTTAGGTAAGGATCCCTACACAAAGGACTTGGCCAACATCAACTTTCATGTAACCAACTGCTTGTAATTTGGAACTTCATCTGATACATCATTGAAGATCCATTTGAGTTCATCTGCAACAAGATCATTGTGAAGCTGTTGTTTTGAACCTGTGATTTATGCATTATGGAATTCATCTCCTACATGGGCAAATTTGAAGAAGACACGGAGTTGCTAAGCTTGGATGTGGCTATCTTTATTTGATGCCTTTCTCTTCAAGTTGATATTTTGTGCATTGTTTGTTGCTTGATTCTAAAAGTCCAAGGGAATTTGGGTTTCTATATGACATTCTTGTCCATTGGATTGTAGTCCATTGGTCAGACCTTTTCAACCCTTAACTTTTAGTTTTTTGCTTAGGATTAGTCTCTTCATCTCCTCCCCACTTCTTAAATTTCAAAATCTCTCCCTCCTTTCAAAAATCTTCTTTGCTTGTGTTTGTTGATTTTTGAACTTTGACCACTATTGCAAATTAGAAACTTTGGCCTTATGCCATTGTCTTTTCAAACTTTTTCTTAATCAAACTTGTAAATAAACTTAATTATACTTGACTTAAAATTTCAAAATCCATAAAGAACTAACTCATTCAAACAATTTTTAGGCCTTTGTGCCTTTCAAACTTAAATTTTTGTTAAAAGCAATGCACTCACTTTGAAATTGATACCACGAACTACGAGGTTTTGATCCCTCATTTTTAGGTTGGTACGTAGGCACAAGTCCGAAGGTCTTGCCAAACACAAAAATATATTTAATGAATTCTTTTCTCATCCCCCCATTCTATTTGTTTGCAACATCTTGTATACCCAAAAACATATGCACACAAGAAAGGGCTCCCTAGGAGTACCTAGGACACTTTGGATGCTAACACCTTCCCTCTGTGTAACCAACCCCCTTACTTGTAATCTCTGGAATTTTATTAGTTTTGATTTGAAAACTTCTTACTTTTGGGTTTTGTTCGTACTTTTCCCTTTTCCCTTGGAAACAATAAAAGCGCGGTGGTGACTCTTGTCTATTTGATTTCTAGCTTATCCATAGCTTGATGATCATGAATTTACCGCTACAGAAATTAAGTGGCGACTCTGCTGGGGATTAGTCTCCAGTGGGTTTAGCCTACTTTTTTGTGTGTATATAATTGTATAGTGGATGTATGTATATTTGTTTGTATGATATAATCTGCTTGTTGTGCTTGGTGATCTCTGAGTGGTGAGATAAGTTCTAACCTGAACTTGAGTGCAATTAAGATAGGAGGATGGTATAGTCATGTTCGACTTGTGTGGAGTAGTCCTTAACAAGTTGGCTTGACACCCATCTACTCAGTGGAGACCCTTTTGGATTTGGAAATGTCACACAAGTATTTGTGGTTAGGCATTAATATCTCTGATTTGGGGTCCGAGAAGTTGAGGACCGTAGAACATTTAACCCCTATTGGCCTATTTAGGACGTGGTTCGGAGACTGTTCAAGTGTAGACTTGATAACAGTTGTTACACGATACTACACTCAGACGAGTTTCTCTTGAGAATATTATGGGTTGATGAGTCAGCCATCCTAACCTGTAATATCCGATAGATGGAATTAAGACTCTGGGAACTTTTTAGAACACGACCTATAAGTTTTTATCCTCAGTTCACTCCTTTGGGATGGTTCTTACCCAGACTCCATGCTCGTGACTCACAACAAACCCTTGATTATTGGTTGATCCAATCAAGTCTTGTCAATATCAATGGAACTTGGGTGTTGATAAGGTATAAACCATAATCCACCAAAATGGATGATTGATCTTGACAATGACTTGATTTATCCCTTGACCTTTGTTTGTTTGCCTTCTGTGTGATCCTTTATTTGTGATTGTTGCATTCATGCATTCATGCGCATCATAACATTCATCACACAAAAATTTCAAGGAACTAAGGTGTTATTTGCAAATATTTTCCGCCATGGATTGTGGACGAAGGAACACTAAGAAGTACGGTTTCAGATGTCCCGACTTGAAAGAGCTAAAGCGGCTAGCATCTTTTGTATTAAATCCCTTGGACTTCAAACAACGTCATGGGAAGCTTCTATTTGTTTTGTCTGGTGATGTAGTTGAAGGACTCTTTAGTGTATTGGTGCAGTTCTATGACCCTCTCTATTGTTGCTTCACTTTTCCGGATTATCAGCTTGTGCCTACGTTAGAGGAGTATGCCCATCTTTTGTGAATACCTGTTTTTAACAAAGTGGCTTTTAGTGGATTGGAAGAGATTCCTAGATCTCATCTTATTTCCGAAGCTCTTCACTTGAAGAAGTGTGAGATAGAGGCTCATTGGGTGAAGAAAGGAGGATTGTTTGGGTTGCCTTCTGATTTCCTCATCAAGGAAGCTACTGCCTTTGCTCAAGCCGGTAGTGTGGATGCTTTTGAAGCTATCTTTGTGTAGCTCATCTATGGATTAGCTTTGTTCCCTAACATTGACAGTTTTGTTGATGTTAACACCATTAGAATTTTCTTGATTGGGAATCATGTGCCTACTCTGTTAGGTGATATGTACTTCTCTTTGCATCTAAGGAATTATAAGGGTGGTGGGACTATTGTCAGTTGAATTCCTCTTCTGTACAAGTGGTTTATTTCGCACTTGCCTTAGACACCTGCTTTTGTGGAGAATGAACAATGTCTACGGTGGTCTCAGAGACTTATGTCTCTCACTAATGATGATATAGTTTGGTATGATCCTTTTTTGAGCAGTTTAGAGATTATTGATAATCGTGGTGAATTCTCTAATGTGCCTCTCATTGGTACACAAGGAGGAATTAACTACAACCCTGCTTTGACTCGTCGTCTACTTGGGTTCCCCTTGGCAGACAAACCTAATAAAACTTTGTTAGAAGGTCTTTTCTATCAAGAGGGTAAAGATCCCTAACATTTGAAGCAGAAGATTGTGCATGCTTGGCATAATGTGCATAGGAAAGGAAGATCCGAGCTTGGTCTGCGCAATTGTGTAGCTTTGGTCTTCTCCCTAACCAAGATGTAGAGGAGTTGGAAGACGCGCTCTCCAAGATGAAACAAGAGAAGGATATGTGGGAAGAGTGTTTCCATGCTTTGAGCAAAAAACATGAGAAGTTCCATCTGGAGTCTAAGGACAAAGATGCACTTATTGAGCTACTTGAAGACTGAGTGAAAAAAAGACAGAGAGAGCCGGAGGTTTCATCTTCCTCTAGTATACCTCAGCCTTTCGTTGCTTAGAAGAAGATTGTTGATCAGCTTGTCCTCAAGAAGACTCAAATGAAGGCTTCTTTCGTGATAGAGATCCGACGCATCCGAAGGAAGTCCGCGCCTTCAGCCAGATCTTCTGACGTTGTTGTTAGGGATCCTTAGGATGACTAGTCTCCTTTTATCTTGTATTTTTCATTTGGTTTTTGAAATTGTATTTTGTGTAATCCTTCCAATTATATAAATAAAAGAGATTTTTATGGTCATATCAAATTGTTGCAATTATTGTTGAATATATATATATATATATATATATATATATATATATATATATATATATATATATATATATATATATATATATATATATATATATTAGCAAATAATATAGTAAGTTCCTTGAAAATAAAAACAATCAAACATTGCATTTCATGCATCATTTTCATAAGCAGGTCTCTCTTTCGCTAGATGTCTCATTAGTGTTTCTTCTATGCTTCAGCCAAGCTGACACATCGATACAATACTCGTGTCAATCACTCCAAAATCATGGAACATATTGAGCAAGAGAATAGAGATTTGAAAGAGGAGATCTCCCTCCTGACTGCCATGATGGAGTCAGTATTAGCTTCTCAGACCCGGTCTTCTCCAACGCCTGCAACTCCTCCTTCTCAGAGGACCGTTATTTCAGAGGTGGCTACCTCTACCATTCCAGCAACTGCTGCTCACTTTGCACCCAACATGCCTGCCATATTCCCGTGGGGAATGCCGCCAAACTTTGTGCCCGAAGGTTTTGTGCCTACATTTGCTTATATGTCGGCATCTAGCCCAATCATGTATGTGCCGCCGCCAATTATGCATACCCTGCCTCGTGTAGAAGACACCATCTATTATTTTGAGCCGTCTGAGGGCTCGGATGTGTATGAGAAGATGGATGAGATGAAAGATCAATTTCTTGAGCTGCGCAAGGAGTTGAAAACTTTGAGGGGTAAGGACTTATTCGGGAAGAGTGCTGCGGAACTATGTTTGGTCCCAAATGTCAAGATTCTGGTGAAATTCAAAGTGCCTGACTTTGAAAAATACAAGGCGAATACATGTCCACTCAGTCATTTGGTGATGTACGCCAGAAAGATGTCTACTCAAACGGATAATGATCAACTGTTGATCCATTATTTTCAAGACAGCTTGACCGGTGCCGCTCTGAGGTGGTACATGGGGTTGGATAGTGCGAGTATCCGCATGTTCAACGATTTGGGCGAAGCATTTGTGAAGCAGTATAAATATAATGCTGACATGGCTCTCGATAGAGATCAGTTGAGATTGTTGTCTCAGAAGGACAAAGAGAGATTCAAGGAGTATGCGCAGAGGTGGAGAGAACTTGTTGCTCAGATTACCCCTCCTTTAGAGGAAAAGGAGATGACCAAGATTTTTCTGAAGATCCTGAGCTCATTTTACTATGAGCGGATGATTGCCAGTGCCCCCAGTGATTTTACCGAAATGGTAGACATGGGGATGAGGCTCAAAGAAGGTGTCCGAGAGGGATGGCTATCTAGAGATGAGGTGTCATCTAGCAAGAGGTATGGCAACAGTTTTATCAAGAAGAAAGACAATGAAGCTAATGCAGTTTCTGTTGGGAGGAAAAAGAGGCCTCAGATTAGAAGAAATCAACCACCCTGTCAACATCATCATCAAGTATCTTCAGTTATTCCTGTGTTTTCTACAAATCAATCAGCACCAGTTCAGCAACAACAACGTCAACAACAACAACCTCAACAACGAACAAACACCTACAACAACAACAACAATACCAATAATCATCAGCAACAAAATTTTGAGAGGAAGAAGGTCTCTTTCGACCCTATTCCCATGTCATATGCAGAATTATATCCCTCTTTCGTTCTCAAGAACCTCTTACAACCAAGAAATCCTCCGCAAATCCCCGAACCACTTCCATAGTGGTACAAACCGGAACACTGTTGTGCTTTCCATCAAGGAGCTCTCGGACATGATATAGAGAATTGTTACCCACTCAAATATAAAGTTCAGAAGCTGGTAAAGAGTGGAATGGTGTCCTTTGAGGACCGAGCGCCGAATGTTAAAGTTAATCCACTGCCTGCCCATGGAAATTCTTCTGTTAATATGATGGACGGTTGTCCAGGAGAATTCAAGGTATTCGACTTCTATTTCATAAGAAGATCCTTGGTGAGGATGCACAAGGATATTTGCTTGGTTAATGATTGTGAGCATGACCATGATGGTTGTGTAGTCTACAGTGTCAATCCTAGAGGTTGTATGATTGTGAAGAAAGACATCCAGCGGTTGATGGATGAAGGCTTGATTCAGATTGTTCAGTCTCATCACATAGATGACGATATCATTGTTATTGTACCAGTTTTCAAGAGTCCTAAAAGAATGGTGATTCAGTATAATAGCAACAGCAGTAACAGTGTCAGCAAGAGATCGGTATCACCATTGGTTATACGGTTAGCGGGTTCAGTCCTGTATACATCTGAAAAAGTTGTTCCTTATAAGTATAATACGACTATGTTGGAGGATGGTCAAGAGGTTCCGTTACCTATGACCGGTTTTGTTGTGAGCATTGTTGATGTTACTAAGATGACCTTTAGTGATCGTGTGTTTGGGCCGGTGTTCCCAAAGAACATAAAAGATTCGACTGTCAGTAAGAAGGTGGATGTACTTATTGTAGAATCAGTTAGTGCTCCAAGGTGTCAGTCTGGTGAATCCAACGGCTTGAAGCCTAATGATGATGATGAGGTACTCAGACTAATAAAGAAGAGTGAGTTCAATATGGTGGAGAAACTGCTCCAAACCCCCTCGAAGATTTCAGTACTGTCTCTGTTGATGAACTCAGAAGCGCACAGAGAAGCACTACAAAGAGTTCTAGAGCCAGCGTTTGTGGAACATGATGTTATAGTGGATCAGTTCAATCATATTGTAGCTAACATCACTTTCTGTAATAATCTCAGTTTCTGTGACGAAGAACTCCCCGAGGAGGGTAGGAATCATAACTTGGCTTTGCACATCTCCATGAACTACAAGGATGATGCTTTGTTGAATGTGCTAGTTGACACCAGATCTTCGTTGAATATGTTGCCGAATTCAACATTGTAAAAGTTGTCATATCAAGGAGCGCCTATGAGATATAGTGGCGTGATCGTCAAAGCTTTTGACGGTTCGCGCAAAACTATGATTGGTGAAGTGGACCTTCCGGTGAAGATAGGTCTGAGTGACTTCCAAATTACTTTTCAAGTAATGGATATCCATCCGGCCTACAGTTGTCTATTGGGAAGGCCATGGATCCACGAGGCGGGAGCTGTTACCTCCATGTTGCACCAGAAGCTCAAGTTTGTCAAGAATGGGAAGTTAGTCATTGTTGGCGGGGATAAAGCGTTGTTAGTCAGCCATCTGTCATCTTTCTCTTATGTTGAAGCTGAGGATGAGGTTGGAACTCCGTTCCAGGCCTTATCTATTGTTGTTGAAAAGAGAGTTAGGGCACCCATGTCCTCATTCAAAGATGCAAGTAAGATTGTTGAAGATGGAAATGTTGATCAGTGGGGACAGATGGTAGAGGTCTCCGACAACAAGAACAGAATCGGTTTGGGTTTCCAGCAAGGTTCGTCAACTGTCAGATCCGATGATGTGCAACTCAGCTTCCGTAGCGGAGGGTTCATTCATGGCAATGAACAACACTTAGTTGTTGTGCTAGAGGATGACAAAGAGGAAGACTGCCCCAATTTTGTGACGCATGGAAAAGCTTGCAACAATTGGATTGTTGTTGATATTCCTGTTATTATGCTTCGATCTAAGCAATTGCTTTTATTTGTTTTTAAAAAAAATCCTTCTCATATGCCTAAGGGAGAAGCGAATATTGTTTGGGCATTTTCAATTTAATCATTAATAAAATATGATTTTATTCATCCACATTTATGATGTTTTGTTTTTACTTTTTCCTTTATTCTGAAAATGGTAATCACAAAAAACATGAATAAATAATATAATTGTCCATCTACATAATATTTGGTCACAAATTCATTTCTCTAAAATCAAAATATCAAATCATTATGCAGGTTGGTTTCTAACCCTATTGAATACAATGATCCTACTCCTTCTACAAATTTTGAATTCCCTGTGTTTGAGGCTGAGGAGGAAAGCAATGAAGAAGTGAGTGATGAATTGTCTCGTCTTCTTGAGCGTGAAGGAAAAGACATTCAGCCATTCGAAGAATAGATTGAGCTAGTCAACTTGGGTTCAGAAGATGATGTGAAGGAAGTCGAGATTGGGTCTCGACTGTGACCAGATATTAAGAAGGGGTTGATTGATCTTCTTCGAGAGTATTCAGATGTGTTTGCTTGGTCCTATCAAGACATGCCTGGTTTGGATTCTGAGATAGTGGAGCATAGATTGTCGTTGAAGCCAGATTGCCCGCCAGTCAAGCAGAAGTTGAGGAGGACTCGTCCTGATATGGAAGTGAAGATCAAAGAAGAAGTGCAAAAGCAGATTGATGTCGGTTTCCTGGTGACCGTTGAATATCCGTAATGGGTGGCCAATATTGTTCCCGTTCCAAAGAAGGATGGAAAAGTTCGTATGTGCATCGATTTTAGAGATTTGAACAAAGCTAGTCCGAATATGATTTCCCTCTGCCACACATTGATATGTTGGTAGACAATACAGCTAAATTCAAAGTCTTTTTGTTTATCGACGGATTTTCCGGATATAATCAGATCAAGATGGCACCCGAAGATATGGAGAAGACCATATTCATTACACCTTGGGGAACATTCTGTTTTAAAGTGATGCCTTTCGGTTTGAAGAATGCTGGTGCAACTTACCAAAGAGCAATGACTACTCTTTTTCATGATATGATGCATAAAGAGATTGAAGTTTATGTCGATGATATGATTGCTAAATCTATTAATGAAGAGGAACATGTTGAACATTTTTAAATCTATTCCAGCGTTTGAGGAAGTATAAAATCCGCTTGAATCCCAATAAATGTACTTTTGTTGGGCTTTATTGTCAGCGAGAAGGGTATCGAAGTTGATCCTGCCAAGGTCAAAGCAACACAAGAGATGCCTGCGCCCAAAACTGAGAAGCAAGTCAGAGGTTTTCTCGGCCGCTTAAATTATATCTCAAGATTCATTTCCCATATGACTGCCACATGTGCGCCTATATTCAAGCTTCTTCAGAAAGATCAGTCTTGTGATTGGACCGAAGACTGCCAGAAAGCCTTTGACAGTATCAAGGAATATTTACTTGAGCCTCCGATTTTGTCTCCTCCTGTTGAAGGAAGACCGTTGATCATGTATTTGACTATGCTTGAAGAGAGTATGGGTTGTGTTCTTGGTCAGCAAGACGAGATTGGAAAGAAAGAATTTTCAATATACTACCTCAGTAAGAAGTTCACCGACTATGAGACTCGGTATTCTATGCTAGAGAAGACTTATTGCGCATTGGCTTGGGCTGCTAAGCGTCTGCGTCAATATATGTTGATTCATACCACTTGGTTAATATCCAAAATGGATCCAATCAAGTACATATTTGAGAAGCCTACTTTAACTGGGAGGATTTCCCGTTGGCAGATGTTATTATCAGAATATGATATTCAATACCGATCTCAGAAAGCGATCAAAGGTAGTGTCTTGGCTGACCATTTGGCTTACCAACCGAATGAAGATTACCAGTCAGTGCATTATGATTTTCCTGACGAAGAGATCTTGTACTTAAAAATGAAAGATTGTGATGAACCATTGCTTGAAGAAGGGCCAGAACCCGGTTCCCATTGGGGCATGGTATTTGATGGAGTTGTTAATCAGTATGGTAATGACATTGGGGAAGTGATTATTACTCCTCAAGGCACGCATTTTCCATTTATAGCTAGATTGACTTTCAAGTGTACAAATAATATGGCAGAATATGAAGCTTGCATTATGGGGCTTGAAGAGGCCATCGATCTCAGAATCAAGTATTTGGACGTCTATGGAGATTCGGCTTTGGTTGTGAATAAAATCAAATGTGAATGGGAGATGAATCAACCCAGTTTGATACCATATAGAGATTACGCGAGGAGGATTTCGACTTTCTTTACAAATGTTGAGTTTCAACATATCCCTCAAGATGAAAATCGGATGGCAGATGCTCTTGCAACGTTGGCTTCCATGATTGTAGTGAAATATTGGAATGAAGTTCCCAATTTGACTGTGATGCGTCTTGATAGGCCAGCTCATGTGTTAGCTGTTGAAGAGGTCAAAGACGAAAAGTTATGGTATTATGACATCAAGTGTTTCCTCCAAAGTCAGGTTTACCCGTCTGGGGCATCTTTGAAAGATAAGAAGACTTTGAGAAGATTAGCCGGAAATTTCTACCTAAATGGTGATGTTTTGTACAAAAGAAACTTCAATATGGTCCTGCTCAGATGCGTGGATAGCCACGAAGCAAACTTATTGATGGCTGAAATCCATGAAGGTTCCTTTGGTACTCATTCCAATGGACATGCAATGGCGAAAAAGATGTTGCGAGCAGGTTACTATTGGCTGACAATGGAATCTGACTGTTGCAAGTTTGTGAAGAAATGCCACAGGTGTCAAATATATGCGGATAAGATTCATATTCCTCTGACACTGTTGAACGTCATTTCCTTCCCATGGCCCTTCTCCATGTGGGGAATTGACATGATTGGCATGATTGAGCCCAAAGCTTTGAACGGACATCGTTTCATTTTGGTGGCTATTGACTATTTCACAAAGTGGGTTGAAGCGGCATCGTATGTGAATGTAACTAAGCAAGTTGTCATAAGGTTTATCAAGAATTAGATCATATGTCGTTATGGTGTGCCGAGTAAGATCACTACTGATAAAGGATTGAACTTGAATAATAAAATGATGGAAGCTCTTTGCAAAGACTTCAAGGTTGTACATCATAATTCTTCTCCCTACAGACCTAAGATGCTGTTGAGGTTGCAAACAAGAACATCAAGAAGATTATTTAGAAGATGGTTGTAACATATAAGGATTGGCGTGAGATGCTCCCCTTCGCTTTGCACGGGTATCGTACATCCATTCGCACTTCAACAGGGGCAACTCATTTCTCACTTGTTTATGGCATGGAGGTTGTGCTTCCAATAGAGGTTGAGATCCCATCATTACGTGTTTTGATGGAAGCCAAGTTGACTGAGGTTGAATGGTGTCAAACCAGATTCGATCAGTTGAATTTAATTGAAGAGAAGAGATTGACTGCCATGTGTCATGGTCAGTTATATCAGCAGAGAATGAAGAAAGCTTTTAATAAGAAGGTCAGACCTCGTGTATTCAGAGGAGGTGACCTTGTGCTTAAGAAGATTCTATCTTTCAAACCAGATTCTAGGGGCAAATGGACTCCTAATTATGAAGGCCCATTGTAGCACCTCAAATTTGCCCCCCTCATTCATGCATTCATTTTAGGTCATTTAACATTTCATATTGCATTTCATCATGTCAATCAGAATTAGCTCCAAGAGTTTGTCTTCCAAGAAGCTTGGATATCATTCAAGTCACTTTGTGGGTTCTATCTGAAGGATCAAGCTTAACGGACTCGGTACGGTTCAAAATTCAACTATGAAGCCAAAAGTCAACTGTTGGTCAACTAAAGGTGCAATGGCCAGGGAATGACTTGAGTTACTTCCAACATGTTCAAATGAGGTCTATTCATCAGTCAACATATTGCTCTTGAAGGAACAAAGGTCCAGTGCACAGGTTACAAATTCGGGAAGTTTCCTGAACTATCATGCTCGCTAGGCGAGCAGAATGGTTCGCCTAGCGAGCCACCAGAGTCTGAACTGTCATGCTCGCTGTCGCAACCTGAAAAATACAGTGTGCGAAAAAACAACCGGCAAAAGAAAATGACAGAAGAGTCGCCACCGTGCATTAGGAGAAGAAAAATCAATGAAGGGTTAGGGTTTGGGATGCTCATGCAAAAAGGCAGTCCTTGGCGAAGGAACCTGTAAAAAAAAACATACAAAAACATTGCTTCCTATCGAGGTCTTCCAGCTAGGAAAGCAGTAAAATGCGGGAAAAATGTAAAAGTACCACGCGGATAAAGATCCGAAGTAACAGCAATTAGAGGAATGGGAAACCCAGGGATCCTTCCCAGCTAAACACCATCAAAGAAAGTGAGTCAGTACAGGTAATCGGAATGAAACCTCCAGGCGGTATCCCACAAATAAAGTGGAAAATCACGCAAGTTATCCCTGCAAAAGTCATGTGAGCCTTCACAAAGACTCAACAAAAGGGTTAGTGAAACACGATAAGCATTTTTTTCATGGATAACAGTATGGTTTTAGAAACCTCAAACCCTGTGGGATACACTTCAGAAATTAAACGATTAAGCATTCAAGGCATAGGTTTCACCCATTCATGCATGTGCGAAACCTAACGATATCCACACTTCCAAATTCAAACATAATACATCACACATTTAGAACATTCAAATTGAAGACGTAAAATAATGGGAATAGGGCAAACCTGATTGGAGAGCTTGATTGAAATTGAGTTGCACCCGTGAGGTTTACAAAACAATCTTTAGGGTTTATGTGAGGCAGAGGTGATTCTGTGCAGTTGAGTTCCCTTCAGGGTTTGGAGGCTGCTCTAAACTCTGTTGGCTCTTCTCTCACTATCTTTTTCCCAGAGTTCTTCTCTCACTATCTTTTTCCCAGACAGGATAATAGGAATATAATTGAATTCCCTTTTGTTTCACTGAAACTCTGAATTTATAACCTGTTTTTTGTGGACCTGTGGGCTCAAATGAGAGAGGTCCAAGTCCAAGATTTTTTCTTTTATTTATTTATTTATTTATTTATTTATTTATTTATTTTTTTCGTTTTTCGTTTTTTTTTTCGTTTTTCGTTTTTTTTTTAAATATTCCGATTGCCATGATGAAATGCAAATGCTAAATGAACTAAAAATGAATGCATGCATGAGGCGTAAAGCGTATGCTTCCAGGAAAAATGAAGGGTAAATTTTGGGGTATTACACTCGCTAGGCGAGCAAATTATTCGCTAGGCGAAGCCCACGCATTTTAAAAATGAAAAAAATATAACAGAAAGTCATGGGCTTGAGTTGCCCTCATTTTGAGCCCACCATGCCACGAAAATCAGGTTATAAATTCTAAATTTCATTGAAACAAAACCCTAGAACATTCTAACTAATTCAGAGCAGCCTCCAGTGACTGAAGAGAACTCATCTGCAAAGAACCAATTCCATCTCATATAAACCCTAAGATTGTTCCGCAAACCCAATCGTGCAATTCAATTTCATTCGATCTCTCCAATCAGGTTTGCCCTATTTCCACTACTTTACGCTTTCGATTTGAAATTTCTGAATGTATGAGGTATCATGGGTGAATTTGGAAGAGTGGGTATCGTTAGGTTTCACATGTGGGTTTAGATATGCATGAATGTGTAGAACAATACCCTGAATGTTTGATCACTTAATTTCTGAAATGGATACCACAGGGTTTGGGGTTACTGAAATCGTACTGTTATCAAAGAAGAACCCAGAACCCGCCAGCACCTCGCTAGGCGAACCTACAGCGAAGCTTCGCTAAGAGAAACAGTAGCGATCGCGACAGTAGTTGCTTTTTCTGTTTGCTCTCTAATTTGTTATGTGTTTGTTATGACATGTTTTCTATTGCATCCGGGCACATGTTTTAGTATGTATGTCATATCTTGATGTGTGGATCCTTGCCCCCCGACTTTGAGTTTTGATACCCTTTTGATGCATTTATTTGACAAGAGGTTTAGGCCTCCTATCCTTGGCTGCTTTTTGTGAGCTTTTTGTGAACTTTAACAGCATGATTCATGTGGTTGCTATGATTCTTCTGTTTGGTGCAACTCTTGTTTGCACCCCATCTTGTTATTCTAACTTGTTTGTTGAGTTTTTGTGAGGGCTCACATGACTCTTGAAGAGATAGCTTGCTTGGTATTCCACTTTATTTGTGGGATACCATTTGGAGATTTATTCCAATTACTTTGCTGATTTGCTTTCTTTGATGGTGCTAGCTTGAGAGATCACCGGGTTTCTTATTTCTTTAGTTGCTGTTACTTCAGATCTTTATCCGTGTGGTAGATATCTTGATCCCTTTTACATCTTTCCCGTATTTTACCGCTTTCTTAGCTGGAAGACCTCGATAGGAGGCAATGTTTTCGTGTGTTTACTTTTGTGCCCAAAGACCTCCAAAACAGGCACCAGTGCTAAAGACCTCCATGAAGAGGCAATTGACGGATAAAAGAGATTAGTAGTCAATCCCCCGTTATTCAGTGTGTCGTTCTTTATGCTCGCACTACGTGTCGATGCTTCAGAACAAAAGCCCAAGATATTTTGTTCGGTCAGTCAGTGAAGAGGGTTCCACCTTTCTAAATCCCCACTTTTTGTCATGAGCTTACCCTGTCCAGGGTTAAGAGCTATGAGGTCTTATCCTCATTACCCTTTTGATCTGCTCACCCTGACGTTTAGTGTCAGTGGTTAAGAGCTCATTTGATTACCTTTCCATGGCTTGTTTGTCGAGGTTGATATGACCCCTCTTGACTAAAGCCCTACCCACGTATGTTTGAGCCCCCTTGTTGGCGTGTTTACTTTATGCATGTTTGTTTTGTATGGTGTGATCGTCTCCCCATAGGATTGCTAGGCTTCGTATAGTCTCTCGCTTTCCTGTCAATTAAGGTAGAACGGTTCCTTCGTCTAGGACTTCCTTTTTGCATGAGCATTCCTAAAACACAAACAAACTCATTGATTTTTCTTCGCCTAAGAACATGTTAACTCCTTCTACTACAGGCGAGTAAGTCTCCAAAGGTCGAGCATCCGGTAGATTGTGTAGTAACGTCGTTCACTAAAAACAACACACTCCTCTTTAACCCATAGGTAGCCGAGCTACGAAGACTCTGATTCTCATATTCAGATGAGATACGTATGCAGTGGATGCGACATTCGTGCGAGTCATTTTCTTTTAACCCCTCTTTTAGTAAATAGTGCATTAGATAAACCCACACCCTTTAGACAAGAACAACAAAAGTGGATCCCGTAGAGTACTACGGATGCGTAGGGGTGCTAATACCTTCCCTTCGCATAATCGACTCCCGAACCCAAGATTTGGTTGCGAGACCTTGTCTTTTCCTTTCCTTTTTCCAGGTTTACTTCGAGCGTTTCCTTTCCCTCCTTTGGGATAAATAACGCACGGTGGCGACTCTTCTTTCTTTTTTTTGCCGGTTGTTTTTTTCGCATTCTTTTTTTTAGGTTGCGACAGCTGGCGACTCTGTTGAGGACTTGGTCTCCCTAAGCGAGTCCCTCCTAGCTTTTGTAGTTTTCTTGTTTGTTGGGTGTTTATTCTTTTGTACAGTTATTTATTTACCTGCTTTACCTTATTGCATTCATGTACATATGTCTGTTGTATCTATGGGTTCTGTTGGGTTGTTTGTTTGTTGGTGTGGGATGTTCTATGAGATAAGCCCACTACCCAGGCTTGAGCGTACACACAGGTTTAGAGTGGGTAGTCATGAGGCTTACGTGGCATGTTGCTACGTTAAGTCATTCATGAAGACCCACATTCCAGACGAGGTTTCTTTTGGATATATTTTGTCCTATGGGTGTTCCATAACGATAGATGTTCCTTTAGAAATCGTCGACTCTGGTGACCATTTCCTGAGAACTCAGTCGAGGCCTCTCCTCCGAGACGCGTTTATGTTAGCTCTGATGGGCGCATTCTCGTTGCTCAATCCGAGGACCCCGTGGCTGGGGACTTGCTATTAGGATGTCCTGTTGAGGGGAGTCAGTGGAGGTCTTTTGTTTCGTAATAATGCCAAACCTTCAGTGGTAAACGTATTATTCGACTGAAGGGCAAGAAACTGACAAACTTCTGTTCTTAGAACCTACCAGTGAGGGCCGGGCTAAATTCAGGAAACCTTAACCTTCAACCAACCCGGTTTTATGGAGCAGAGCTTTGATCTCGTATTATATTACTCAGTGGGTTTCTCTTCAGACAATGCAACCCAACAGTTGTTCAAGCAGATACAGCAATCTTGATTTCCATGTCACTGCATTGAATCACATCATGTTGCATTCATATCATTTAACACATGTTTATCTATTTCTAGGGGTTTACATCTTCCTCTTGATTCCGGTCGGGGTTCTCTGGTTCTCTTAAGATGGATATTGGCAGAAAGAGACATGTCGCCTACAAGTTTCCTGTGGTCTGTTTGGAGCATATTCAACAGCTGATGAAGTTAATGGATCAGGATTATCTAGAAAGATTCTGGAAGGACTATGGTTTGATTCTAAGCTTCATTGCGGTTCTCTCCAAAGATCAACATGATGCTCTCTTTACATTGTTGCAGTTCTATGACCCTCCATTGAGGTGTTTCACGTTCCCAGATTATATTTTGGTCCCTACTTTGGAGGAGGTTGCTAGTTTTCTCAGAGTTCCTATCAAGCCGCAATTGCTATTCTATAGTTCCGAGTTTCTGCCCGATCTCAACATGGTTGCTTCAACCACATATTTGGGGAAGTCAATCTTGAAAACTAATATGTGTCAGAAGGGAGGAGTTAATGGTTTTCATCTGAGTTTCTTACTGGGAGAAGCAAAGAAGAGGCTTGAAGATGGTGACCAGAGGGGTTTCAATGTTGCGTTGGCTCTTTGTGTGTATGGGATTGTCCTGTTCCCTAATATGGCGAAATTTGTGGACGTAAACGCCATACGCCTCTTCGTGTTGGGAAATATGGTGTCGACCTTGTTGGGAGATTTCTTTCATTCAGTGCATCACAGGAAAGAGAATAGAAGGGGAGGATTGGTGAATTGTTGCGCGCCTTTGTTTTATAAGTGGTTCAGTTCCCACCTACCCAAGTCAGGAGCGTTCGTTGATGTCAAAAACTCGTTGAGTTGGTCAAAGAGACTGATGGGGATAAGAGCTAAAGATATTTCTTGGTGGTCAGACCGGAGCTTGCTTCGGGCAGATATTATTCATAGTTGCGGGAACTTCCCGAATGTACCATTGGTAGGAAGAAGAGGAAGTATCAACTACAAAAATCCTTCTCTGGCAGTCAGACAGTTTGGATATGCTTTAAGAACTCCGCCTTTGGAAAAAGATGTGGAAGAATCTCTATTTTTCCATTCTTCATCTGATTTGACTGTATCCCGTAAGGCAGCTGAGGCTTGGCTCAAGGTGATCAAGAGAGGAAGAACTGTGCTTGGAAAAGGAGATTATAGAACTTACCCTCAGTATGAAGAATGGCTTCAAGGAAGATTCGAAAAGTTTGGTCTGCCGTTTCCTATTGAAGAACCTTTGTATCCACCTACTCCTGAGCAGTCAACCATGGTGAGCCGAGAGGAGTATGACAAATTGAAGAATGCCATGTAGGAGCTTCAAACTGAAAACTCAGAGTTAAGTGTGAAGCTGCAAGACTGTATGCATCAATTCCATGAGGCAGAATATCAGAAGGGGGAAGCCGTCAGATTGCAAGGGGAAGCAGAGAGGAAATTAGTTGTGGAGGTGGACTTCTTCAGGAAGACAGACGAAGCCCTGGGATCATCCAATTCTGAGTTAAGGCGAGTCAAACAGCAGTTAACAGATGCTCTTGGTAAGCTAGCTGGTTGGCAAGAGCAATGGGATACATTTTCAGCTTCTAGGAAGGTAAATGAGGAGGAGATGGTGGCCGAATTGACTGGTCAGATGGAGAAGTTGAAGATTTTGCTAAAGGAGAAGAACAATGAGCTTTTGTGCGCGCGTTCAACCAATGGTTATATCACAGATCAACTCAACAAAGCTCAAGGACAGATTGAGGAACTCAAAGTGCTGGCAGGTTTGAAGAAATCCAGACTTGAAGAGGTATTCGAAGAAGATGATGGGAATTACTACAGAGAGCATATCAACGAGTTGGATGGAGTTATTCACATGAGGAATTTGCTTATCCGGCGTTTGACAGAATCTCCAGATCATCCTGACACAGTGGTACTACTGGCTGAAGTGAGGAGCAGTCCTTATGGGTTGTATACAGGAGGTTGATTCCTGATTTTTGTTCCTCTCTTTACTTATTGTATTGTAGTGATGATCCACAGGCTTGTTGTGGAGATCCTTTTTTGATGAACTATTGGCTAAGGCCTTTCCCTTCTTGAACCCATTTATATGATGGTTTTCCTTATTACATCTTGATCTCAGAAGTTTATCCATAACTCGGTCTTCTTGCGCTTTCTGTCAGATGTGAGACTGGAATCAAGGGGGTAGAATACCCGTTGGAATTGATAAACATGTCATTGCATTTACATATTCATTTGCATATCTTGCATAACAGGTACCACTGCGGTGTTCTTATATTATTTGGTGTTCCACTAGCAGGATAGCTGATTCAGGAATTCACCGGTACGGTACCCGCAGAAACCAGAAGAGAGTAATGGAAAGCTTTCAAGCAGATCTAGTAGAGATAAGGACCAACATGGCCCAATTCATGAGTATGATGCAAGGGGTAGTGCAAGGGCAAGAGGAACTCCGAACCTTGGTCCAGAGACAAGAAACTGTGATTCCCCCTATCGGTCAGAATCCGCCAGAAGGGACCCCTGTCGATGACGCTGCTGTTACCAACCCTGTCAACAACCATGCTAATGGTGACGAATTGCGTGGTATTAGAATCAATGGACAACCCATCATTACAGAGGCTGCTAATGCTCGAGCGGCACGTGCTCCAGTTCACCATCCTTCTCATTTGGTTGACAAGCAAGAAGATATGTTCACCATTCTCAGTGATGATGAGGAATTTGGAAAGGCGGAAGAGAGAGATAGAAAGGTTGACGCCCTTGCTGAAAAGATTCGCGCCATGAAGTGCCAGAATTCTTAGGGTTTTGATGTTTCTAATATGGGTTTAGTTGATGGGTTGAGGATCCCGTACAAGTTCAAAGCTCCATCTTTCGACAAGTACAATGGCACTTCTTGTCCCCGAACTCATGTGCAAGCTTACTACCGGAAGATATCCGCTTATACTGATGATGAAAAATGTGGATGTACTTTTTCCAAGACAGCTTGTCTGGAGCATCTTTGGATTGGTACATGGACTTGAGAAAACAATCTGTCAGAAGCTGGAGAGAGTTAGGTGAAGCTTTTCTGAGGCAGTACAAGCATAACATGGACATGGCTCCGAGCAGAACCCAGTTGCAGAGTTTGTTTCAAAAGACTGGTGAGAGTTTCAAGGAATACGCCCAGAGGTGGCGCGAGCTAGCTGCGAGAGTACAACCTCCGATGTTGGAGAGAGAATTGACTGATATGTTCATTGGAACTCTGCAAGGTGTATTCATGGATCGTATGGGAAGTTGCCCGTTTGGTAGTTTTTCGGATGTTGTGATTTGCGGAGAAAGAACTGAAAGTCTTATCAAAGCGGGAAAAATCCAAAACCCTGGTTCTTCAAGTTCTTCAAGTGCTAAGAAACCATTTTCAGGGGCACCCAGAAGGAGACAGGGTGAGACAAATGCTATATGTAATCAGAGAAATGGAAACAGAGGACAACAATACCGTCAAGTTGTTGTTATGACTATTCCAGCAACCCAACCTCAACAACCACAAAGAGGACAACCACAACAACAACAACAACGCCAATTCCAACCAAGACAAAGAATGCCAGATCGTCATTTTGATCCGTTGCCAAAGACTTATGTTGAATTACTCCCTGAACTGCTCAGGTTAAAGTTTGTTGAACTTCGCACTATGGCTCCATTAACAAGGATTCCCGTTGGTTATGATGCCAATGTCCGTTGTGATTTTCATTCTGGTGCGCCAGGGCACCACATCGAGAATTGTCGGGCTTTTCACCATAAAGTCCAAGACTTGATCGATGCCAAGACGATTAACTTCGCTCCTACTCCGAATGTGATGAATAATCCTATGCCTCAGCATGGAGGGCCCAGAGTAAACAGTGTGGAAGATGGGGAAAATTTGAACTTGGTAGTCGATGTTAATGACGTTCAGACTTCGTTGTTTGTAGTAAAGGAACGTTTGCTTAAAGAGGGAGTATTCCCGGGATGTGACAAGAATTGTTCAGATTGTGGTAATCATGAAAACGGCTGTGTGAAATTGAAAGAAGGTATTCAGGAATTGATGAATGAAGGTTGTTTACAGTTTGATCGAGTAGTGAAAGACCGTGGAGAGGTATCAACTATTACCATTTACTTTACACCGTCAGAAGGTCTTGTACGTGCTCCAAGAACTATTAGTGCGCCCGTGACTATTGGTACTCCGGTGATTGTTGGTGTTCCCGTGATTAACGCTCTAGTAACTATCAGTACCCCTACCACCATTGCTGCTTCTAGTGGAAGACTTTATGAGAATAGTAGAGCAATTCCGTGGCAATATGACAATGCTTCTTGCAGAAATAGAAGACCTGAGAATCAGACCAGATCAGTAAATCAGACTCCAGTAACAGTTGGTTCGGCTGTGGGTAATGTGGGAGGACCCAGAGGATTTACGAGAAGTGGTCGTCTATTTGCACCACAGGTTCCGAAGGATAACAATGCTAAGGCTCTTGCTAGAACAAAAGGAAAACAAGTTGTAGTGGAAGAAGAACCAGTGCGAAAGGAAGTGCCCGAGAATTCTTTTAAGAAGGACGTGGAGAAATTTATGAGAATTATCAAGAAAAGTGATTACAAGATCGTGGATCAGTTGAACCAGACACCGTCAAAAATCTCTATTCTCTCTCTGATAATGTGTTCCGAGGCACATCGTAACGCCCTGTTGAAAATGTTGAATATGGCTTATGTGCCCCAAGAGATTTTTGTTAACCAACTCGAAGGTGTTATTGCAAATGTTAACCCGAGACATGGTTTGGGATTCACGGATCTAGACTTGACACCTGAGGGTCGCAATCACAATAGAGCTCTGCATATCACGATGGAATGCAAAGGTGCGGTTTTGTCGCATGTTTTGGTTGATACCGGTTCTTCTTTGAATGTGCTTCCCAAAAAGGCTCTGAGTAAGCTTGATGCCGAAGGGGGTTGTTCTCACACCAAGTGATCTTGTTGTCCGTGCTTTTGATGGATCCAAGCGATCGGTTTTTGGTGAAGTCACGTTGCCTGTGAAGATCGGCCCGGAAGTGTTTAATATTGTCTTCTATGTGATGGATATTCAACCAGCATATAGTTGTTTGTTGGGGCGTCCCTGGATACATGGAGCCGGAGCAGTTTCTTCGACTCTCCACCAAGAGCTAAAATATGTGTGGGATGGTCAGGTTGTGGCCGTGTGTGGCGAAGAGGACATCTTTGTGAGCCATTTATCCTCCTTCAAATATGTGGAGATGGATGGCGAAATTCATGAAACTCTATGTCAAGCTTTTGAGACTGTCAATATTGAGAAGGTGGCTTTTGTTGAACAGAAGAAACCAGGTACCTCGATCGCTTCCTATAAACAAGCTCTGGAGGTCATTCATTCAGGTAACGCGGAAGGCTGGGGCAAGGTGATTGATGTGCCCATAAAAGAAGACTTGTTTGGCATTGGTTATCAGCCTTTTCAATCATCAGAGCAGGGTGTCCAAGATCAGAAAGGGCCGTGTACTTTCACTAATGCTGGATTGATGAATCACGGGGATGTCTTCGCAACAGACAATGAAGATGGTGACAGTGATTGTGATATGGATAATTGGGTGCGCCCGTGTGCTCCAGGGGAGAAGATCAACAACTGGACTGCTGAAGAAATAGTCCAAGTTACTCTTCAGACAGAGTAATTTTCTTCTGTTTTGTATTTTGCATGAAACCCCTACGCTCTGCCCAAGGCTTAATGGTTCATTGTAGGGCCACATCATGTTTTGAATTTTCAATGATTATCATCAATAAAGGACGTTTTGCAATCAAATTTATGCTCACTGTCTTTCTGTTTTTACTTTCATTTTCAAAACAATAAAAATGGCAATGTTTTTTTGTGACTTCCTTGAACTCTTTTCTAAAATAAAGCATGAAACATCGTTCGTGCAGAATTGATCTTGCGGATTCCATTAAAAACAGTTATGTTATGGCTCAGTATGACTTTGATAATCCCATTTACCAAGCCGAAGAGGAGAGTGAAGAAGATTGTGAACTCCCCAAAGAATTGGCCAGACTATTGAAACAGGAGGAAAGGGTCATTCAACCTCATCAGGAAGAGTTGGAAGTCATTAACCTTGGTACTGAGGACGCAAAGAAAGAGATCAAGATATGGGCTGCTTTAGAGGAAAAGGTCAAGAGAGGGTTGATTGAAATGGTGCAAGAATATGTGGATGTATTCGCATGGTCGTATCAAGATATGCCTGGTTTGGATACAAATATTGTGGTGCACAGGCTATCTCTCAGAGAAGATTGTCCTTCGGTAAAGCAGAAGCTTCGCAGAACTAGTCCTGATATGGCTGTCAAGATCAAAGAAGAGGTTCAGAAACAGTTGGATGCAGGTTTTCTAGCAGTTACCAATTATCCCCCTTGGGTGGCCAACATCGTACCCGTGCCGAAGAAGGATGGTAAAGTCAGGATGTGTGTCGATTACCGAGATTTAAACAGAGCCAGTCTGAAAGATGACTTCCCATTACCTCACATTTATGTATTGGTCTATAACACTGCTCAGTCCTCGGTTTTCTCCTTCATGGATGGATTTTCTGGCTATAATCAGATCAAGATGGCGCCAGAAGACATGGAGAAGACGACATTCATTACACCTTGGGGCACGTTCTGTTATAAGGTAATGCCATTTGGGTTGAAGAACGCCGGCGCTACCTACCAAAGAGCTATGACGACTCTCTTTCATGACATGATGCACAAAGAAATTAAAGTGTACGTGGATGATATGATTGCGAAGTCTCAGACAGAAGAGGAGCACTTGGTAAACTTGCAAAAGTTGTTCGAAAGATTGAGAAAGGTCAAACTGAGGCTGAATCCAAACAAGTGTACGTTTGGAGTGAGATCTGGAAAGTTGTTAGGTTTCATTGTCAGTAAGAAAGGGATTGAGGTTGATCTAGCGAAAGTAAAAGCTATTCAAGAAATGCCTGAACCAAGAACGGAAAAGCAGGTTCGTGGGTTTTTAGGGAGGCTGAACTACATTGCGCGGTTCATATCTCACCTAACAGCTACGTGCGAACCGATATTTAAATTGCTAAGAAAAGATCAAGCAGTCAGGTGGAGCAATGATTGTCAAAAAGCTTTTGATAAGATAAAAGAATATTTGCAGAAACCTCCAATTCTTATACCTCCAGTTCCTGGGAGGCCTCTGATAATGTACCTTTCAGTAACAGAGAATTCAATGGGGTGTGTATTGGGACAGCATGACGAGTCTGGTCGAAAAGAGCATGCAATATACTACCTTAGCAAAAAGTTTACCGACTGTGAAACAAGATATTTGTTGCTCGAGAAAACTTGCTGCGCTTTGGCATGGGCTGCTCGCCGACTAAGACAGTATATGCTGAACCATACTACCTTATTGATTTCTAAGATGGACCCAGTAAAGTATATCTTTGAAAAGCCGGCTCTTACCGGACGAGTGGCTCATTGGCAGATGATTTTGACAGAGTATGATATCCAGTACACGTCGCAAAAGGCCATCAAGGGTAGTATTCTGTCTGATTACCTTGCCGAGCAACCAATTGATGACTATCAGCCGATGATGTTTGAATTCCCCGATGAAGATATCATGTACTTAAAGATGAAAGATTGTGAAGAGCCTCTTGTCGAGGAAGGACCGGATCCCGATGACAAGTGGACACTGATGTTTGATGGGGCGGTAAATGTGAATGGAAATGGTGTTGGGGCAGTACTCATTAATCCTAAAGGTGCACACATATCTTTTTTCGCCAGATTGACTTTTGAAGTAACCAACAACGAAGCTGAGTATGAGGCCTGTATCATGGGGATTGAGGAAGCCATCGATCTAAGGATCAAAACTATGGACATTGATGGAGATTCTGCTCTAGTGATTAACCAAGTCAATGGAGACTGGAATACTCATCAGCCGCATTTGATTCCTTATAGAGATTACACCAGAAGGATCCTGACTTTCTTCAAGACAGTAAAGTTGTATCATGTACCCCGAGATGAAAATCAAATGGTTGATGCCTTAGCCACATTGTCTTCCATGATCAAATTTCATTGGCAGAATCATGTGCCATACGTTATTGTGAATCAACTCGAGAGGCCCGCGTATGTGTTTGCAGCCGAGTCTGTTATTGATGAGAAGCCGTGGTTTTATGATATTAAGAATTTCCTCAAAAGCCAAGAGTATCCTGAAGGAGCGTCAAAAAATGACAAGAAGACACTGAGAAGGCTAGCTGGAAACTTTTACTTGAACAAGGATGATGTGTTGTACAAGAGGAACTTTGACATGGTTCTGCTCAGATGCGTGGTTGGACACGAAGCAGACATGTTAATGCAGGAAGTGCACGAGGGATCTTTCGGTACCCATGCTGGTGGTCATGCAATGGCCAAGAAGTTGTTAAGAGCCGGTTATTACTGGATAACCATGGAATCTGATTGTTTCAAATATGCTCGGAAGTGCCACAAATGTCAGATCTATGCAGATAAAGTGCATGTACCACCAAACCCTCTGAATATTATGAATTCTCCTTGTCCATTCGCGATGTGGGGCATCGATATGATTGGAAAGATTGAACCTACTGCTTCTAATGGACATCGCTTCATCCTAGTCGCGATTGATTACTTTACCAAGTGGGTGGAAGCAGCTTCCTATGCCAATGTTACCAGACAAGTGGTCGCTCGATTCATTAAGAAAGAAATTATCTGTCGTTATGGGGTTCCTGAGGGAATCATCACTGATAATGGTTCGAATCTCAATAACAAGATGATGAAAGAGCTTTCCAAAGACTTTAAGATCGAACACCACAATTCTTCTCCTTACAGACCAAAGATGAATGGTGCTGTAGAGGCGGCAAACAAGAACATTAAGAAGATTGTGCAAAAGATGGTTGTGACGTACAAGGATTGGCATGAGATGTTGCCTTTCGCTTTGTATGGGTATCGTACCTCAGTGCGTACGTCAACCGGGGCAACTCCATTTTAACTTGTGTATGGCATGGAGGCAGTCTTGCCAGTGGAAGTTAAAATCCCTTCTTTGAGGGTAATGATGGATATAAAACTTGACGAGGCTGAGTGGGTTCAAGCCAGGTTTGATGAGTTAAATTTAATTGAGGAAAAGCGATTAGCAGCTGTGTGCCGTGGACAGCTATATCAGAGAAGGATGAAGAAGGCCTTTGATCAGAAAGTGCATCCTCGAAGCTGTCAGATAGGTGACTTAGTTTTGAAGAGGATCCTTCCTCCCGATACAGATAACAGGGGCAAGTGGACTCCGAATTATGAAGGTCCGTATGTTGTTAAAAAGGTCTTTTCTGGTGGAGCCTTGATGCTTACGACTATGGATGGTGAAGATTTTCCGTCTCCTGTGAATTCAGATGTAGTCAGAAAATACTTCGCATAAACTGACCCGCTGGACAGAGAAAAGAGAGTCCAGGCAAAAAAGGGCATCCCGGCGAACCAAGAGAAAAAGAAAAAGGTTTGGGAAAAAGTTAGGGATAAAAAAAATATATATATGTACACCCGGTAAGTCGAAAACCTGCAAAGGCGGCTTAGGCAAAAATGGGTATCCCGGTGGATTGAAAACCTGAAAAGGCGGTCCAGGAAAAAGAGGGATTAAAGCGAAGACTACAGTCTGAGTTATTTGTACGTCATCGCGTTTCAGCGTCTACCATCTTAAAGGATATGATCGGTCCAATCACTCTTCTCAGAAAGCAAAGAATTTGGGGGAAAGTGAAGATCTATGAGTCATAACAGAATTGGAAAATAGTGGAGTGTCGTGTTCACATTGCCTATAGGATAGTTTATTTCTCTTTTGGCGCAATTACCTCTTCCTAGGAATTGCTTCCTGATGTATTTGCCTTTATAGGCCATTTTCAATCAATAAAAGTCGTTATTCAGTCAAATTGCTCTCTTTTTTATTTCTACTATTTTGTTTGCAAAAAACGTCCGAATTTTTGATAAACATTGCATCTAAAAAACATGAAGGCTAGACAATGACGTGCAGAAAGATAAAACATCTGAAAATCATTTTGAATGTTGAGTACACTTAAGTATATTTTGTCCATACGATCCCCTAGGGCATGTATGTCTCGTCATTTTGCAGGTTACTATCTTTGATTGATGGCTAAAGTAGATGAGCCAAAGTTTGTTCGAAGGAAGACCCAGTTATTTCAACACTGTCCAGTCGTGTAAGAAGTTGGGTCGTCTAAGTCGAGTTCAGAATTTGTTTCCCCAGCATGGTCGAGAGGTTGGTGTTTTCCCAACAAGTGACTCCCCAGTTGAGTTGGTTTCTCTACCGTTCCGAGAATGTCAGATCAGTAAGTATCCTCAGCAGAATGGTTGTATGTCCCCACAGAGTTGGAAGATCGAATCAGAAATTGTGTGCTCAGTAAAGTGATCATTTGCTTTCTTAGCAGGAACTCTCCTCCCTTTGCATCTTGCTTGTAGTAATCATCATTTGCATTTTGCATTCTCAAATCGCGTAGCATTTCCATTCAGTATGGAGGATTACGCCATGGAAAACTCAAACATATGCATACATGTATTAAACCAGATTGGATCATATCTCCGGAAGAGACGGATCATTTTTCAACATCAGTGTAGCACATTTGCAGTAGTTGCTCTTAGCAACATTCAGAATCGATAATCCCAGTGAGATTTATTTTCTCACCAGTCCGTGAAAGGAAAGTTTAATTCTCTTCCGATTTAGTCCTTGGCAAGTGTCTGCCTTATTTTGACATATGTAAATATCATCCTTGCGATACCGGTAATTGTCGTGTTGATCCCCGTAAATGTCTGTACTTTTCTTTGGTGTCGGCGAACATCATCTTTCGATGTCGGTAAACGTCGAATCCCAATCGTTGGCCATCAGTAAATGGCATGTCTCTCGTGGTGTCTACAAAAAAATCGTTTTGTTAACACCCGTGTGTGTCCTTTCCTTTTTTGGTGTCGGTAAACATCATTGTTTCGATGTCGGTAAACATCAGCCGCTTGTTAACCATCGGTAAATGGTTTTGTCGTTAAGATTCCCCAGCAGATTCGCTATCCGTAAATATCGAGTATTTCATTTTCTCCATCGGTAAATGGTTTCGTTTCACAAGTGTATTCTTTCCTTGGTGTCTGTAAACATCATTGTTCGATGTCGGTAAACATCGAGTTCCTTCCCAGTCATCGGTAAATGTCTGGTCTTATTTCACTTGTAAACATCATTGTTCGATGTCGGTAAACATCGAGTTCCTTCCCAGTCATCGGTAAATGTTTGGTCTTGTTTCACTTATAAACATCATTGTTCGGTGTCGGTAAACATCGAATTCCTTCCCAGTCATCGGTAAATGTCTGGTCTTGTTTCACTTGTAAGCATCTTTTTCCTCCCCAGTGAAGCCGCCATCGGTAAATGGCCTCGCTTTCCTTGATATCGGTAAATATCAAATTTGTTTTGAAGCCGCCATCGGTAAATGGCCTCGCTTTCTTTGATATCGATAAATATCAAATTTGTTTTGAAGCCGCCATCGGTAAATGGCCTCGCTTTCTTTGATATCGGTAAATATCAAATTTGTTTTGAAGCCGCCATCGGTAAATGGCCCCGCTTTCCTTGATTAGTCACCTACAGAGTGCAAATTCTCCGGTTATTTTAGTATTCAATCCCTATTTACCTTGAAAGTCTGATAGCCGCTGCTTTCATCCGTTCAGGTTCACAGTCGATTGAATAGGGGCAACTGTAGCACCTCAAATTTGCCCCCCTCATTCATGCATTCATTTTAGGTCATTTAACATTTCATATTGCATTTCATCATGTCAATTATAATTAGCTCCAAGAGTTTGTCTTCCAAGAAGCTTGGATATCATTCAAGTCACTTTGTGGGTTCTATCTGAAGGATCAAGCTTAACGGACTCGGTACGGTTCAAAATTCAACTATGAAGCCAAAAGTCAATTGTTGGTCAACTGAAGGTGAAATGGACAGGGAATGACTTGAGTTACTTCCAACATGTTCAAATGAGGTCTATTCATCAGTCAACATATTGCTCTTGAAGGAACAAAGGTCAAGCGCATAGGTTACAAATTTGGGAAGTTTCCGGAACTGTCATGCTCGCTAGGCGAGCATAATGGTTCGCCTAGCAAGCGACTAGAGTCTGAACTGTCATGCTCGCTAGGCGAGCAAATTATTCGCTAGGCGAAGCCCACGCGTTTTAAAAATGAAAAAAATATAATAAAAAGTCATGGGCTTGAGTTGCCCTCATTTTGAGCCCACCAAGCCACGAAAATCAGGTTATAAATTCTAAATTTCATTGAAACAAAACCCTAGAACATTCTAACTAATTCAGAGCAGCCTCCAGTGACTGAAGGGAACTCATCCGCAAAGAACCTATTCCATCTCATATAAACCCTAAGATTGTTCTGCAAACCCAACCGTGCAATTCAATTTCATTCGATCTCTCCAATCAGGTTTGCCCTATTTCCACTACTTTACGCTTTCGATTTGAAATTTCTGAATGTATGAGGCATCATGGGTGAATTTGGAATAGTGGGTATCGTTAGGTTTCACATGTGGGTTTAGATATGCATGAATGTGTAGAACAATACCCTGAATGTTTGATCACTTAATTTCTGGAATGGATACCACAGGGTTTGGGGTTACTGAAATCATACTGTTATCAAAGAAGAACCCGCCAGCATTCGCTAGCACCTCGCTAGGCGAACCTACAGCGAAGCTTCGCTAAGCGAAATACTAGCGATCGCGACAGTAACTGCTTTTTCTGTTTGCTCTCTAATCTGTTCTGTGTTTGTTATGACATGTTTTCTATTGCATCCGGGCACATGTTTTAGTATGTATGTCATGTCTTTATGTGTGGATCCTTGCCCCCCGACTTTGAGTTTTGATACCCTTTTGATGCATTTGTTTGACAAGAGGTTTAGGCCTCCTATCCTTGGTTGCTTTTTCTGAGCTTTTTGTGAATTTTAACAGCATGATTCATGTGGTTGCTATGATTTTGCTGTTTGGTGCAACTCTAGTTTGCACCCCATCTTGTTATTCTAACTTGTTTGTTGAGTTTTTGTGAGGGCTCACATGACTCTTGAAGAGATAGCTTGCTTGGTATTCCACTTTATTTGTGGGATACCATTTGGAGATTTATTCCAATTACTTTGCTGACTTGCTTTCTTTGATGGTGTTAGCTTGTGAGATCACCGGGATTCTTATTTCTTTAGTTGTTGTTACTTCGGATCTTTATCCGTGTGGTAGATCTCTTGATCCCTTTTACATCTTTCCCGTATTTTACCGCTTTCTTAGCTGGAAGACCTCGATAGGAGGCAATGTTTTCGTGTGTTTACTTTTGTGCCCAAAGACCTCCAAAACAGGCACCAGTGCTGAAGACCTCCATGAAGAGGCAATTGATGGATAAAAGGGATTAGTAGTCAATCCCCCGTTGTTTAGTGTGTCGTTCTTTATGCTCGCACTACGTGTCGATGCTTCAGAACAAAAGCCCAAGATCTTTTGTTCGGTCAGTCAGTGGAGAGGGTTCCACCTTTCTAAATCCCCACTTTTTGTCATGAGCATACCCTGTCCAGGGTTAAGAGCTATGAGGTCTTATCCTCATTACCCTTTTGATCTGCTCACCCTGACGTTCAGTGTCAGTGGTTAAGAGCCCATTTGATTACCTTTCCATGGCTTGTTTGTCGAGGTTGATATGACCCCTCTTGACTAAAGCCCTACCCACGTATGTTTGAGCCCCCTTGTTGGCGTGTTTACTTTATGCATGTTTGTTTTGTATGGTGTGATCGTCTCCCCATAGGATTGCTAGGCTTTGTATAGTCTCTTGCTTGCCTGTCAATTAAGGTAGCACGGTTCCTTCGTCTAGGACTTCCTTTTTGCATGAGCATTCCTAAAACACAAACGAACTCATTGATTTTTCTTCTCCTAAGAACATGTTAACTCCTTCTACTACAGGCGAGTAAGTCTCCAAAGGTCAAGCATCCGGTAGATTGCGTAGTAACGTCGTTCACTAAAAAAAACACTCCTCTTTAACCCATAGGTAGCCGAGCTACGAAGACTCTGATTCTCATATTCAAATGAGATACGTATGCAGTGGATGCGACATCCGTGCGAGTCATTTTCTTTTGACCCCTCTTTTAGTAAATAGTGCATTAGATAAACCCACACCCTTTAGACAAGAACAACAAGAGTGGATCCCGTAGAGTACTACGGATGCGTAGGGGTGCTAATACCTTCCCTTCGCATAATCGACTGCCAAACCCAAGATTTGGTTGCGAGACCTTGTCTTTTTCTTTCCTTTTTCCAGGTTTACTTCGAGCGTTTCCTTTCCCTCCTTTGGGATAAATAACGCACGGTGGCGACTCTTCTATCTTTTTTTCGTCGGTTGTTTTTTTCGCATTCTTTTTTTTAGGTTGCGACACCCATATGTTGTTAATAGAGCCTTTTTGGACGGTGCTTTGATTCTTACAACTATGGATGGTGAATAGTTCACTCGTCCTGTGAACGCAGATGCAATCAAGAAATACTTCGCCTAAAAAGAAAAGAACAACTCGCTAAGTTGAAAACTTGAAAGGGCGACTTAGGCAAAAAAGAGCGTCTTGGTGGATTGAAGACCCGAAAGGGCGATCCAGGCAAAAATTAGAGACATAAAATAGAAAAAGTTATCCCGATAAATTGAGTACTCCATCTTGGGGCAATTTATGCAAAAATTAGGGACTCTGGCAAGTAACTGCATCCTGCTGATCTTCAGTTTTGGAGACACTTTTGAGCATAACAGTCGATGTTGATTCATTATCCCCAGTGGCAGCGGTCAAGAGCACAGTGGATATCAAGAGTTGGTAGAAGGATTAGTGATCATTGTATTCAATGTAACCCTTTTCCATATAAATTACCATTCTCAGCTTTGTAAAGATCTATGGAGTCTTGTCATTTACAGACTACCATTCCATTAAATAAAGTTGAGCATTTATCCAATTGTTTCTACTCTTATTTATTTCAGCCAAAATAGTTTTAAATTTTATTATGATCATTTTTTGAAAATTAATTTTTAAATCAAAATCATTTTTCTTAAACATATAAAAGCATGAATTTTTAAGCAATCGATTTCATTTAAAGGGAATATCAACAGTGGTTCAAAAGCAGTAAGCCCTAAGTGTGAAGCATTATTGGTTCTCCCCAAGCAGTAGGTGCATTTTCCATTTCATCCCCGAAAACATTGTTCAACACTCGGGGTTTGTTGATTTCTCCATACGGTTATTGTTCGCCATTTCCCCAGTGAAGTCGCTAGCGAAGTTGGTTGATTGATCCCCTACGGAGTTTAGTATTTATTCCCCAGCCGATTTTGTATTTGGTTTTTGGCAGAACTTTGGTTTCCTCACCAATCGCCATCAGATTCGCTCCTAGTCAGAATTTCCTCCTGGTTTCTGAGTAGCTATTTATGTTTATCCCCTACATGGTTATCTCCCATTTGATATGGTGTTGACCTAAAATTCCCTATAGGCCTGATAACAGTTTTCCTCAGCAGATCTCCTCCTTCCCCGGCTAGGGTTGAGCCTTTGGGAGGTTGATATCTCTTTTCTCCAGCAGTTGTCTCCCTCTTTTGTGGACTGACCGAGAGTTGTATCGATGATTCAAATTTGCGACACTTTTGTATCCTTTGCAATCGTTTTGTCAACATAATCATCATATATACATAAACATATACATATACACTCATATAATTTCATTATTGCATCATCACACTTGTTGATTCATTCTCATGATTTTTAATTCTCTGTTATGGTGGTACTTTATCCCCATGCAAGATTGGTGTCTGTCCTCCGTCAATTGTAGAGTGTCAGCCCCCTAAGTAGAAAGACTTTAACCTTTCTCCTTTCCCCACTGAGTTATTTCCTCGTGGACGATGATTTGTTTCAATTCCCTCCCTGGTTGTTTATCTGGATGGAACCACTCCCCTTAAGTTATGTCCTCATCGGGTTGAGTCTTGATTGACCTTTTCTTTCTAGATCTTACCTAGATAGATGATTTGGGTCCCCTAAGAGTCAATTACCCAGTAACTGGTAATATTCTTCTTAGTTTGTAGTTTGTTACTTCTTGCCCAATACCTGGAAAAAGTAACCTTTTTTCTCCCCAGCGAATTCATTTTCATGTTTCCCTGGCAAGTATATCCTTGATATGTTCATCCTAACCAATGACGGATATTTTCTTCCCTTGCTTTGAGTATATCCTTGATATGTTCATCTTAACCGGTGACGGATATTCTCATCTTTGGTATTCGACCTAGTGAAAAGGTAGTTGTAATCCCTATTTTATTCACCAGAGAGTTAATCCTTGATATGTTCATCCTAATCGATGACGGGTTTCCTTCTCTTGCGGTCTTCTGCCCAGTAACCGATAGTTGTAAATCCTGCTTTTCTCCACTTGCAGAGTTTATCCTTGATATGTTCACTTTAACTGGTGACGGCTATCCTCTTTGTGGTCTTCTATCCAGTAACTGATAGATATAATTCCTATTTCTCTCCTTGGAGTCTATCCTTGATATGTTCATCCTAACCGATGATGGATATTCTCTTTGATTGGTATTCTATCCAACATTCGATAGATATGATTCCTACTTTTTGTTGAGGTAGTTTATTCTTGATATGTTCATCCTAATCGATGACGAATATCCTCCTTAACATTTCCAAGCAAGTTTATCCTTGATATGTTCATTCTAACCGATGGCGGATTTTCTTCCCTTTAAGTCTATCCTTGATATGTTCACTTTAACCAGTGACGAATATTCTCTCCTTTGTGGTCTTCTGCCCAGTATCTGATAGTTGTAAATCCTATTTTCAGCTTTTCCCCAGCAAGTCCATTCTTACTCAGTAACCGGTAATGAATATGTCTCCTGGTGGCCCTCAGTGAGTCATCCTTGATATGTTTACCCTAACCTGTGACGGATGTCCTCTCTGTCAGATTTTTATTATCCCCATACCCAGTAATCGGTAGTGGATAATAGATTTTTGCTCCTCCTGTGTTGAAGTTTATTTCTTCCCCAGTTGAGTTGAGTGCGCATTTCCTTGGTGAAATTACTGTTTCTGCAGGACTCAAGTATTTCAGTTTTATTTTGATGTATTTGTTTCCCCTGCAGATGTTCTTGTGTCTCCCCGGCTGAGACTTTCCATTTTCATGGAATTCCTCTAGTCTCCCAGTAGTCTTTAAGTCATAGCCTGGCCTACGCATAACCCTTTTTATCCCCCAAAGTCTCTGTCTTCCCAGTAAGCTTTCCTTATGGAATGAATTATGCTCCTGCGGACCTTCGGTCTCTCTGATTTCTTTTCCTTTGTGGCAACATTTCCCCACAAAGATTTATTTTAATATTCACATCATATGAATCATGAGGTCTCTTAGGGACCAAAATTTGTTTCTGTATGTTGTTATTTAAGCCCATTCTATTGAGTTGATATGAAGATTTTAACCTTCACCTCCTCAGTTAGAATGTCCTTAAATAGGGGCAGCTGTAAGACCCTAATTTTGACCCTAAGATCCCTCATACAATCTCATCATATGCATTAGCATTGGGATCATACCTTGGCATTATCCTTACCCTCTTCCATTGGATTTGTTTTGGGAGAGATCACCAGCACCATGTGATTGTATCATACTTGTATATTATTATTTTACTAACCAAAATACCAAAAACATGTCTTTGCATTTGCCTAACTCGTTTGTAGGTAGGGCATGATCACCTTTGATCTATCAAGTTCACATCTAGGGTTTAAGACCCTCATTGCTAAGAGCACAACCAAGGAAGGATCCACAATGGCTCTAAGCATCATATATGAGTCCCAATGATCTCTACATGTTATTTCGGTCAAGCATTCTTCAAGAGTTTGGAGTTGGTTTGCCTTGGAAACCCTGGTTCATCTGGGTATCTTGTGTAACTTCTTCAACAAGCTTCTTCACCAATTGATCAAATTTCTCAAGGGGCACTTAAAAATTCATCATCTTATGCATATATGATCTACCATGAGCCTAAAAAGTCAAGAGTATTGCAAGTTAGCAAGTTAGTTGATGGTGGTTGGCCAGATGGATTCATCTGATCAAAACTAGGTCTCCCTAGACCCTATCTCCTACAATTGTAATCATATGAAGATTATTCCAAGTGAAAAGTTATTATAAATTACATTATAAACAAATTTCATGTTTAAGTCTAGAGCTAATTTTGCTTGGAAAGTCATTTTCTATGTTGAAACATTATAGGTCATTTTGTCTAAACCCTAATTTGAAAGTCAACTTCCCAAGGCCATAACTTGCTCAATTGTTATGATATGAAAGATTTCCAAGTCTCAAAATCACATTCAAGGTGTCTACTTCAACTTTGATGTTTGGAGTGAGAGCTAAATCAACTTTTATGAGCATGTGATATGAGGAAACATTATAGGTCATTTTGGATCAATACCATTGAACAAGTGATTTTCCTCAACTTTAAAAATGCATAACTCACTCATCCTAAATCCAAATGATGTCAAATTGGTGACAATTTTGAAGTTTTTTGAAAGGTATACAACTCTGATGAAGACATTTTTCTCATTTGGAGCTCACATAAAAAGTTAGGCAAGGTGGAATAATTGAATATATGACTTGACACTTAGAAAATATTTTGATATGTTGAAATTGCCAAACTTCCACCTTGAAATTCACCATTATACAAGTCCCAAATGGAAACGTGTTCAACATAAGAGTTGTTCCTCTTGATCTAAGCTTTCCAAAGAGTCCTAATTCACTCATTTTGGATAAAGTTTGATGGGTCTGCGCATGGCTTAAACAGGTCTATATCAGTTGGCAAGATTCATGATTCAAATGTTCAAACAAATTTCCCTTGCCATCCAAGCTTCATGCAGACCTCATTTCAGTTGATTGTGGACCTAACTGGATTGCTTCATGGGTCTGCACACGCCCATGCAAGCATGTGCATTGCATTACCGAATTTGGAGAATTTTTCAAGTGTGAAAATAACACTTCTCATTGCTATAAATAGAGGTTCAATGCCTCAGTTCAATGCCTCAGTTCAAAGGACCTTGCGCACCAGCTTTGCCCCTAACCTTCCAAACCCTCTCAATTCAAAGGAAAACCTGAGAAATTTCAACTGATATTTGAGTTTGAATCTCACTGTTTGGAGATTCAAAAACTCCAGGATCCAAAGCTTTGCTTTACTCTTAAGCCACTTCCACAAGCTCCATAAGCAAGATCAAGCACGAATTGAAGGTATTTTTCCATATTTTTCTTCTCTTCGATTCTCTCTCAATTCTTATCAATTCTCTTGGATCCTTGGTTGTCTGAAGTCCTACCAATATAGGCAAGAAGATTGAGTTGCTTTGAGGTCAAATCTAAGCAACTCAGTTGACACACCTCAAAATTCAACTCCATGTATCTCTCTATATATTTGGAGTTAGTTAAAATTGAGGTGATATTCGTGATCTATGCTATTTTTTCTTTAAGATCATGTCCTCTTTTTTCATTTATAATATGGTGATGATTGAACCAGTCCGGCCAGGGTCATCAGAGAAGATGACCGGCCTTTGGCTCCGACGATGCGCTGGAAGTGTTCAGAGCCATTAGATGAGTTTAAAATGTTTTAATCAGAGGCATACATTGTGATTACCCAGTGTGTGATCAGTTGACTCAAGCGCATCATGGAACGCGCGCTCTCCACCACTTAATCTACCACCTCAATTAATGAGGGAGATCAAGTGGTCCACGTTTTTTTGATTATCTATTTTTTATTTTTATTCCTTTGATTTTCATTAATTCATATTGTCGCACCTCGAAAAATGCGATCCTTCGCGATAGGACGCGGAAAAATGTTGTTCGAACAGAGTCGCCACCGAACTTTATTCATTCCGATGAAGGAATAGGAAAATATCGAGAAAAACCTTTAGGAAAATAGAATAATGATCGTCGCAACCATATTCGGGTTCGGGAGTCGATTACGCAAAGGGAAGGTATTAGCACCCCTCACGTCCGTTGTACTCAACGGGAACCTTTTAGTCTGATTTTGCTATTTGAATATTAGTTGACTGTTATTTGCTTGCTTCGAGTAATTAGAATTGATAATAGATATGAATGAAGACCTCAGAAGGGAAAAGGGGAGGTTTTTTATTAGTGTGCTCGCGAAGATACATCAATCTCCTGCCTACGTATCCTTATAGTGCAATAAGGAAATCAGAGCATTCGTAGTTCAGGCTACTACGAATATTTGGTGTGTTTTGTTTGATGAACGACTGTGTAGGTCGGCGTTCTAACGGCTAAACGCTGGCTTGTCTACTCTCGGTGGAGGCTCTAGCACTGGTTTATTGTGCGCATTAGAAAGGATTAACAGTGTTATTTTTGAAAAGGGTTTTGGTCACGCGGGGGTGACAAGTTGAACCGATGTGTTTGGGTGTTTGATTTGGGTTATTTCAATCGCACGGGGCGAGAAATTGGATTTGATATGTTAAGATATTTTGAAGAACGACGAAAGATTGAGCAATATGGTGCACACCAATCGTCCAATTCTTTCGAGGAATAACAAGGCGAACGCCTTTTACTCCTTTTTCGTTCGGATTATTATTGAAAGTTTGTTTGTGGATGTTGAATATGCACGGTAGTGAGGCGTACGCCTCCTACTTGCTTATTCAAAGAATAATGAGGCATGCACCACTTATTCCTTTATCCAAGTTTAGTTAAAATGTATTAACCGGAAGTCGATAATTTGAGCAATGTGGCGAGCGCCAATTATTCAAATAATCGAGAGATGGTGAGGCGAACGCCTCCCATCTTTTATCATCCAAAGTTTAAATTGTGAAAAGAAATGTTCTTAGATGTCGTATTTGATTTGCGAAATTAGTTTGAATTTTGAATTGGTATGTTTTGAAAAGTCGATGATTTGAGCAATGTGGCGTACGCCAATTATTCAAATAATCAAGGAATGGTGAGGCGAGCGCCTCCCATTCTCTTCATTTGAAGTTTAATTTGTAAAGTTTGTTTTTGTGAAATTGTATTTGATCAAAAATATGATTTGAATTTATTCGATCGCGTTTTAATTTTGTGGCGAAGATTCGAGCAATGTGGCGTACGCCAATTATTCGAATAATCGAAAGATAGTGAGGCGAACGCCTCCCATCCTTTTATTATCTGAAATTTAGAATTTAGGACTTAGGATTTGTAGTTGATTTAGAAGATGTGATTTAAATGTGTATAATCATGGTCTTAAAATAATTTGAACTTAGAACTTATATTTGATTTGAAAAAGTGATTTGAAATTGTATGATTAAGGTTTAATCGGGTGACAAGAACTCGAGCAATATGGTGTACGCCAATTAGTCAAGTGCTTGAGAAATAGTGAAGCGAACGCTTCCTATATCTTTTTCATCCCAAAATTTATGTTAAGAGAAAATCCTTTTGAAGTTAAATGGTTAGGAGAATGATTTGAATTCGTGTTTTGTTGAATAAATTATGGTGAATTGGTCATCTACTCGATTATTTCATAACCAAATAGGTCTCATTGTAAGAAAGCCCAAGAGTAAGCTATGTGAGGTTGATGGCGATGCGTAAAAGCGATTGACTTACAAAGGTGTTTAAAAATGGACTCGACATTTGAATCGAGAATGGTGTGATTTATTTATGGTGGATTGATGATGACATGGAGCGAAATTTGAAATGGTTTGTCGTGATTGTAACACACCACACATATGAGATCAATAATTTGTACACATGAATAAACAAGCATAGAATAATAATTCATATAAATCCCAAAAGTGAATAATTATCTAAGTTATGCTAAGTAAGAAATGATGATAATACAACATATTAATTAATTAAATTGTAGTAAATTATATAATTAATATTAGATAATTATGATAATAAAGTTTTTCTTAATAAATAAAATTCATGTTTTAAATCAAATAAATTCAAACCAATCCTATGCTAACAAAAAAAATAAAGAAAGAAACTATCCAAAAAAAAAAAGAGATGGGCCTTGATGGCCTCTGAGGCCCATTAGGGAGCACAACAACAAGGAGAAAGGGAGTGGGCCTTAAGCCTGAATCTTCTCTCCCATCAAGGAAAGGCAGCAGGCAGCTGTACAGCTGCCCGAGACACATGGCGGAGAATGGCCTTTTGGCCTTCCCAATGGCAGAAAGCGTGCTTATGAAATGGCCTGCATGTAGCCAACGAAAAGCGTACAGACTGCTGCCTCGAAAACACAGTCATTAATGACAAATCATCCTTATTAAGACCAACCAATCCTATTTTAATAATAACATTAACTACTGGGATTTTTTTTTAAAAGGAAGTTTCCTTTGGAAACTGAAATCGAAAACAAAGCGGTATACTTATCCTCTTTATTCGTTTTTAAAACTCACCATAAACACGAGAAAAGCCACTGATCATTACCAAACGGGAAACATCAAATGCAGCAAGAAAATCGGATGAACCTCAGTTAGTGTTCATTCGTTGAAACTAAAACAAACACAAATCCATAAACAGTCTAAACCCAAGAGTTTTAATGGAAATGAAAACCTTTTATTCTACACTAATTTCAGAAAACCAAAAGGAGGTTCTCACAGGTCTAAGTGCCTCATGTATGGATGTTTAACAATCATCTAACTAAAACTACATACACAATATGCAAAAATTTCAAAGAGAAGAAAGAATTGAACCCTAAAGCGAAGGCGACGAGGTTTCTTAGGAACTTTGGAAATCCGGCGAAACTCCGGCGGTGGTGACGATTTCAGGTATTTATCCCTTCTTTCGTCCTCGCTTGTTTGTCATTGTGGTTTGCATACGATTGATGGGGTCAAGCTCTTCAAACCCTAATTTTCAGTGTGAAAATCAGAGTTGAAATACAGAATTTTAGCGGAGCTTTTCAGTGTAAGGTTCGTTTGGGATTTCAACAGAATGACGGTATTTTTTTCCTCTTTTGCAGTGATTAGAGTGCTCTTTGTATAGAGAGAAAACGGTTGCTCTTTGAATCATGAGCTGGCCAAGATCTGTAGAATCAATTCGTTAACAATACAATCTTCATCAGATTCGTGGGGACCATTTTGCATATCAGTTTGTTAGGAGAAAAATTCTCCCTTGGTGTGTAAGGAACGAAAAATCTCTCTTTGTGCTTTTGTGGTCCTATTAACCTATGCTATCTTACTGCGCTTTTTTTACCGCCGTAAATTATGGATTTTGTTGCTTGTAAAAAGATGGTTACTGCTGTGAATGTCCTTGATTTTTGGTTTGAAATATTGTTGGGTTGATCTGTGATGTCTGTTGGTTGCTTATAAATGGTGTCATTTGCTAGCTAGGTAGATGCATGGATATGGCTTGGATGGTTTTGGAATTTGGCTTGATAGTCAATCGGTGCTGGCATGTTTCTACTTCTGACTGTAGAGGTGGCTCAAGATAGAAATGCAGGGTTTCAAGCCATCGCCATTATTCTGCAGTAGGCTACACAATGTGGTATCCTATTATGACTAAGGTTTCGCAACATAAAGCTCGCCTTGACATGGTTCCTGCTTCCATTCGCCATTGTGTCCTGGTTATTTCGCATCAGTTGGTACGGCCTGCTTTGACTTGTTTCCATTTCGAAGAGTTGTGCCTGCTATAACTATCTTCATGCTTGAACGTCATATTGGCATTGATGACATTTCATCCAATTGAGGGTGACAAAGCTCTTTGATCCAAAAACCTGTGTGAGGAATTTTGTCCTGTAATTGATCTATGTTTGTAATGTGATGGTATGTTTAGTTTAGGTTTTTATTTTATCAACCACTGTACCATCCACTGTAAGGTTATTGATGCCAATTCTGGTCCAATTTAGGAAAAAGTAGCATGGACATCATGTATCAGTTTGAGAATTAATAAGTATTTTGATGATTGATTTTGATGTTGCTTGGTTAGACCTGTGCGTTTGAAACTGGAATTCTGGAATTGACTGAATTTTGTATGCTACTTAAACCAAATCGTTACCTAGTATCTTGTAGTATTATTCTTGACTTATCATAACATATGAAGGCTTGGAGCAAAGAGGCAGCGGTACTTAGCGTGAATCACTCGACAGATTGATATGCACCTTGTAATTAACATTTATCACAAAATAGCTGGTGGAGGACTTTGTAATTAACCAAAAGACATTGCCTTTGTTATTGAAGAATTCAGAATTAAGATCATTAATGTATTATGCAAGTAAACATGCACAGTTTGTAATGAGCGCCTTGTCTTCAGCACAAAGGATTTGTGGAATTGATTCCTTTTCATCGTATTCGTGTAATAAACCATACTCCTAGACGAAATTGATTTTATGAAATGCATGTTTCTTAGGTAGTACAGAAATGGCATAACAGTGATAGGAAACTAAAGTGAAGTATTCTTGCGATGAAATGTATGCCATGTTGTGCTTATGATGCTAATTAAAAATGAAATCAGATTTACGAAAATTTAAATATGGCCGGACAAAATTGGGGTATGACACATATTAATTTTAATATTGATCCAAAAAATATGAGAGTTTCACCAAAAAAATTTAAATAAAATCCTCTTTCATTTTCTGGATTAAAATTATTTTTTGGATCATTATTAATATTTTTCATGATTTAATTGATTTTTTGATTATTTTTAATTGTTTAAAAATACTTTTAAGTTTCCAAAAATTCTGAAAAATTTTCTCCAAGGTCCTTTGACCTTGTTTGACCTATGATAAATCTCATGGTCATTTCTTTGGTGTTTTGATAAGGTTTTAGGACATTGACCAACCATATTTAATTTAATACATTATTTTTAATATTTTTAATTGTTTAAATGCAAAATTAATGTGTTGAGCCATTTTAATTGACTTTGTGAGTTTAACTTGTGTTGTTGGGTCATGGTCAAGGTTGATTTGACTTTGTTAGGTTAAGATCATTGGATTTAGGGGATTGATGGAATGTACATTCCATCTCCCAAAATGAATGAATGATCTTAACTTGGTAAAAGTTCTCCTTTGTCCAATTTGAGTTTGATCCATTTCCCCTCCCTCTTCATCTCATTCCCCTTCATTATGCATTCATGTCATGGACCTATACTATCTCTATATCTTAAGGCTAGTTGATTGCAAAATCAACATAAGTATGGATGAGATTAGGTCCCCCACTTTGCATATTCTTTTTGTGTGTGGTATGTTTAATGAGCATAGTTCATCATACTATGTCTCTAACATGCATTAACACCAAAATTTTATGGCCCGACCTCAAATAGTTGTGACTTCTACATAAGTCTAATTATGATTGCTTAACATAGCGCTAAATTTTGACCCAAAAGGCATAGCATTCTAGTTAGTGAGATTGTAAGTCTCCCCTCTTTCATGATATTATGTGGAAACTTGGCCTTTTTTCCTTCCTTTGGAAGATGTCTTGGTTCAAGGATCCATGCTTGTGATAAGTGGGTTGAGTGTTCTCCGAAGAATGACTTAAACAAAACAAAAGCAAAAGCAATACTAACTTCTAACTCATTAACAACTAACACTTAATTTCAAGTCATTTACTTTTAATGCAATTTAATTTTTGAGCTTTATCCATTTGCCATTATTCATACCATTCTAATTGTTTATGTTAACGTCATTTTCACTTTGTCCATTTGGATCATATTTTTGTGATATATTTTGTTTGTGTATATTGTGTTTGTTTGTATGGTATTTGACCATTAATGTATATGATAAGAATTAAAAAAACCCTAAAAATATCTTGTGTGGACTGTTGGTTGATCTGAGACAATTGATGTAACCAACTGCTTGTAATTTGAAACTTCATCTGATACATCATTGAAGATCCATTTGAGTTCATCTGCAACAAGATCATTGTGAAGCTGTTGTGTTTGAACCTGTGATTTATGCATTATGGAATTCATCTGCTACATGGGCAAATTTGAAGAAGAACATGGAGTTGCTAAGCTTGGATATGGCTATCTTTATTTGATGTCTTGCTCTTCAAGTTGATATTTTGTGCATTGTTTGTTGCTTGATTCTAAAAGTCCAAGGGAATTTGGGTTTCTATATGACATTCTTGTCTATTGGATTGCAGCCCATTGGTCAGACCTTTTCAACCCTTAACTTTTAATTTTGTGCTTAGGATTAGTCTCTTCATCTCCTCCCCACTTCTTAAATTTCAAAATCTCTCCCTCCTTTCAAAAATCTTCTTTTCTTGTGTTTGTTGATTTTTGAACTTTGACCACTATTGCAAATTAGAAACTTTGGCCTTATGCCATTGCCTTTTCAAATTTTTTATTAATCAAACTTGTAAATAAACTTAACTATACTTGACTTAAAATTTCAAAAGCCAAAAATAACTAACTCATTCAAACCATTTTTAGGCCTTTGTGCCTTTCAAACTTAATTTTTTGTTAAAAGCAATGCACTCACTTTGAAATTGATACCACGAACTACGAGGTTTTGATCCCTCATTTTTATGTTGGTACGTAGGCACAAGTACGAAGGTCTTGTCAAACACAAAAATATAATTAATGAATTATTTTCTCATCCCCCCATTCTATTTGTTTGCAACATCTTTTATACCCAAAAACATATGCACACAAGAAAGGGCTCCCTGGGAGTATCTAGGATACTTTGGGTGTTAACACCTTCCCTCTATGTAACCAACCCCCTTACCTGTAATCTCTAGCATTTTATTAGTTTTGATTTGAAAACTTCTTATTTTTGGGTTTTGTTCGTACTTTTCCCTTTCCCTTAGAAACAATAAAAGCGCGGTGGCGACTCTTGTTTATTTGATGTCTAGCTTATCCATAGCTTGATGATCATGAATTTACCGCTACAGGTAGATTTCTTGAAGGACTTGAGGTGGTCCCAGAAGTTTTCCTCCCTTACTGCTGAAGCTTTGGTTTGGTACCTTTCTACCTCCAACATAGAGCGGATTATCATGAGCTGTGGGGACTTCCCGAATGTGCCAATCATGAGTCAGTGAGGTTGCATCAATTACAACCCTTCGTTGGCCATGAGGTAGTTGGGATATCTGACGGAGAATGAACCTAGGGCTTAATTACTGAAGGAATTCATCCTGCCCAGTTTAGGAGCAGAGAACCCAACTTTGTTCCAAAAGGTTAAGCAAGCTTGGACTCAGATTCATTGAAAGCAAGGAAGAAGTAGATGCATTGAAAGCAACTATCACACAGTTAACCAAAGAGAATGAATACTTGCGATCGAAGCTCCATGCATTAGATAGAGATCATGCTAAGTTGAAAAGAAAGAGTGAAAAAGATATTGAGCTCTTATTAGAAAGCAGAACGAATGCGGAAGTTGAGGAGAACCTCAAAGATTAATACCAAGATGGTTTAGCTCAAGCAGATATGAGGCTAACATCTCTCCGAAAACAGTTAAAGTAGACAGAAAAGGAGCGAGGTTACAACCATTGTTGATTCGAGTTGGCTGTCAAAGAGAAGAATGTATTGAGAGATGAATCCTACCTAGAGATTCAAAAACTCAAACTTTCCTTCTGCGAGGCCAATGCCAAGGTAGAGGTGGAATGTCGTCTCAAAGAGGAAGCAATCAGGGTTTCCTACATCACCCCTCAAGTCTGGAGAGAGAAATATCACAAAGTTGAACTTGCCACCTTGAGTGCCAAACATTGGAGAGATAATTTTTTTGCTTTGAAGAAGGAGAGTTTGGGATGGCTCAATGAGAAAGCTCTTATGAATAGTCTTTTTGATACTTATCTTGGATCTATCAACTTGTTGAAACCTGCTGTCGTTATGTACCGAGCTGAGTATGATAGCTTAGTGAGGTTTTGAAACGAGTTAACCAAGGAAGTTCCTTGGAAGCTAGAGAATGCTCTAGAGGATGCTGATGAGAAAACGACTCCCCATTCTATACTCTGATTCATCTACCTTTGTGATCGAATGATGAAGGGGCTCAAAGTTGAGTTAAGGAGTTAAAGGAGCGGAAAACAAAGTGTGCCATCTGACCACAACTTTTAATGTTTTCCTTTTTCATGTTTTGAGTTACTTTACTACACCTCTTTGTAATTGTAATATCAAATTCATGAGTAAAATGCTTGACTTGTCTTGAATCTGGTATTCTTACTTTATCTGCCATTTTATAATGTTTAATGTTGTATTATGAATCATATAAGGTTTCTCCGAGAATAAAAACAAAAATAAGCATGCATCATGTATCAATCATATATTCATACATCATGTATCAATCAGCATCTGTCTCCAAATAAGGCCTCACATCACCTCTCATTTCTAAACAGCTAGCTGATTACCCGACGTCCATTCAAGCTAGAAGTATGTCTCGAGTTACCATGGACGAGTTGCTGGAAAGTCATGAGGCTTTGAGCTTGGAACTCAACGAATTGAAGAGTCGGTTTAGTCGTGCCCTGGATATCATGAATGTACCGTTGAGCTATCCTAGGCTGGTTGTTGTACCATAAGTGATTACTCCTGTGAACGTGCCTGATTCTACTCCATATCAGGAGTTACCTCATGGACACCATCCACATCCTAGATCTTCAAAGCCTCTATATAAGCAGTCATTTCATGTTCCCCGATCCAAATAGAGCAACTGAGTGCAAAATCAATTATCACAATCAGCAAGGGAGCTACGCTCGACAAGGTCAGAGAAAGACAAAGAAGTCAAAGAGGCATATGGATCATGTTCCTATGTCATACAACAGACTGATCCCTCTCTTGCTTATGAACTCATTGGCACGGCTAAGGGAAGCTAAGACCCCTCCAACACTTCTCCCTCGTGGCTATAATATAAATGCCAAATGTGTATTCCATTCTAGAGCACCCGGGTACATGACCGAGGATTACAGAGCACTAAAGCACTCAGCGCAAGATTTGATTGATTCAAAGGTTATTATGTTCACACCACAAGGCCTGAATGTAGTACGCACTTTCAAGACCCCACATGCAAGCACATCTGCAATACCATAGTTAGAGCCATGGTAGACCTGAAGAAGTTCCATCTGCATGACTACTCCATCAGCTTCTGCAAGCACCAAGACACCAAGTTGTGGGAGGAATAAAGCTGATCACTCCAACCATCATTAGTTTGTTCAATCATTTTCATGCGTAATTTTCTTGCTTGTCATCTGTAACATTCATTTTCAATAAACTCGTTTGTTTTTTAATAGTAATGACATTGAAATAAATATGCATGTTTTGAATAAATCCATTCCTGTCCACTCATACTTCGCATCGGTATCAAACTTTTGTTAAGCGAAATCAAAAGGAGGATGACAATTTGAATAACACAAAATTAATGCACCTACGCTTTTGAATAAGACCTTGTTGGTGATGTAAGGCATTGCTTCAAATCCCCAAACACCAGAGGTATAAGGAAGATAATCCCTAGTTAACCCTATTGACCCAAGGAGTAGGAGTTTCTTTCTAAACATAAAACCCTCAATCTTAACCCGGGGCAGGGTAGTCTTCAGTTAGTTTGACCAGGTGTTCAAACTTCAAAAGAGGAGTATCCTATTTGAGGATTAACCATATATGATCCCTCGTGAGAGGTCGGAAATTACAAATCCATAATGGTTGTCCCTCACCAACAGAAACACAAAGTAGTCACAACCGTTTCCAATCAAACGAACAAATGTCACACGATTTTTTTTATAAAAAAAAATCAAAAAGAAAGAAAGCCTGCTAAGTGGAAAACTTGAGAACAAATGACTTAGGAAAAAGTTAGGGCATCCCCGTGGATTTCAAATCTTAGTCAATCTGGGAAAAATAGGGAAATTAAAAAACAAAGAGGAATAATCAAAAAGAAAAAATCCTCAGCAAGAAAAAATCGTGTGGCTACAAACCTAACAGAAGGTCCATAACTGCCACTCCAAAAAACCTCGTTGGTTTATCATTTTCACTCTCAAATCTCTTTTGGAAGAAGAGCGCTTGTATCGAACTAGTTGAATGTGGGAATAGAGAACATCAAGGAGAATGTGTGGGTTAGATTAGGTTTCGAGCCATAAATACTTTTTTCTGAAAACCGTGAACCATGTCACGTTACAACCCTCAAAAGACCTAATTGAAGCATGGTTTATTTCAAAAGCATATTATATTCAGTACAATCGTGTTAAAACTGACTCCTTAATGATTTGGTTATCATTTTTATTGGTATTGGTATGACATTCTCGTTAGTGATTCGTTCACTATATGTCGTAAATCCATGTGAACAAAATTGGATCAAAACTAGCGTAAACATGACATTAGCACTATCATTCCCAAAATGAACTTGTCTTACTCGTGAGTAAGCATTTGACATCAATGAATCTTCCATAATGAATGTCAATTGATGAACTTGACTGCACCAGAAGGGAAGAACGCTTGAAACCTCCGTTGAGCAGGGGCAAGCCACTTCTTTTGATCACACCAGAGAAAAATGTCTGAAGACTCTGTTGAGCAGAAAAACAAGCCTCTTCAAGATTAAGTCAATCTGAGTCAGTCACGTCGAGAAATCTCTACAAGATTCAGTCAATCTGAGGTAGCCAAGTCGAGATTCGATAAATCTCTCATAAGATCAGTTAGTCAGGGACTTTCCCTCAAAGATCATCCAGACGGAGGCAAAGTTACTTCAAGGCTTACACTGGGGCAGGCCACCCCAAGAGCACAAGAAGTCAATCTCTCCGAAATAGTTAATCAGAGGAATGCATTTCCAAGACACTGGGGCAGGTCAGATTGAGATAATCTACGACAAAATTACTTCATGAATTGTGACTGGGGAAATTCGTGCAGATACCTAACAGACTCGGGAAAGACTGTCCAAAGAGGAGAAGGTCTTCTCCCTGCTTGTAAAAGTTTTTTCTCATATCCAGCTTGGGGCATTCGAAGATCCAGCTCAAATTTGTTCTCCAGCAGTATACGGATGTCGGGAAGTCATGTTAGCCCACACCCCATAAATCAAGAGCCTTGCAACCCAAGCCAATTTTTCTCAGTATTCATTACACCATACCCAAGCTGGGGGCATCTGTAGACCCTCATATCATTGCATAAACCAGTCATGCATAATTCATATCATTCCATTCATGCATATAATTTGTTACAGGAAGCTCTCTAACAAGCAGAAATAAGCCTAAAACTCTCTTGGTATTACTCAATAGCCCATTTCTGTTGGCACCTTCAGTGAGTCCAACCCTATGGATAAACCCTTTTCTAATACCCCCTCAGCATTCAGTTCTAGTCGGGAAAACCATTTGTAACCTAATTAGGTTGGCCTAATCATCCCGAGAGTCCCTTTATATTTGCAACCTTCCATTATAAATCAACTTTAGCCCCAAACTTTGTGTTTTTTCCCCAGCAGTGTCAAATATACATATCATTAGACCTTCATATATATCTTTACAATTTTAATTATGTTCGACTAAGCCTTCCATCCGCTTTAGAATGAGTCATGTGGCTATAGCCCTTTATTTCTTCTCTTGTTCCAACAAGGTTAACTTTGGAACAACATCCCCAGTGATGTTGCCTCTTCTCTTCCTGATAAAGTTAACTTCGAGATCCTTTTCTTCTCTTTCCGATAAGGTTAACTTCAAAACCCCTTTTTTGTTTCTTCTCTTTCCGATAATGTTAACTTCGGAACCCCTTGTTTCGTGTCTTCTCTTCCCGATAAGGTTAACTTCGGGACCCCACTTTTTCTTCTCTTGTTCCAATAAGGTTAACTTTGGAACAACATCCCCAGTGATGTCACCTTTTTTCTTCCTGATAAGGTTAACTTCATGACCCTTTTCTTCTCTTTCTGATAAGGTTAACTTCGGAAACCCTTTCCCATTTCTTCTCTTCCTAATAAGGTTAACTTCAGGATCCTTTTCTTCTCTTTACGATAAGGTTAACTTGGGAAACCTTTTTTCGTCTCTTCTCTTCCTGATAAGGGTAACTTTAGGACCCTTTACTTCTCTTTCCGATAAGGTTAACTTCAGAACCCCTTTTCTCGTCCCTTATCTTCCTGATAAGGTTAACTTCAGGACCCTTTTCTTCTCTTCTCGATAAGGTTAACTTCGGGGCCCGTTTCTTCTCTTTTCAATAAGGTTAACTTTGGAAACCCTTTTCCATTTCTTCTCTTCCTAATAAGGTTAATTTCAGGATCCTTTTCTTCTATTTTCGATAAGGTTAACTTCGGAAACCCTTTTTCATCTCTTCTCTTCCTGATAAGGTTAAATTCAGGACCCTTTTATTCTCTTTCTGATATGGTTAACTTCGGAACCCCTTTTCTCGTCCTTTTTCTTCCTGATAAGGTTAACTTCAAGACCCTTTTCTTCTTTTCCTGATAAGATTAACTTCGGGACCAATTTCTTCTCTTTCCGATAAGGTTAACTTAGGAAAGTCATTTTCATCTCTTCTCTTCCTGATAAGTGTCGCATTACGCGAAAAACCGGCGGGAAAAGAAACAGCAGAGCCGCCACCGTGCGTTATTTATCCCAAAGGCGGGAAAGGAAACGCTCGAAGTAAACCTGGAAAGAACATGGTCTCGCGACCAGAGAACGATGGGATCGGGAGTCGGTTATGCGAAGGGAAGGTATTAGCACCCCTACGCATCTGTCGTACTCGACGGGATCCACGCTCAAAAAGAATAGAAGAAAGGTTGCTAAATAACTGCTCAAGACTGCACAAAACTGGACTGAAACACAGATGAAAGACGGAAGAAACGGGACTCGGTAGGATACCGCATCCTGGGCCTACGTAGTCTGTCAGACACAGACATCAGAGTCGACGTAGTTCAGGACGGGGGGGAACCGTGCTCGCTAGGATGTCGCATCCTATGCATACGTATCTTCTCTAACTAGAGAAGAATCAGAGCACTCGTAGCTCGGCCAACGCACGCAACAAACATAAATAGGAAACCGAATGCCAATCACTGGACTTACATCAGACTCCGCACAAACAAACACACACAGGAAACCGATTGCCAATCGCTGGACTTATGTCAGACTCCAAACACACCACCACACACAGGAAACCGACTGCCAATCGCTGGACTTACGTCAGACTCCAACAAGCAAACAAAAGAGGGTTGAAAAAGAAAAAGGGCGCCCGGAGAGATCAGCTCATCTCCTGCCTACGTACCTCATCTGGTATGAGGATCAGGGCGACGTAGTTCCCCTTAACAGGGAAAGAACTTCTAACCTAACCAGAGACAAGGGAGATAACAGACTACTAGGGAGACTACGACTCGAGCCTAGAAGTTGTCATGCATATGATCCCTACGTTGAGGTCTCTATCCTAACTTGAATATGAAGCAAGCTAGCCTAAACATCACAATCAAACAAACAAGCACAATAAAGCAAGCACACACACTATATGCAAACAATTGGCTCATACAAGGCTAGGCTGTAGAAACAAGCCAACTGGAATGGGGTGTTTTTAGCTCTTAACCCTAACATTGAGAGTTAGGGTGAAGCAGATGAAATGGGAAGTGAGGGTAAGACCTCACAGCTCTTATCCCTGGCCTAGGAGAGCTTCAGACAAATAGAAAGTGTGAGAGTTCAGAATGAAGGAACTCTTCTCCACAAATGACTGACTCTATGGACAAGATTTTGGGTTCTTACTCACAATGCATCAACACATGGTGTGAGCAAAGTGAGTGACACAACTGAATAGCAGGGGATGGATTGCACATCCCTTTTATCTGCCAATTTCCTCTTAAGAGGACTTTACCTGCTTGGCACAAAATTAAACAAACGAAAGCATTGCCTCTTAAGGAGGGCTTCAGACATGTGCCTACCAATAACAGTAGGTCTTCCAGACTACATGAAGATTAAGGAATTATACCTCAGTGGTATGCCAACCACAAGCAAGCAAAGCAAAGTTCAAATGAACTTAAAGCAACTTAGGTACTTGTGGAAACAGCTAAACCAATCAGTACAATACTCAGAAAATAGTCAACAACAGTCAATATCAGACAGACAACCCAATAGGCAACACATGAGCCATAAGCACAAGTGAATGGTTTTCAAAGCCTACAAAACAGAAAATGTTAGCCAATAACAACAAATGATCAAGCTCAAATGAAGGAGCAACATCAATCATGGAGATGCACACTTGAACCTGAAACTCACAACTCAAATGTAAGTAACAAACCACTAGGTCAAAGCCTAGGGTCAAAAGGGGATCAAAAAGCCAAAACAGAACTTCAAACTCAACATGAATCATATTTAACCAATCAAGAACAAGTCCTAAAAAGGACCAAACCATAATCAATAAGCAAGTCCATTTGGTAGGCAAGAGAAGTCAATGACCAATTCAAGGCATGCATTTGAACATTATCAGTGAAAATTCCCAATCAAAACAGAAATGATTCAAATAATTCTGGAAAAATTCATGAACATTCAACACATCTAACATGATCATCACACAAAAAATCAGAAGCATTAGAAGTCATTTGGCATGGAAATCAAATTGCACAAGTTGAACAACCAAAGGTGTGACACAAATTGTCACACCTTGCAAACACAAGCATAAAACAGAATTGGTACATGAGAAAAATACCAGACCATTCCTAAAACATCCATCAATGTGTCTAGAATCAGCATGTAAGATTTCAAGTCCATTGGATTAAAAACAAGCATTTCATGATAGAAAGAGTAAGGCAAGGTCACAAATGCACCTATGAGCAATCAACCTAGAGCAAATAAAATTCCAGCCAGGCACAACTTTCAAATTCATGATCATTAAAAACTAGACATTCTAAGGAACATTTTTCAAAAAATTGGAGATGAATTGATGCATTTTTCAATTTTATATGATTTTATGAAGTTAGCATACAAATTGAAATTCAAAAATGAACATGGCATATGGAAATGGAGGGAAAGCACTAAAATGATGAACAATTTGAAATATTGTCCTCGCTGAGGATCGAACCTAGTCAAAATTTGAAAGTGGCGCGCTAATTACCAAAACTCCACCGTTTCCTTAAGAACCCTAAGCCAACGAAAGTTTCCAGAAAACGTCGCTTGAAACCGCCGCTATTCTCCAGGAACCGCCGTAAATCTCCAGAACGCATGAATCTTCATCTTCTTCATGAGGAAGAAGATGAACACGATGAACTTCATGCATCAATTTTCCAAAAATGTCCAGAACTCAAAGATTTTTATATCATTCAAATCCTTATTCCATGTACATCATAGATCAACTAACAATTTATTCTAAAACATCATAACAAGTTCAAATCGTGCAAAAACATTTTTGGATGCAAAACTTCAAATGCACATAACTCAGTCAATAATGCTCCATTTCACACGATTTTTCTACCAGAATTCTCATCAATCAAAGATCTACACGAATATGCTCATGAATTGAAGAATTATGATGGTCGAAAATCATACCTCTTGAAGAGCAAAATCTTGTTTTGCACGTTCCAAGGCTTGTAATGGTCCAGATCAATTCCAGAAGTCTTGTGGAGATGATTGATGAAGAATTGGAAGCTCAAACACGTGTGAATCCAGCTGAATTTGAATTTGCCATTAAACCTTCAAGCTTCAAGTATGCAAGATTTTGAGCAGAAATCCACAAGATGCACGTTCAATCTTACTTAAAAACACTCCATGATCATGAATTCACCAAGAGAAATGAGGTTTATGTGAAGAATTTGGAAAATCTTTTTGAGAGAAAATTTTGAAAAATTTCTAGATCTAGATCTGAAAATGTGTGTTATGAGCAATGCAGTTGTGATTAAGCTTTTATACCCCTTGCTAATCATTCTGAAATTAACACTAAGCCATGTTTAATTGGGATTAGAAAGAAATAAGGTGCATGCACAAATTTGCATTTTCACCTCATGCATGAAATGCATGCGTGAACAGTGCACACCAAGGCCCAAATTCACTCAAAATTACATTTCAAACCCAATGGCAATGGTAGAAAGTCCATACAATGCACCATTTTTAAATTTCCAATTTTCCCTCCAAAATTGACTTGGATATGCCAATGCTCATGGGTTGGAAATTCATGCAATGTGATGGTTGGTTTGGAAACCTCATGACATGAGAAGAACAATGCAAAAAGAACCACCAAATTTGGAGTCTTGGTTCAAAAGATATGGTCATTTGAAGTTCCAAGCACACTTTGCAGTGATTTGATCATAACTCCTTAACCATTTATTAGAAATTCATGATCTTGGACTTTTTGGAAATGGGAGAGAAAGATCTTCAACTTTCATGTTGGACAAAAATTCATTTGAAGCTTCTTTGATGTTGGAAAGTTGAGTTGAAGTTGGTCCAAAAACATGCCACTTTTGGAAACTTCAAATTACAGGTCATTTTCCATTTTTGTAAACTTTTGATCTGGCTTCAAAATCTTCAATGTAGACACTTGACATGATGAATAAACCTCTTTTTTAGACATGAATGAAGTGTCTCAATCCATTTCTCCATCTCCTAGCCCTCAGTTGACTTGTAGTTGACTTTTATGGGCCTCAGATGACCTGGTCATGCACTGTGGACTTTGAGCCTCCAACACTTGGCCAACTTGCATCAAAATGATCCTTGATTCATGTAAGCTCTCTAGACCAACCATAGGGCCTTTATCTCATGGGAAAAACCCTTGCTCTCTTGCACAGATGGATTCTCCTGATCAGTTTTGACTGATGATATGCAGTGGTCTATGCAATATGAATGTAATGTTAATGACCTTAAAATGAAATGAATGTACAAATGGGAGGTGCAAATTTGAGGTGCTACAGCTGCCCCTATTCAATCAACTGGGAACCTGAACGGATGAGAGCAACGACTGTCAGACCTTCAAGGTACACAGGGATTGAATACCAAAGAACCGTAGAAATTTGCACTCTGCGGTGATCAAGAACAGACTCTTCGCCAATGGCCACTTCCACTGGAATCTGATACTTATCACGGGACCAGACAAGACGTTTACCAACGACTCCACTGGGGATTTTGATTTTTCCATAAAAAGGAACCACGTCCAGACATCGAAAGATGATGAATGGGAAAAGAAATCACAGCTAGACGCCAACGGACGACTAGGAAAAACTCGACGTTTACCGACACCAACGGAGAGGTGACCAGACATCAACGGATGAATGGGAAGAGATACAACCAGACATCAGCGGACGAATGGGAAAAACTCGACGTTTACCAATACCAACGGAGAGGTGACCAGACATCAACGGATGAATGGGAAGACTCAAACCATACGTCAACGGACGAACGGGATAAGCTCGACGTTTACCAATACCAACGGAGAGGTGACCAGACATCAACAGATGAATGGAAAGACTCGACTAGACGTCAACGGACGAACGGGAGAAACTCGACGTTTACCAATACCAACGGAGAGGTGACCAGACATCAACGGATGAATGGAAAGACTCGACCAGACGTCAACGGACGAACGGGAGAAGCTCGACGTTTACCGACACCAACGGAGAGGTGACCAGACATCAACGGATGAATGGAAAGAGATACAACCAGACGTTGTAGATGTTTGATTGGCTGCATTGTATGGTAAAACACTAGTTGGATTCTAATGCCTTGACTGATGTCATGACATGCTGTGAAGGTGTTTGTGTGACTGCATTGTAGGTTAGAATATCTAGCTGTACTCTGATGTCTTGACTGATGTCATGACACACTTGAGTAGTTTACTGCAGGATTAGCTAATACAGGATTCATTGAATGTCAAACTGGATGTTATGACATTCATCCCTGTCAGCAGATACTGAGGAATAGAATAGTTGGTGTTCTGTTAGAACTCAGTATTTATTTTCGGTCTGGTGATCAAGGAAATACCAGATCTGGCATAAGGCCTACTGTCTGAATGTCAAACTGGATGTTATGACATTCATCATTGATAGCATATACTGAACAATAGACAGAGTGGTGTTCTGCTACACTTCAGTATGTTTATCAGTCTGTTCTTCAAGAGGATAACAGAACTGACTTAAGGCTAAATGTGTAAATGTCAAATTGGATGCTTTGACATTTATTAATGTAAGCTGTTACTGTAGAATGGACAGATTGGTCCTGTACAGTTCAACAAATTTGTACAGTCTGTTTTCAGGAAAAACAGACTTAGCATATGGACCTTGATGTCAAGCTGAATATTGTGACATTCATTCCTGATAGCATATGCTATATTGTAGGTTGTTTAGTTTTTCTGTTTCAGCATTTTTCTCAGGCTAAAATCCAGGAAACCAACAACCAAGCTACAATTAAGGAACCTAACAAATAGCCTATTTGTTAGCACACTAATATGTGGAAATTAGTTAGAATCCTATGTGGCATTATTTGTGGAGGTCTTGAGATATTTTAGGAACTAAATATGGAGATATTTTAGGAACTAAGAGATTGAAGACCTTGATTGTAGCAGAAACTTTCTGCTGGTTTTGTAACAGCAAAGAACAAGTTTACTGCGATTTCTGAAGGCCCAAATCCAGTTGGGTGATTAGGTTATAAATAGCTTATTGTAACCTAGTTGTTGTAAGCCTCATAGAATGAAAATTTAGGGGTGTGTGTGAGGTAAACCTCCCAATCTGTGGGAAGGTTACCATGTGTTTCTCAGTAGTAAAAGCTGAGAGTATTTGTAACTCAAAGCCTGTAGGCAAGAGTGATTATGTTCTTGAATGAAGTTGTGAAGCAAGTTCAAGTTGGTTAACATTACACTGTATTTGTAGTGATAGGAATGGAAACTGGAGGTTTCTATCTAGGAGTTCCTAGGTACAGATTGCATTGGGTAGGGATTAAGTGAAGAGTTATAAATGGGGAAGTTTAACTCTGAATTAATACTGCTGATAGTGGATCTTCTTCCTGGCTTGGTATGCCCCCAGACGTAGGTGAGTTGCACCGAACTGGGTTAACAATTGCTTGTGTTTTTACCTTCTGCACACTATATTTTGTCTGTTATAACTCAGTCTGGTTTTAGTCTGTTTATGAAGGGAATAACAGATATGACACATAGCCTGCAGTCTGAATGTAAAACAGAATGTTATGACATTCACCATTGACTGCTGATATTGATGGACTGGTTGGTCTGTTACAGTTCACTCATCTGTAATGTTGGGACAGGTGATGTTCAAACCAATGTTGAGACATCATGCTGATAAATGGGCAGGATAAATAACCATAAGGGCTATATTTGATCTCTATTGGGTGTTTGCACTAGATGGAAAGAACTAGGTGTTCCTCCATTCTAGGGTGATATAGAAGCAGATGTCGTGACATCTGTGAATGTGTGCATATCAGTACTAGGTTTTAATTTGTATAACTGTCTTGCTGTATTAGTAACAATGTTAGATCAGATGTCATTACTTGGAGTAGAACATCTGAATTCTGACTACGCCAGAATTTCAGACGTCAACGGACGAATGGGAAAAACTCGACGTTTACCAATACCAACGGAGAGGTGACCAGACATCAACGGATGAATGGGAGAAAGAGATACAACCAGACGTCAACGGACGAATGGGAAAAACTCGACGTTTATCGATACCAACGGAGAGGTGACCAGACATCAACGGATGAATGGAAAGAGATACAACCAGACGTCAATGGACGAATGGGAAAAACTCGACGTTTACCAATACCAACGGAGAGGTGACCAGACATCAACGGATGAATGGAAAGAGATACAACCAGACGCCAACGGACGAATGGGAAAAACTCGACGTTTATCGATACCAACGGAGAGGTGACCAGACATCAACGGATGAATGGGAAGAGATACAACCAGACGCCAACGGACGAATGGGAAAAACTCGACGTTTATCGATACCAACTGAGAGGTGACCAGACATCAACGGATGAATGGGAGAAAGAAAGGGGTTAGGTGTTACCGGTTAGTAGGTAACAATCTCGGGAAGAATGAATATCAAAGACCGGTGTACAGGTGAGCTATATCAATCAACCAAAACATCTGAGGAAAACCTGGAAGAGGTATACTTCGACTCAGGAAAATCTGACTCCACAGGGGACCAAGGTAGCAATAGGGAGTAGACAGGAAGGAACACCAAGGATACCGGGTTGTAGGCATATACCAGGTGACCGACCAAGGCGTGAACTGGTTTGTGTTCCACAACACTCATCATCCTGAAGAGAGCTAGCAAAGCAATCTTGTTAGAGGATGGACATTCGATTCCACAAGGAATACGAATCTTACTCATTTGGGGAAACAAACAAAGGGTTCAACCAAAGAGCGCATGAGATATATTATCTATAGCTGTCAAAACGTAGATAATATACTCGCATGGAAGATCATCCATAACCGGGTTGTAGGTTATCAAAGGATAAATTGACCGAAATCGTGAATTGGTGTGTGTTCCAAAACACTCATCATCCTGAAGAGAGCGAAGGCAAACTTGTTAAAGGATGGATATTCGATTCCACAAGGAATACGAATCTTACACAACTAGGAAGGACGAGACTTCGACCAAAGAGCGCATGAGATATATTATCTATAGCCGTCAAAACGTAGATAATATACTTGCAAGGAAGATTATCCATAACCGGGTTGTAGGTTGTCAAAGGATAAATCGACCGAAATCTTGAATTGGTGTGTGTTCCAAAACACTCATCATCCTGAAGAGAGCGAAAGCAAACTTGTTAAAGGATGGACATTCGATTCCACAAGGAATACGAATCTTACTCGACTGGGAAGGACAAGACCTCGACCAAAGAGCGCATGAGATATATCATCTATAGCCGTCAAAACGTAGATAATATACTCGCATGGAAGATTATCCATAACCGGGTTGTAGGTTGTCAAAGGATAAATCAACCGAAAACATGAGACAATCGTTACCAACAACAACAGGGTAGACGAGAGATGACTCACTGGGGATAAATTGCGCGAACAAGGCAGTTATCCAAACAACTGGGGTAGAATGAATATTCGAGTCCGCAAAGGGACAACGAATCTTACTCGACTGGGGAAACACAAAAGGCTTCGACCAAAGAGTGCATGAGATGTATTATCTATAGCCGTCAAAACGTAGATAATACACTCGCATGGAAGATTATCCATAACCGGGTTGTAGGTTGTTAAAGGATAAATCAACCGAAAAGAAAGGCATCGGGATACCAGGACTAGGTATGTAAATGACGACCAATCAAAAGGGGAAACAACAAACATCACCGGCAAACGGTGAATGAAAGAGGACCCACTGAGGATAAAATTGCTTACTCGGAGCAATTACCCACAAGGAAGGGGAAGGCCCGCTGGGGATAAAGTTGCTTAATCAAAGCAAATATCCGAAAGGGGAAAGGAATATCAATACCGAAAACTGGATAATGATAACCACAAAGAGGGGATTACATCTACCAGTTAGTAGGTAGAAAACCACGGAACAGTAACCGTCATCAATTAGGATGAGCACAAAGGGTTAACTCCACAAAGGGGAGAACATGGAGTTTACATCTACCGGTTGATAAGTAGAAGACCACAAAGATAGGACTTACAACTACCGGTTCGTAGGTAGAGGCCAACAAACAATCTGCTGAGGGACAGAGTGAGAAAAAAGGATTTACAACTACCGGGTAGTAGGTAGAAGACCGCAAAATCCGCCAACAACCAGGATGAACCACAAAGGTTACCTCTGCTAGGGGATGAAAGTGGGATTTATAACTACCGGTTAGTAGGTAGAAAACCACAAAGATAGGACTTACAACTACCGGTTAGTAGGTAGAAGCCACAAATTCCGCTGAGGATAAGATGAATGAGTGCCGGTTAGTGAGCATCTATTCATTTATACCACAGGGAAGCACAAGAGACAGCCAAGCAGCCAATTTAGGATCGATCCAAAAAGGCAAACTGAATCAAGACTCATCCTAATGAGGAAAGAACTCCATAGGGAAAACCCATCCCATTATGTGTGTTGGGAGGGAACAGAAACAACCGTCATCCACGAGGATATAACTCAGTGGGGAGTGCAAAAGGAAATGACAGACACTTTCTGCTTAAGGGGTCGACTCTATATGGAGAGATCAGACACACCCACATCTGCTAGGGGGAGATCTACTAGGGAGATCTGTATCACCAATTAGCAGGAGACAACAATCAGCAGATATACGGCAAAAGATGCAACATGAATATCTGAATGCTATGATTATGCGTATATGCATTATGCATGATGAATGCTGACAAACAGACATGTCTAACACACATAGGTCCAGGAATCATCCACCCGGTACTACCCTTCCAGAGGGAAAGCCAAAAGATCACCCGAGAGCAAAAGAGATCTGCCGGAGACTGGGATATCAGGGGACAACACCATCCTGCAGGGGAGGAAGGCCACAAGAGGCTGCCGGAGGGATCATCAGTCACAACCGGATGAAAGAGTTCAATATACAGGCAGACACGCCACAACAACAACTCATGCTGGAGATCAGAGATACCAAGAAGCAACCAGATCTCTGATGAGGATAGATAGGCATAGATAAGGTTCATCATGCCAACAACTCCGTTGAGGATCTATCCGAGGAAATGACGGAGTACCGGGATGTCGATCCACCAAATACTGAATCTTCCGAAGAAAAGCACCCATGCTGGGGAGAGGAGAAGACCGCTCTGCTGGAGAGACGAAAGTTGAAGTCTTCAATAAACACTCTGCTTGGGAACTGGCCCACAAAAGTGTTCCAACAGCAAACTTGCTGGGGATGCCCCACAATAGGGCTCAAACAGCACTCTATTGGGGATGCACCACAATAGGGGCTAACAGGGACTTGAAGGAAGAATGCTGCACTGCCGGGGACATGAAGATGAACAACTTCAACCAACACTGCACTGAGAAACCTTGCTGAGGAGAAACCATAAGAGGTTCTACAGGAAAAAGATACAGTTATGCTCGAGATACGAACAAATGTCTTACCTGTTGGTAATCATACCACCCTTGGGAGAGCACTGCGGATCTCCTAAGTATCCTTCCATCATTGTGAATGTTCACTTTGTCTAAGAACAATTTATGAAAAAGTTGTTTATTTTGAAAACAATGATACTTTATCAATTAAAACATGCAAAACATTTGTTGAATTGAAACAAATAAGAGTGCAAATAATTGGATAAAAGCTCAAATTGATTTGATGGAATGTTAGTCTGCAAAGGGCGAGACTCCATAGATCTGTACAAGTTTGAAATCGGTGATATATATTGGAGAGGGCTACATTGAACATAATGACCTTTTCTCTACCAATTCCGAATTTCGATGTATTCGAAGCTTCAGTCGACGACGAATCGAGAATTCCTAGCGGATGACAGATGTAGAACACGGTCTTGTCAGGATGCAGTTACTTGCCAAATCCCTAATTTTTGCCTAGATTGCCCCAGTGTGAGGTGCTCAATCTAGCGGGATGCAAATTCTTTTTTTCAATGTCTCTAACTTTTGCCTGGATCACCCTTTCGGGTTTTCAATCCACCGAGACGCTCATTTTTGCCTAAGTCGCCCTTTCGGGTGTTCAACTTAGTGAACTATTCTGCTTTTTGTTTTAGGCGAAGTATTTCTTGACTGCATCTGAATTCACAGGACGAGTGAAATCCTCCCCATCCATTGTTATAAGTGTCAAAGCACCGCCTGAAAAGGCTCTCTTGACAACATATGGACATTCATAGCTTGGGGTTCACTTGCCCCTGGAATCGGGCGCGAAAGGCAAGACTTTCTCGAGCACAAGGTCACCTTCTCGGAACACACGAGGCTTGACCTTCTTATCAAATGCTTTCATCATTCTCTGCTGATACAACTAACCATGATACATGGCAGTTAATCTCTTCTTTTCGATCATATTCACTTGGTCGTAACGACTCTGAATCCATTCAGCATCAGTCAACTTGGGATTTGAGGGTGCTATTATTCTTTTGTTTCTTTCCTTCTTTTTTCTTTCTTTTGATTTTGATTTTGATTTTTTTTATTTTTCACCCTCCTCTTTCTTTTCTTTTTTTTATTACATTTGTAATGCCCCAGTTGGACTGTTTTGCTGATTCTCGAGATGTAGCTGAGTGATCTTCTTTTCTTGCTCAAGAAGTCGGGAAATCTCGTCAAGAATCCTTTCAACATCATCTTCCTCTGTTTCGAATACAGGGAATTCAAAATTGGGAGATGGCGTTGGATCATTATGTTCAATGGGTTTAAGAATCAACCTGCATAATGATTTTGAATATAAAAGCTTTTTGGAAAACAAACAAGACAATCGTTATGCAGATGAAAAGATTGCTTTTATTCTTGTTTTTAGGGTTTTTTGTGATCACCAATTTCATGTAAAAAGCGAAAAGGGAAAACAAATGGAAAAACAAATGTTTAACATGCTTTTATTTGAATGAAAATATCATTGTATTTATTTTGCCAACAATGTCATCACTTCTCCTTTTGGCATGGGAGAAGGGTTTTTAAACAAAGTGATTATTACTCTGACTTATGAACGACTGTAGGAACACCCACAACGACCCAATTGTGACAGACCCCGCCAGGGACGACAAATGTCAGAATCCTTTGCATCAGCAACCTCCGCTTTTGAACAACCCTTTTCGTTGAAGACCTCAGAAGAACAGCCACCGTCAGCCCGGGATTTGCTGTTTTCAAGCTCGATTAACATTGGGACCTAAGTCCTCAAAGTTCAGAATACCTGATCTCATAAGGTCCTGAACCTTAATCTTCAACTGAAAGCAACTATCCACATCATGGCCAGGAGCACCCGAATGATACACACAATGCTGATCAAGCTTATACCACCACCGAGGGTTGACGGGTATAGCCGGTGGGTCTCTGGGAGTAATCAAGTTTCGTTCTATCAAAGAGGGATACAGCTCTGCGTATGACATAGGGATCGGATCAAAAGTGATCTTCTTCCTCTCATTACTCGTACTAGCTTGATTACCATTGTGAGGCTGGTAAGCCTGCTGTTGAGGACGATGTTGTTGATGTTGATATTGCTGAGTTGGTCTTCTTTGCTGTTGTTGAGTGGCTGGAATAGTCACAGCAGCAGCCTGACGATACTGTCCTCTGTTCACATTCCTCCGACGGTGCACATCATTTGTTTCACTCTCTCCCCTTCTGGGTGCCCCAGAGGATGGCTTCGTAGAACTCGAAGAACTTGAAGAGCCAGGATCTTGTATCTTTCCTGCTTTGATAAGACTCTCCGTTCTTTCTCCACAGATTACAACATCTGAAAAGCTACCAAATGGGCAACTTCCCATACGGTCCATGAACACACCCTGCAGGGTTCCGATGAACATGTCAGTCAGCTCTTTCTCCAACATCGGAGTTTGCACTCTTGCAGCTAACTCACGCCACCTCTGGGCGTACTCTTTGAAGCTTTCACCAGATTTTTGAAACAAGCTCTGTAACTGAGTTCGGCTCGGAGCCATGTCCATGTTGTGCTTATACTGCCTCAAGAAGGCTTCACCCAAATCTCTCCAGCTTCTAACAGACTCCCTCTTCAGGTCCATGTACCAGTCCAAGGACGCTCCAGACAAGCTGTCTTGGAAGAAGTATATCCACATCTTCTCGTCGTCAGTATATGCTGAGATTTTTCTGTAATAAGCCTGCACATGGGTGCGAGGACAGGAAGTGCCATTATATTTGTCAAAGGATGGCGCCTTGAATTTGTAAGGGATCCTCAACCCCTCAACCAAGCCCATATCGGTAACATCAAATCCCAAAGAGTTCTGACACTCCATGACACGGATTTTCTCAGCAAGGGCATCAACCTTCCTATCCCTCTCTTCAGTCCTTACAACTCCATCATCCTCACTGAGGAGAGTAAACATGTCCTCCTCTCTGTCTACCAACGGAGCAGGATGGCGAACCGGAGCACGGGTTGCTCTGACATTAGCAGTCTCTGCAACAATAGGTTGTCCATTGATCCTGATACCCCTCAACTCATCACCCACAACATAGTTGTTGACGGGAATAGCAGCAATAACAGTGTCATTAACAAGGACCCCCTCTGGTGAAGCACGGTTGACCGGTGGAACCACAACTTCCTGTCTCTGGGCTAAGGCACGCAACTCCTCTTGCCCTTGAACGACCCCCTTCATCATGCTCATAAACTGGGCCATGTTAGCCCTCATCTCAGCCAACTCAACTTGAACTTGGTCCATACTTCTCTGTTGATTCAGTCTCGTAGCGTAGCGGTGCGGACGACGATCAACAATCGTGCCTCAAACAGGAACCAGAGTGAGAAGCCTCTCCCAAGCATGTCTGTAATGCAAGAATGATATGTGCATGATATGCATGATATGGGTACTATATTTTATCATGAATGATCCTGATAAAGGATATGCACATGCGGGTTAACTTTTTTCTTCTTTTTTTTATCATCATTTTTTTTGCATTATTTTTTCGAAAATAAACATGCTATGATGCAAATGATGCAACTATGACTGGTTGGGCTGTGCATCCCATGGCACAGGATCAAAACTTCGGCTTGAATTCGGAACCACAAAGTCATCTGAAACCCAAAGTCATCTGAGACCCATATCTCTGAACCAAGTCACCAACGGGAACCAATAGTCACCAACAGGACCAAGAGTCACCAACAGATCAAGTCACCAACTGATCAATAGTCACCAACTGTACCTGTAATGATTCATTCCCTCCCCACTCACGGGTGTCATCTAGGCCAGGGTAAGGTCAAGAGAAACGCAGGATAAACAACCCTTTCAAGAATATCATCATGTGCACACCCGATGTATGTACCGATAATACCCCATCAGAATCTGAGCTGCTCGTGATACCATGTTCCGCTAAGTGGCGCAATACCACTCGCTTCCCATGAATCACTCTATTCCTAGGTGTCATAGAGTTCACTCATAGCCTGGGTATTGGGCCTTTTACCTCTTGTGATCCCCACCCCAACAGAGAAACAGACAGCCAACACAATGATAAATGATGCATGCAAACACATAATGCACATATATACAATCACATCATACTAATAAATGCAATAAGTAAAGCAGTAAAAGCAACCAACACTATCCTAAAGAGCGATAAGACTGACTCGCTTAGGGAAGATGGACCAGCAAGAGGTCAACTTCTCGGGATAGTCCCCAGCAGAGTCGCCAGCTGTCACATTACGCGAAAAACCGGTGGGAAAAGAAACATCAGAGCCGCCACCATGCGTTATTTATCCCAAAGGCAGGAAAGGAAACGCTCGAAGTAAACCTGGAAAGAACATGGTCTCGCAACCAGAGAACGATGGGATCGGGAGTCGGTTATGCGAAGGGAAGGTATTAGCACCCCTACGCATCCGTCGTACTCGATGGGATCCACGCTCAAAAAGAATAGAAGAAATGTTGGTAAATAACTGCTCAAGACTGCACAAAACTGGACTAAAACACAGATGAAAGACGGAAGAAACGGGACTCGGCAGGATACCGCATCCTGGGCCTACGTAGTCTGTCAGACACAGACATCAGAGTCGACGTAGTTCGGGACGGGGGGGAGGGGAACCGTGCTCGCTAGGATGTCGCGTCCTATGCATACGTATCTTCTCTAACCAGAGAAGAATCAGAGCACTCGTAGCTCGGCCAACGCACGCAACAAACATAAACAGGAAATTGAATGCCAATCGCTGGACTTACATCAGACTCCGCACAAACAAACACACACAGGAAACCGACTGCCAATCGCTGGACTTATGTCAGACTCCAAACACACCACCACACACAGGAAACCGACTGCCAATCGCTGGACTTACGTCAGACTCCAACAAGCAAACAAAAGAGGGTTGAAAAAGAAAAAGGGCACCCGAAGAGATCAGCTCATCTCCTGCCTACGTACCTCATCTGGTATGAGGATCATGGCAACGTAGTTCCCCTTAACAGGGAAAGAACTTCTAACCTAACCAGAGACAAGGGAGATAACAGACTACTAGGGAGACTACGACTCGAGCCTAGAAGTTGTCATGCATATGATCCCTACGTTGAGGTCTCTATCCTAACTTGCATATGAAGCAAGCTAGCCTAAACAACACAATCAAGCAAACAAGCACAATAAAGCAAGCAAACACACTATATGCAAACAATTGGCTCATACAAGGCTAGGCTGTAGAAACAAGCCAACTGGAATGGGGTGTTTTTAGCTCTTAACCCTAACATTGAGAGTTAGGGTGAAGCAGATGAAATGGGAAGTGAGGGTAAGACCTCATAGCTCTTATCCCTGGCCTGGGAGAGCTTCAGACAAATAGAAAGTGTGAGAGTTCAGAATGAAGGAAGTCTTCTCCACAAATGACTGACTCTATGGACAAGATTTTGGGTTCTTACTCACAATGCATCAACACATGGTGTGAGCAAAGTTAGTGACACAACTGAATAGCAGGGGATGGATTGCACATCCCTTTTATCTGCCAATTGCCTCTTAAGAGGACTTTACCTGCTTGGCACAAAATTAAACAAACGAAAGCATTGCCTCTTAAGGAGGGCTTCAGACAGGTGCCTACCAATAACAGTAGGTCTTCCAGACTACATAAAGATTAAGGAATTATACCTCAGTGGTATGCCAATCACAAGCAAGCAAAGCAAAGTTCAAATGAACTTAAAGCAACTTTGGTACCTGTGGAAACAGCTAAACCAATCAGTACAATACTCAGAAAATAGTCAACAACAGTCAATATCAGACAGACAACCCAATAGGCAACACATGAGCCATAAGCACAAGTGAATGGTTTTCAAAGCCTACAAAGCAGCAAATGTTAGCCAATAACAACAAATGATCAAGCTCAAATGAAGGAGCAACATCAATCATGGAGATGCACACTTGAACCTGAAACTCACAACTCAAATGTAAGTAACAAACCACTAGGTCAAAGCCTAGGGTCAAAAGGGGATCAAAAAGCCAAAACAGAACTTCAAACTCAACATGAATCATATTCAACCAATCAAGAACAAGTCCTAAAAAGGACCAAACCATAATCAATAAGCAAGTCCATTTGGTAGGCAAGAGAAGTCAATGACCAATTCAAGGCATGCATTTGAACATTATCAGTGAAAATTCCCAATCAAAACAGAAATGATTCAAATAATTCTGGAAAAATTCATGAACATTCAACACATCTAACATGATCATCACACAAAAAATAAGAAGCATTAGAAGTCATTTGGCATGGAAATCAAATTGCACAAGTTGAACAACCAAAGGTGTGACACAAATTGTCACACCTTGCAAACACAAGCATAAAACAGAATTGGTACATGAGAAAAATACCAGACCATTCCTAAAACATCCATCAATGTGTCTAGAATCAGCATGTAAGATTTCAAGTCCATTGGATTAAAAACAAGCATTTCATGATAGAAAGAGTAAGGCAAGGTCACAAATGCACCTATGAGCAATCAACCTAGAGCAAATAAAATTCCAGCCAGGCACAACTTTCAAATTCATGATCATTAAAAACTAGACATTCTAAGGAACATTTTTCAAAAAATTGGAGATGAATTGATGCATTTTTCAATTTTATATGATTTTATGAAGTTAGCATACAAATTGAAATTCAAAAATGAACATGGCATATGGAAATGGAGGGAAAGCACTAAAATGATGAACAATTTGAAATATTGTCCTCGCTGAGGATCGAACCTAGTCAAAATTTGAAAGTGGCGCGCTAATTACCAAAACTCCACCGTTTCCTTAAGAACCCTAAGCCAACGAAAGTTTCCAGAAAACGTCGCTTGAAACCGTCGCTATTCTCCAGGAACCGCCGTAAATCTCCAGAACGCATGAATCTTCATCTTCTTCATGAGGAAGAAGATGAACACGATGAACTTCATGCATCAATTTTCCAAAAATGTCCAGAACTCAAAGATTTTTATATCATTCAAATCCTTATTCCATGTACATCATAGATCAACTAACAATTTATTCTAAAACATCATAACAAGTTCAAATCGTGCAAAAACATTTTTGGATGCAAAACTTCAAATGCACATAACTCAGTCAATAATGCTCCATTTCACACGATTTTTCTACCAGAATTCTCATCAATCAAAGATCTACACGAATATGCTCATGAATTGAAGAATTATGAAGGTCGAAAATCATACCTCTTGAAGAGCAAAATCTTGTTTTGCACGTTCCAAGGCTTGTAATGGTCCAGATCAATTCCAGAAGTCTTGTGGAGATGATTGATGAAGAATTGGAAGCTCAAACACGTCTGAATCCAACTGAATTTGAATTTGCCATTAAACCTTCAAGCTTCAAGTATGCAAGATTTTGAGCAGAAATCCACAAGATGCACGTTCAATCTTACTTAAAAACACTCCATGATCATGAATTCACCAAGAGAAATGAGGTTTATGTGAAGAATTTGGAGAGAAAATTTTGAAAATTTTCTAGATCTAGTTCTGAAAATGTGTGTTATGAGCAATGCAGTTGTGATTAAGCTTTTATACCCCTTGCTAATCATTCTGAAATTAACACTAAGCCATGTTTAATTGGGATTAGAAAGAAATAAGGTGCATGCACAAATTTGCATTTTCACCTCATGCATGAAATGCATGCGTGAACAGTGCACACCAAGGCCCAAATTCACTCAAAATTACATTTCAAACCCAATGGCAATGGTAGAAAGTCCATACAATGCACCATTTTTAAATTTCCAATTTTCCCTCCAAAATTGACTTGGATATGCCAATGCTCATGTGTTGGAAATTCATGCAATGTGATGGTTGGTTTGGAAACCTCATGACATGAGAAGAACAATGCAAAAAGAACCACCAAATTTGGAGTCTTGGTTCAAAAGATATGGTCATTTGAAGTTCCAAGCACACTTTGCAATGATTTTATCATAACTCCTTAACCATTCATTAGAAATTCATGATCTTGGACTTTTTGGAAATGGGAGAGAAAGATCTTCAACTTTCATGTTGGACAAAAATTCATTTGAAGCTTCTTTGATGTTGGAAAGTTGAGTTGAAGTTGGTCCAAAAACTTGCCATTTTTGGAAACTTGAAATTACAGGTCATTTTCCATTTTTGTAAACTTTTGATCTGGCTTCAAAATCTTCAATGTAGACACTTGACATGATGAATAAACCTCTTTTTTATACATGAATGAAGTGTCTCAATCCATTTCTCCATCTCCTAGCCCTCAGTTGACTTGCAGTTGACTTTTATGGGCCTCAGATGACCTGGTCATGCACTATGGACTTTGAACCTCCAACACTTGGCCAACTTGCATCAAAATGATCCTTGATTCATGTAAGCTCTCTAGACCAACCATAGGGCCTTTATCTCATGGGAAAAACCCTTGCTCTCTTGCACAGATGGATTCTCCTGATCAGTTTTGACTGATGATATGCAGTGGTCTATGCAATATGAATGTAATGTTAATGACCTAAAAATGAAATGAATGTACAAATGGGAGGTGCAAATTTGAGGTGCTACAATAAGGTTAACTTCAGGATCCTTTTCTTCTCATTCCGATAAGGTTAACTTAGGGACCCTTTTCCATTTCTTCTCTTCCGATAAGGTTAACTTCAGAGCCCCACTATTTATCTATTCTCTCTGTTTCTCGATAAGGTTAACCTCGAGACATTTTTCTTCTCTTTCTGGTAAGGTTAACTTCGGAGCCCCACTCTTTATCCTTTTCTTCTCTTCCCGATAAGGTTAACTTTGGAGCCCCGTGCTTCATCCTTTTCTTCTCTCTCTGATAAGGTCAACTTCGGAACCCATCACTCAACAAAGCTAAATCGTGTTCGGACACCCTCCCATTTTTCTTTCCAGTTATAAATAAACAAAAGAATATAAATCCCCTCTAAGAAACCGATACATGATGGGTCAAGCTACATCCTTTCTTCCTCAGCCGTCACATTAAAGTCCGGGTTCCACTTGGCAAACCATTTTTCAAACATCTTTCACCCTTTTATCCCGAACAAAAAAATTTCTTAGTGCTTGCTAGAGAGTTTTGAAAAAGAAAAAAAAAAGAAAAAGCTTGTTAATTAGAATATCGAGAGCTTGTTGGAAAAAAAGAGTCAGTCATATTGCATCAGCATCATGCATATGTCATGCATATCTAACCTTCCCATAACTATCCATTTTCACAAATAATACATTTCAATCCCCAGCAGCTGCCTTGCACAAAAGCTACTTTATCCATCCTATATCTTAGTGAAGAATTCCTTCGTGGCCTATCTTCACATTTCATTTGTTCCTGGTGGGAAAATTTTACGATATTTTAAGTTGATAATGGAAACATTTTTAATGTGACTTTTAACCCATTTTAATGAATCTGTTAAATCCATTTTTTACATTTTGAAACCTTTCAATTTGTTACAAGATAAGGTTATGTACCACAATTAATTGTTATTACAAAACCTTTGTTACAAACCAAATGCTCTTATACAATTATAAATTAAGATTCTACTACAATCTAAATTGATCTTTCCTCCTCTTCTCCACCAGCTTACATGGTTGCGTTCCACCTGCAAAATCCTGCAATATCACATTGACGGTTAGTGTAATTCGTAAACATAATGCAAGCAATGCTGATTATAATTTTCAAATCATCTAACATTCAATAATTATCGCAAACTAACCATATTCAAGTAGGTTTCCAATTGTTTTCCTAACTTCCCTTACAAACCCAACAATTAACAACAACACACCACTCCTACACATTCAAACAAAGACCACTGTTATAGAACTGAGAAATTCTGAGCCGTGATCGTAGTCCGAAAGTGTCTCACTAACACTGTGATCATCACTGTTCCAAACTAGAGCTTATACTAAACTGAAACAAACTCTGAAACTAATCCCATGCACTAGCTTGGCTAATAGAACCCTGCGTAATTCATGAAAAATCTTAATATAACACCAAGGTTTCATTTGACAACAAAACCTGAACTAACATTGGGTTAACAGAACTGGAAACCAGAGTATATCTAACCCTGCAAAAGTCACACGACAGAAGCTTAGCATTTTCTTCACCAACACTAACAAGAAAATAACCGCAACAAGAAATTCTTTCAAAAACCTGTCACTACAGACATTTAATCAACTAAGCATCCATTTAGTTAATTAACCGAGTTCAGTCTAATACAAAATATGTCATTTAACATTGCACTCAGACTTAACACCATTCAACTGAAAATTTCACTTAACGAATTGCAACTATTCTATTTGATAATTAACTAACGGAGATGTTTCCTTTAGTTCATTGCAACTAACTGTTATAACTAACCCTAACAGATTTCTTAACTAACTAATTGGAAGATAACAGTGTGATAACATTTAACAAATTTGCACTTGAGAAATCTAACTGAGACTAACAGATTTAACATCCAAAACTCTACAAGTACCTGGTTGCATAATTTCAATAGGTGGTGGAAAATCTTCATTCTTCAATCCCAGCACAAAATCTGCAACTTCTCATACTCATCTATTTTCCTTCTCTACATAAAATTTCTACTTTCTGCATTCTGCAGCTTATCACCCTGCATTATCTCGATTCAATCTCGGATTTCTCTCTGAACTCCATTACAGAACTGTCGCTCTTCAACCTCACGCAAGCACCTCTTCACAAATACACTCTGAACGTCTCTCTGAACGATAACAACGCACGTAATCAAGAACTCAGAAGAAAAGAAGAAGATATTAAGAAGAAGAGCAAGGGAAAGAAGAGGGAATCAGAATCAATCGTACCTGTCTTTCATGTGTTTTACCTTGGCTTGGATTTGGTTGGGCCTTAGGCCCAACATTCATACATTCCCCCTGAATTCGTTCCGAACCCCCTCAGAGACTTGGTTGTACCACATTTTGGGCCTCTTGTTTTGGCGCATGACAAAAGTCCGAAAATTTTACCTTGTACCCCTACGATTAATCCCATACCCCTACAAAAATTTAAAAATTCCCATTTTACCCTTAATTGGTTTTAACCAATTTACCATTTCATTTTTACCATTCAGTTGAAAATTCCAAAAATTACACTTTCACACCCCTCGCACCGGAACACTTGCAAAAAGACTTCCGGTATGTATTTTTCCAAACCGGAAGACTTTTGGGAAGACTTCCGGAACACAAAAAAAAACAAACCGGAACACTTAAGGAAAGAGTTCCGGTTCACATAAAAAAATTTCAAAAAAAATTTGCATACCGGAACTCTTTGGAGAAGAGTTCCGGTTTGCTTTTTTGTGTACCGGAAGTCTTTCTTTAAGTCTTCCGGTACGTGTTTTTTTTTTTTTTTTTTTTTTTTTTTTTTTTTTTTTTTTTTTTTTTTTTTTTTTTACAGAAATGGAAAATCTTCCCAAAATATGTGTAGATACTACTGATGCGTTTATGACGACGGAAAGATTTGGTACACGAGAAGAGGTTATCAGATGGATTAAAGAGGTTGGAATCGACAATAAAGTAACTGTTATTATCAGTCGTTCAGATACTAAAACGGGGAAGAGAGGGAGAAGTAACAAAATAATATTTGGCTGTGATAAAGGTGGGAAACACAAGATTAGTGATAGTGGTACCCAAAGTGCGTCCAAGAAATGTGGATGTCCATTTAAAATCAGGTCGACTCCGGCGAAAGATGGATCTGGTTGGAAGATTGATGTAAAATGTGGGTTACATAATCATGGTTTACCTGATAGATTAGAAGGTCATTCGTTTATTGGTAGGTTGACCACAGATGAGAAGCAACATGTCGCTGATTTGGCAAAGAGACATGTAGCACCTAGAAACATTTTGCTTTCCTTGCAAGACAAGTTTCCTGAGAATGTCACTCGTATTACGCAAGTATACAAGCATAAGAGTGTGATAGAAAAAGAGATAAGAGGTCCAAGGAGTGAGATACAACATCTGTTTAAGCTTATTGAGGATGCAGGATATGTGTATTGGAGTAGAAAAAAGGATGACTCGGAAGTGGTGAGAGAGATATTTTGGGCACATCCTGATTCAGTGAAGTTGTTGAATATATTTCCGATTGTGTTAGTTATGGATAGCACCTACAAGACAAACAAATATAGACAACCTTTGTTTGAAATTGTTGGCATGACATCGACTGAGTTGACTTTTGCTGTTGGATTTGCATATATGGAGTCTGAGCAAACAGAGAATTTTTGCTGGGTATTGGAGAAATTAAAAGAGTTGTTTGTGAAGAAAGACATGTGTCCACAAGTGATTTTGACAGATAGAGATCTTGCTTTGATGAAAGCAATTGAAGTTGTGTTTCCCAACTCGATTAATTTGCTATGTAGATTTCACATTAACAAAAACGTTGGTGCCAAATGCAAACAACATGTGGTGAATGACCTGCAAAAGACGATAGACACATTATGGATGGAAGTTGTCTGGGCTAGTGATGAGGTTGAGTATGGTCAGCGGTTGCATCAACTTGAGCAAGCATGTGTTGATTATAGTGGATTTATTAATTATGTGAAAGACACATGGTTGACTCCACATAGGCATAGATTTGTTGGAGCATGGATTAATCGAGTCCTACATTTGGGTAACACAACGACTAATCGGTACGTCTTATAATTTTATATTTGATTTTTTTTTATGTTTTTTGATGTGTTATTTTCAATATCTGATATTTTTAATACTTGATATTTTCAATATCTAATGGTATTTTTTATATCTGATATTTTTAGGGTTGAATCTGCTCATTGGAAGTTAAAGCAGATGTTAGGAAACAGTATAGGTGACATGGTCAAATGTTGGGAAGCCATGAATAACAACTTGAGGTTACAACTGGGAAACATTAGAGCTTCATTTCAAAAGAGTTTTTACGAAGTTGAGAACGCGCACGTAAGTCCCTTTTATGGTTATTTGCGTGGTTCCGTATCTCGAGCTGCTTTGAGACGTATTGCTGAAGAGTTATTGAGAGTTGATTATGTTGGAACTAACAGGCAAATATGTGGTTGTACTCTTAGAACATCTTATGGGTTACCTTGTGCTTGTGAGTTAGGAAGATACAGAGTAGGTGGTATACCGATACCCATTGATGCTGTTCATGTTCATTGGAGGAAACTAACTATGGAAGTTGAGTTAGAGAAAGGTGAAGATGATGGATCAGAGGTGGATATGACAGCTGCAATGGATGAGTTGTGGAGACGATTTAGGTCATTAGATGTTGTTGGGAAAAGGGCATTAAGGAGTAGGGTATGTGAACTAGCATACCCAACAATGACAACATTGTGTCCACCACCTGAGAAAATAAAAACCAAAGGAGGAGTGAAGAAGAAAGGGAAAAAACCAGCCGATTATGATGTTTATAGGGACCCTTCGTATCATGAGTATGTTGATAAGGCATCTCAATCTTCACAAAGGCAATCTCAACCATCACAGACTTCGAAGAAGATCAAATTATCAAAGAAGCAACCACAATTCATTGTTCAATTTCCTAATCATATTAGGTCATACATTGAAGATGTAGTTAATGTTGAATCAGATGGTAATTGTGGATTTAGAGTCATTGCATCATTGCATGGATATGGTGAGGATGGTTGGTCAATGGTTCGCAGAGAGTTGGGGTTGGAATTAATAGACAAGGATAGGTCAACTTTGTATGACAAGTTATTTTCTAATCGGTTGTCAGCTGTGAGAGAATCTTTGATGATAGAATCGTTTGGTTCACAGCCACCTGAAAAATGGATGAGTCTACCAGATATGGGTTACTTGATAGCCAATCGTTATAATGTTGTACTTGTTTGTTTAGGCAATCCGTGCATCACTTTCTTTCCGATGACAAGTTCACATTCACAAAATGTCTCTATTTATTGCATTGGTTTTGTTAACCAGAATCATTGGGTTCAGGTATGTATTTTTATGTCTAAATATTTTAATTATTCCAGTTAATATTTTATGTTATATGACTTAATCTTTTAATTATTTTACTTTATCAGGTTAACATGAAAGAGGGGTTTCCATTGCCACCGGTCACATTAGATTGGAAGAAATTTCGTTCTCATATAGCAACTACTTGGATGCTAGGATTTGCAGGACGTATGCAACATTGGCAATTACTTACACCTGTATTAGCATGATTATGTAATCAAAACATAAATATGTAATCAAAACATGAAATCTATATTATTATGTCTATTATATTCAAAGCTTAATACATATAATCAATGTGAACGAGAAATATGCAAAGCTTCAAATAAATCAGAAAACTGTGGATCTTCCTCTTCAGCATTAACCTGTCTCAGATAGCGACGAATCAATGTAGATACACGAGCCCAATCAGGATCAGATGGCCCGGCGTCATATACAGGAACGGGTACCTCTCTAGGAGCGTCACGATGGGGAGGGACCAACCGTGGATGGGAAACACGATAATACCACTCCAGATAACCGTCTACTACCTCAAATGGAGTGGTGGCCACGGAAGATGAACCGATCACATCGACAACACTCTGATGGTAACTGATCCAATCAACATCAATATCCGTCGCCATCATACAATCCAGAGGTGGGGATGGAACATACTGTCTATACCCGAACTGACGTAAACATCTATCAGGCAAGTATGGAACAACTGTTTCACCCCACTTCAAACAGCCCCTGTAAAGACATATCTCATCAAATACACGCCATGCTCTATGATCCTCAAATGGTCGCCAGATGACGTCGGTAGGTGTCAGCTCGTCCAAAATAGGTCGTAAATCATCGACCTTCAGGACTCCCTGTCTATATGACCATCTCATCGCTCGAGGAAGACCACAGTTTCCAGCAGGATTCCAATTCTCCCCTCTTTTTCCAACAGTTGGAAAATACTCGTGAATCCAACACTGTTACAAAATAAAAACATAATAAATAAAACAAATTAAGTTACAATATTTTATAAAATGAATCCAACACTTAATTAACAAAATTAAATTATATACCTGTAGGAGAGTAGGATATCCACCTAACTGTTTGCAACTGTACATGGACGCATCTCCAAGATATCGGTAGAGGGTAACTAGTGCAGCTGCTCCCCAACTATATCCTGAACATCCATCCAAGTCCCTAAACAGGAGGAGGTATCGTGCCTCTACAAGTGTAAAGGTCTTATCAGCAAATATGGTGGAACCCACCAACATCAATAGATATGCTCTAGTCGCATATGCCCAGCTGGAAGCAGCCCTATGATGTACGAATATATCATATAACCACTCCAACTTGTAATACGACCCCCTGCAGCTCCGAACATGTGACTGTGCCTGACTCTGTGACACTCCTAGGTAGTCCACAGCAAGTTCAACAGCTAGCTCTTCAGTCACATCCTGAGGACTCCAAAAGATACCCCTAATGGGCAAGTGAAGTAGACATGCGACATCATCTAAAGTAATGCTCATTTCACCAAACGGCATGTGAAATGAAGATGTCTCTAGATGCCATCTTTCCACAAATGCAGAGACAAGATTTGTGTCTATCTTGTTCAGACTCGTTCTCTGCAGTGAAGCTAAACCGGATCTAGATACCCAACTCTCCATCTGTGGTGGAAGAGCCAATGGAACCCTAGAATTCAACTTCAGTCCATGTCCGGCAACCTTCAACTCTTTCTTTGGTCCTCTTTCCTAAAAACAATTAAAACACATATTAGAAAACAAATTATAAAATATTCAACTATTATTCATTTTCAAATATAGTCCGTTTACTTACCTCACCGAACCATATATGTCGAGCAACATGATGCTCGTACTTCACCAAAAGCGATGTATCGTACGGCCCTCCTGGATATCCAGTCGGCTCAGCTGCAGCTGCAGATGAAGATGCACCCCGGTCTAACGTGCGGACTGGAATCCGGCCATCTGCACCTCTTCTTCGAACCACTGCAAAAATAATGTAAAAAAAAATAATTAAAAAAAAAAAAAAAAAAAAAAAAAAATTACGTACCGGAACACTTCAAAGAAGAGTTCCGGTACACATCATCCAAACCGGAAGACTTGAAGAAAGTGTTCCGGTATATAAGTATACAAACCGGAAGACTTTCTAGAAGACTTCCGGTTCAGTGTCCAAAAAAAACAACAAACCGGAACACTTAAGAGAAGTGTTCCGGTATACAATTTTCAAACCGGAAGACTTACTCTTAAGTGTTCCGGTATACAATGCAAAAACGCCAAAAAATTTTCTTCTCCGGAAGTCTTCAACGAAAATGGTAAAAAAATTTTGAAACGGAAAATATACCCTATTTATATGAGGGTATTTTGGTCAAAAAAATTTAAATGTAGGGGTATGGGTACAATTGTAGGGGTATAGGGTAAAATTTTCCAAAAGTCCCTCAATGCATCACAATGGGCCTCTGCGCCCAGGACTTTATTCCTACAGCCCTCCAATTCGAACACACCCCTTTGACCCATCAATGCAGAACCAGGCCCAAGATGCTTTCTGTTGGATGACAAAAAGAAACCCAGTCTTGGGCCTGAACCATATAGGCCTATTTTGGTTGTCCTTTTTTGTAGTTAATTCATACTTTTCTTTGATAATTGTGATTGATATTAGGATTATGTAAATTAAATTTCTAATTAAATTTAATTAGAATTTTTCATTTTTAGAATAATTAAATTTAGATGTTAATTAGGTTGTTAGGATTTAATTAAGTTTGGGATTTTAATTAGGCTATGTTTAGATTTAATTATTATAATTCAACTAATTAGGTTTTTGAATAGTTAAATATAATTAGGATTAATTAGTTTCTAATTAAATGTTGATTATTAGTAATTATTTTCCTAATTAATTCTTTTTTTAACATAATGACCATTTTGCCCTTAGGGCTCAAAATCTTGATTTTAATACACGTTACCTTAGTTTTAGGGCCCTAATTAGAATTGCCTGACTTATTTAGTTGATTAATTTAATAGATTTATTGTTGTACATACTTCAATTATTATTTTAATCCAATTGATTAGTGTTGACCAAAGGTCACTTTGGTCAACCAAATCCTTTGTAATCGTGTTGTAAGCCCTAAGCCTATTTCGAGTGATCAAAAGACCTTTGATCACTTAATAAGGCAAGTTCATTGCGCTTAAGCTATTGTGGATATGCTGAATCTCTGGAGCCCAAGACCTCAAGGTTCAAATGCAAGATCAAGACTTCAAGTCAACATCAATCAAGCATAACTAGCAAAGTGGACCACATTCTCAAGCACATCAAAGGTATCAACACTTGACATGTGTGAGTCAAATTGTAAGCAATAAGCCTTAAGTAATGAGGAATAATGATATGGAGTTTCTCCTACCTTTGTCTAGAATGACTTTGCGTACGTGGTGTAGGCCCTAACTATTCACAACATTCTCCCTTATTCATAGACTTTAGCATAATTCATATCAAACAATTGTCAAGTCTTCTCAATACAAAAAACAACATGGCATCATCAAGATCAATAATCAGAAGCCTCTAACAACACTTGTCAATCATGATGAGAGTTACACGCTATGAGCCTTAAGTAATGAGGAATGATGAGACGAAGTTTCTCCTATCCTTGTCTAGAGTGACTTTGCGTACGGGGCGTAGGCCCTATCTATTCAAAGAATTCTCCCTCATTCATAGACTTTAGTGTAATTCAAATCATGCAATTGACAACTCTTCTTCAAGCAAACTCCAATCATTCAACACTTCAACCAGTGAAACACCATTGCACTTCAATTGGTTCTCCTTAGTGGATCATTAATCACGCTCTCTTTGACAGTCAAATATCTTTTAGATCATTTCACTTGTAATCAAATCTTGAAATCCTAATCAATCAATTCAATCATTGTTCGCCTCATCATTTCTCTTGTGCTTTCGCAAACCTTATTCATTGTGATCCTTATCAGACCTTTTGTGCTTAGTCCCAATCCATTCAATCATTGTTTGCCTTATTAGTCCTCTTGTGCCTTGGCAACCCCCTCATTCATTATTCGTTTTATAAGATCTCTCGTGCTTAGACCAAACTTTCCTTATAAATCCTCTCGTGTGTAGGTCAATCATTTCATAATCATTGTTCGTCTTATAAGACCTCTCGTGCTTAGATGGAGCTCTTTCCTTTTAAATCCTCTCGTGTGTAGGCCAATCATTTCATAATCATTGTTCGTCTTATAAGACCTCTCGTGCTTAGACGAATCTCTTGCCTTGTAACTTCTCTCATGTATAGGCCAATCTTATCTCATTTTTTCTTGTGGTTGCTTACCATCATTGGTTAATGTCACGTCCTTACTTTGTTAAGCAATCTACCTTGTCTCTTGGCAATCAATATTGTTCCCTTTTGTTTCAGCCATAGTAGGCTGAACTACGAATGCTCTGATTATCTCACTGCACAATAAGAATACGTAGGCACGAGGGTTCGAATCCTCCGCGAGCATACTTATTTATTATTCTTCCTTCCACCCTAGGGCGGCATTTATATCTTTCATGATCCATTATCTACCTTCAATCATTAAACCGCTCACCCCAGTGACACATAATTTCTTTGAAACCAAAATACAGTTTTCTTTGGATATCCATATACATCCTTTTAGAACCTGTCGGGAAAATAGCAAGTGTACTATTTTGCCAATGTAGTGATAATAGGGATGTTTCCAAAAGATCGATCTCGAGGATTGCGCAACAATATAAGTGTAAATTGTTACTCAATTGAACAAAACAAATAGTTGGGGTTTTGTAAAAAGTCACTGTAAGAGAAAGTAAAACAAAATAAATCTTTTCATAGTTTATAATAACATGCCAAGGATGGTGTATGAATATCTCTTACAATGACCCTTGAGTGTATATCTCCTTAATAATGCAAAATGTTTCAATTACCGGATCTTAACAATATTTCCCCCTAAGACCTCAGAGGGAAACCTTTGGTCATTCAATCTAATCTCTAAGTCCTTAGGCGATTATGATGAAACCAAGAAATTACAAATTAACAAGAATAAACCGGTAACCATAGGGCATCCCTAGTCCTAGGTGATATCTACTATGGTTTCATTGTACAAAAACCTTAACAATTGCAATCCTGCTAATTGTTAACCATATAACAATCCTAATTTTTCTATTAAAGAAAGCATTACGAACGTTGCACAGTGAAATTAATAACAAACATCATATATTAAGGAAATTATCAATTCAGAGTCATTACACGATCACTCCAGGGACACCCCCCAGGCATTGGGGGGTTTAACCTCTCATATTATTCAAATAAGATACAAAATAAAATTTAGACATTACAAAAGTAAGCGAATTCCGTTGATCTTCAATCGCGTCCGCTCTTGAAGGATCTTCGTTCTTCGCCGCTTTTGACCGCTTCAATCTTTATCGTAATAGTTCCTGATCACTAATTTGATGTAGCAAAAGTCCAAAATGCCCTTCTGGATCTGCCGTGCCAAAATACAGCAAAAACTGGAAAATGAGGTGTCCAAGCCAACACTGGCCGTGTCAGGCAACACGACAGACTATGTTGGTTGTCTGGCACCCATGGCTTGACACACCTCTTCTAGGGAGGCTGACACGGGCCGTGTCAGCTGACACGGGTACCCGTGTCATCTTCTTATTTTAGTGCCATGGCTCTCCTCTCCTGACACTGGTCGTGTTGGGCAACACGGGTGGCCGTGTCAGGGCTACTGTGTTGTCCGATTTCTCTTCCGACGGGCCCGAAACGTCCGATTCCTTTGGCGATCCCTCCGGTATTCTTGCTTACACCTGAAACCAGTAAAACTACCACAAAGAGACATAAAATAGAGTATAATGATGCAAACTAAATATAATCAACAAATTGAAATAACAATGCAAAACATCTAATTTACTAAACAAAACGATAAAATAGGTAGACTAATATGTTACCGACTTCGTGAAATTGTGCCGAATGAGTGTCATAAAACAAGTAGAATTAGAGACTAATCAGAACCATATAGTGACGAATCCACATTTGTACCTAGAGTTGTTTGGATCGTCCCCAGACATTTAATTCCTTTTTTTGGCCCAACCATACAATGATAACATGCCATAGGCACTTCTGGTTTGTGCCACCTTCCCTCTATGCTACAAATTCCATTTCTCCTATGGATTCCAATGTACACATTTACCTTCGGTTTCAAACTATACCTTTTTAGTCACCTGTTACCAAACTATTCAATTTTTTGACTTTGGTCATTCATTCCATTCATCCCCATGATGCGTCCATATTCTACCTTCATTCACTTCGTGTGATATACCTTATTCTTTGATCCAAATAAAATATACCTTTGAGCTCCATCTTGTACCTCTTTGTGAACCAAGAGCTATTTGTGCTATGAAACCAAACACTTAATTCATTTGTTTTCGGTTATTCTAATACAATGATACCATGCCTTAGGCTCCTCACTTGTTCGTTCATACCAGTTTTATTCATGGGTTCACATTTTCACCCTTTGTTGGAGTTCAAACAACACAATCCTTTGCTTTTGACTATACTTTGATCACAATTCTTTTCATCTCCCATCACTAGTTCTTTGAACTACAGAGCTCTGAATTCCTCATTGCACTATGAGGATACGTAAGCATGAGGGCCCTAATCCTCACCGAGCATTCTATCTATTTTCTTTCCTTTTCCTTATTATTTTGTGAGTAATCTTTAGATATAACACCCATTTGAGCGAGAACAATCAAAACGATTACCATGGAGTACCATGGATGTTAGGACCTTCCCCTTGCATAACTGACTTCCTCACCCAACATATCTCTTTCCCCCGGGTTTTATCGATGTTTTCCCTTTCCTTCAGGAATAAATAAAGTTCGATGGTGACTCTGTTGTATGTTCGAGTGTGCGATACATTTGGGTATATTTCTGCTAGCTTCAAGAATGACTTACATTCTTCTTCTTGTGATTGGCCATTATACAAAACATTTCCATTTCATCACTTTCACTTGAGCTACCCTCACTGGAGGATCCACTGCCACTTTCCCAAGAGATGTGTGCTCTTTTAGGCTTATTAGACTTCTTTTGTTGACCCTTTCCTTTATCCTTCTTAAGAAATGGATAATTCGGCTTATAATGACCGACTCTTCCACAACTATAGCATGAACCTTTAGATTTGTGTTTCTTATTCTCATCTTTCTTTGAGGTATTTGATTGCCTTCTATAGTTGATGAGATTCTTGTCAGAATGATTCACTCCATTTTTCTTGATATACTTATGGTACCTTTTAACAAACATCCCCGTTTCTTCATCATCCGAACACTCACCATCACTAGTTCCACTATCATCTTACTCTATAGTATATGACTTATAACTATAAGCCACTAAAGCAATTGACTTCTTGTCTACCTCATTTTCCTTGTTCTTTTCCTTCTTAATCTTCTTCTCATGTTTCTCTAAGAAAATGAGCTCTTGCTCATGTTCTTCAAGCTTTCCAAACAAATTAGTAATATCTAATGTCAAGAGGTTGTTAACTTCCTTTATTGCGGTGACCTTTACTGGTCATTCCCTATTAAGACATCTTAAAATTTTGTTAGTATCAATTTCATTGGAAACCGGATTACCAAGTGCATTCAAACGGTTTACAAATAAGTTAACCTCTTTTGCATATCAGCAATGGTTTCACCATGCTTCATATGAAATAGTTCAAACTCTTGGTTCAAATTATTGATTCTAGCTTGTTTAACTTCATTTGTGCCCTCATGGGAAACTTGCAATAAGTCCCACATAGCTTTGGCGGTTATACAATGAGAAACACAATAATATTCATCAATTCCTAAAGCGAATATAGGAATATTCCATGCTTTCTGTAGCACCTCAAATTTGCACCTCCCATTTTGTACATTCATTTCATATTAGGTCATTAACATAACATTGTCCACTGCATAGCATTGCATTGTCCATTTGCCTAAGTGCAAGTTCATCAGTCAAGACTGGTTAGGAGGATCAGTTAATTAAGCAAGCAAGTGCAAATCTTATTGAAGCAAAGCCCTATGGTTGGTTCAACAAGTTCATATGACCTAGGGATCATTTTGAAGTGGTTTGGCCAAGGATTGGATGATCAAAGCTCAACAGTCAAGCTGGATTTCATCTGAAACCCTAGAAAGTCAACTGTGGTCAACTGTGCCTGAAATCAAGGATTGGAAGGTGGGAGATGGTTTGAAAGGCCTCATTCATGTCCATACAAGTCTAATTTGACATGTCAAAGATCAAGATTGAAGAATTTGAGGTCAGATTGAAAGGTTTCTAAAAATAGTAAGTGACCTGTAATTTCAAACTGCCAAAAATGGAAAGGTCTTCTCCTCAAATTTACATCATCATACAAGCTTCAAATGAAATTTTGTCCAACATGAAAGTTGAAGATCTTGCTCTCACCTTTCCAAAAAGTCCAAGAACATCCATTTATCATTTGTGGTTGGCAAGTTATGATTAAATCATTGTCAAGAAATTTTGAACTTCAAGCTTGGATAACTTTCACACCAATTGGCCAAATTGAGTGGGGTTTTTTGCTACAATCTCCATTTAACATGCTCTATCATGATCATTCATTACATTTCATCAAAAATGATCACACAAAAATGGCATTTTTCACTTGGCTTGAATTTGAATTTGGAGGGAAAATATCAATTTCAAAAATATGCATTTTCCACATTTCCCACCACTTGCAATTGGTCTAAAATCATATTTGGAGTGTGTTTGGGCAAATTTTCGTGTACTGTAGCAGCACATTCCATGCATGAGGGTGTCTTGACCAATTTTGCACAAAAACTCATTTCACTAATTACCATTACATTTGGTTAAGTGTGATTAACAAATTCATTAATCCACCATATATAATCATAATTCTAACTGAATTTAGGATTAACATTCATTCATCTCAGATCTAGATCAAAAATTGCAAAATCTCAAGAACTTTCTCTCTCACTTTTCTGCAAATTTCTTCATAGAAGTTGCATTGTTTCTTCATTGATTCATCATCTACCAGTGCTAGTGGATCCTTTGCAAGCAAGAATCATCCATTTTCGTGCTGTTTCAAGAGCTGTCAAAGTAAGCTTCATCAATGGCAAATGCGAATTTGAGCTACATCCAGCATCATTGAGCTTCGATTCTCCACTCGTTCATCTACTTGAGCATTGTAGAGCTTCTGTTTTCACATCACAAGGCCAGGAAAGCGTGATTTCACTACTGCTCTTCAATTAAGGTTGGATTTCGATGCTCTCAATTCATGAAATAGTGATATGCATTCTATAGATCTTGCATCCATGAGTATTCTGCGCTTTGAATCGTTGATTTTCATTGAGAATTAAGCAATATATGCTGATTATAAGATTGATGTGCAAAACTTTCTCTGCTCGATCCGTTCATGTTCTTGAGAATTAGATTGAATTGATGTTAGATTGTTAATGTATGTTGCAAGACGAGTTCAACGATATGCGGTTCATGAATTTCTGTGGAGTTTTGTTCTTGAGCTATGAAGAATGTATGAACATTGATGAACCCTAGCTATTTTCATTTCCAGAACCATTTTAATCCGCCTGGCCGTGTTATTGCATGAATTTTGTGTTTCTCGCCCATGAAGCCAACCACAGCGTGCCACGCATGCTAAATGAAACGCGGCGTTTCATCATAGCGCGCCATATTTGAATGTGAACGCAGCTCGATTCTGGCAGATAGCATTTGCATCTTTGGATTTTGGCATTTTCTTCATTAAGCTTCATATATTCACCATGCCTTGTTCATTATTTTTTTTATTTTTTCTTCTCATTCAAAAATTCATAAATCACAAAATAATGGTCCAATTGAGATGAGATTTTTTGTGCCATGATCCTTGCCATGTCTACTTATTTATGGTGATTTTTGCAAAAATTGTGCACGTGTGGATTTCTGTTTTGGCTAGAGAATGTTCATACATGTCATTTGTTTCACCTTGCTTGCTATTTTGATCATAAAATTCTGATGCTTAATCCAATGGAGATGAAATTTTATATGTGTAAACTAGACACCTTTAGGAGCATTTTGGTATAGAGTTTGTGATTTTTGCATTCCTGGTTTGTGAGATATGACCTAATCAATATGGGTGTGACAATGTGTGTCACACCATTTCTTGTCCAACTTGTGGATTTTTGTTACCACGTCATATGAAATCAAAATGACCTGAATATTTTCATGTTGAATCTTCTGGATGTTAAGTTTGAATGTGAATTTTTGTGGATGTTTTTAGTGCATCTCCAATTTGATTGAGATTTTCTTCCCTGTTTGACCAATTGTGGACTTTTTGTGAGTCATGATCTTATTTGATTTGTGAAATTCTTGTTGTTTATTGGATGAACTTGAAATTTTGCATGTGTGTTCTAGACATCTTGAACTGTGTCATGGCTTTGATTTGGTTCATTTATCTTATGCCAATTCTGTTTTATGCTTGCTTGAAGTTGATGCATGATTTGGTGCCTTGTATGAGCTTGTTTGAGTATGCTTTGGCTTGATGAATTTAATTGACTTGCTTCCCTTTGTTCAAATGACTTGAAATATGGTGTGGTGATCCTTGGATGAATGCTGTTTAGACATGAATTTTCTAGGGATTTATTGAAATATTTTTGAGTTGATTTGAATTGGATCTTTCTGTTTGCTTCTATGAGATTCAAATTGCATGCTTTGCACTCTTTGCTTCATCAAATGAAATTGGTTGATGATATGAATATGAGACCATTTGGATTTGATTCTTATTTTATTAATCTTGATTTTTTATGAGTTTCATGTTCTGTTTTGGTTTATTGCTCCCTCTCTAACCCTAGGCCTTGTCCTAGTGGTTTGCCTCTCACATTTGAGCTTTGTTTCAGGTTAAAAGCACAATTGCCATACTTGATGATGTTCACTCAATTGGAGTTGATCCATTACTTGTTGATGACTAACCTTGGATTGTTTTGTAGGCTTTGAGACTTGTGCTTATGCCTTGTGGCTTGCACCTTTGTGCATTGATGCTTGTCTGTCTGTTTATGTACAATTGACTATTGGATTGTCTGTTTGACTTTTGTTTGAGTTGTGTACTGACTGAGTTGGATTGTTTTCAGGTACCTTAGTTGCTATAGTTCCTTTGTGAACTTGCTTTTGCTTTGCTTGGTTGCATAAGAATTGAGGTATAACATCTCTTCTTCATGTAGTCTGGAAGACCTGGCCTGTTACTTGGCCAGGCACCTGTCTGAAGTCCTCCTTAAGAGGCAATGCTTGTGCTTGTTTATTTTTGTCCCCAAGCAGGAAAAGACCTTTGATAAGGCAATTGGCAGATACAAGAGATGTGCAATCCATCTCCTACTATTCTGTTGAGTCATCCCTTTGCTCACACAACTGGTGTTGATGCATTGTGGACATTAACCCAAGATCCTTGTACAGTTGTACAGTTGAGTCAGTGTCATAAGTGTAGAAGGGTTCCCACTTTCTGAACCCGCACTTCATTGTCTGAAGCTCTCCCAGGCCAGGGATAAGAGCTGTGAAGTCTCATCTTCACTCACCTTTCATCTGCTTCACCCTAACTCTCAATGTTAGGGTTAAGAGCTAACATCACCTGATTACAGTTGGCTTGCTTTTGCAGCCTAACCCTTGTGTGAGCCCACTTTGTGTGTATATAGTGTGTGCTATTTGTGATTGTTTGATTGCTTTGCCTGTGCTGTATAGGATAGCTTGCTCCCTGTGCAAGTTAGATAGCAACCTTAACTTAGGGATGATTTACATGATAACATCTAGGCTCGAGTCGTAGTCTCCCTAGTTGTGTCTCCCTTTGTCATATGGTTAGGCTAGTCCTTTGTCCCTGCGTAGGGGAAATACGTCACCCTGATCCTCATACCAGATGAGGTACGTAGGCAGGAGATGAGCTGATCTCTTCGGGCGCCCTTTTTGTTTTGTCTTTGTGTGTGTTAGGAGATGGATGTAAGCCCAGCGATTGGCATTCCGTATCCTCTTGTTGTGTGCTTGGAGTCCGGTATAAGTCCATCAAGTGGCATTTGGTTTCCAGTGTGCGTGTGTTTGGTTCGGAGTCTGATGTAAGTCCAGCGATTGGCATTCGGTTTCCGTGTTTGGTTGTTTGTGTGGAGTTTGACGTAAGTCCAGCGATTGGCAGTCGATTTCCTGTGTTGTTTTGTCTTGCGTGCGTTAGCCGAGCTACGAGTGCTCTGATTCTTCTTAGTCCGAGAAGATACGTATGCATAAGATGCGACATCCTAGCGAGCATGTTTTCTCCCAGTCCGAACTATGTCGACTCTGATGTCTATGACTGATAGACTACGTAGGCCCAGGATGCGATATCCTGCCGAGTTAGTTTCTTTTGTTTTCTGTGTCTCTTTCAGCCAGTGTGTTTGTTTGAGCAGTGTTTAGCAACCATATTCCTTCCTTTTGTGCGTGGATCCCGTCGAGTACGACGGATGCGTATGGGTGCTAATACCTTCCCTTCGCATAACCGACTCCCGATCCCATTCTCTTTGGTCGCGAGACCATGTTCTTTCCAGGTTTACTTCGAGCGTTTCCTTTCCCTCTTTTGGGATAAATAACGCACGGTGGCGGCTCTGTTGTCTTGTTTTCCCGCCGGTTTTTTCGCGTAATGCGACAGCTGGCGACTCTGCTGGGGATAGAAGGGAAGTTGACCTCTTGCTGGTCCATCTTCCCTAAGCGAGTCTCTCCTAGCGCTCTCTAGGTTAGGGTTTTGGTTGCTGTTATTTATTGCATTCATTTATTTATTGTTTGCATTTATTGTTTGCATTTATGTTTGCATTCATTCATATTCATCTGTGCTGGCTGTACTGTGTTTCTCTGTTTGGGGTGGGAGTTACTCGAGGTAAAAGGCCCAATACCCAGGCTATGAGTGAAATCTAGGAAACCTAGGAATAGAGTGATTCATGGGAAGCGGGTGGTATGCGCCACTTAGCGGAACATTGATATCACGAGCAGTTCAGACTCTGATGGGGTATTATCGGTGCATACATTGGGTGTGCACAGGATGATATTCTTGAAAGGGTTGTTTATCCTGCGTTTCTCTCGACCTTACCCTGGCCTAGATGACACCCGTGAGTGGGGAGGGAATGATCATTATTACAGGTACCGTTGGTGACTTGTTGGTGACTTGTGGTCCTGTTGGTGACTTGGTTCCTCAGATTGGGTTCAGACGACAGTTTATCAGATGACTTTGGGTTTCAGATGAATTGTGGTTCCGAGTTCGAGCCGAAGCTTTGATCCTGTGCTCCGAGATGCACAGCCTGCCAGTCTTGGCTCCATCACTTGCATCATAGCATGTTTATTTTTCAAAAAAATAATTAACTCGCATATGCATATCCTTTATCAGGATCATTCATGATCAAGTATAGTACCCATATCATGCATATCATGCACATATCATCCTTGCATTGCAGACATGTTTGGGAGAGACTTCTCACTTTGGTTCTTGACTGAGACAGGATAGCTGATCAGAGACCGCATCGTTACTCAACCAGACTCAATCATCAGAGAGTTATGGACCAAGTTCAGACGGAGTTGGCTGAGATGAGGGCAAACATGGCCCAGTTTATGATGATGATGCAAGGGGTTGCGCAAGGTCAGGAAGAGCTTAGAGCCCTGGTTCAGAGACAAGAGACAGTGGTTCCGCAGTCCAACCGAGCGTCGCCAATGGGCGTGCCTGTTCATGAGAATGTTAATGCTGCTGCTCCCGCCAACGACTATGCTGTGGGTGATGAGTTAAGGGGGATCAGAATCAATGGACAGCCTCTTGCTGCAGAGACTGTCAATGCCAGAGCTACCCGGGCTCCATTTCGTCATCCTGCTCCGATTGTTGATAGACAAGAGGACATGTTCACACTGCTGAGTGAAGATGCTGAGGTTGCTGGAAGAGTTGAGGATAGGGATAGAAAAGTGGATGCCCTTGCTGAGAAAATCCGTGCCATGGAGTGTCAGAACTCTCTGGGGTTCGATGTAACCGATATGGGTTTGGTTGATGGGCTGAGAATCCCCTACAAATTCAAAGCGCCATCCTTTGACAAATACAATGGCACTTCTTGTCCTCGCACTCATGTGCAGGCTTACTACAGAAAGATCTCAGCATACACTGACGATGAGAAGATGTGGATGTACTTTTTCCAAGACAGTTTGTCCGGAGCGTCTTTGGACTGGTACATGGATCTGAAGAAAGAATCAGTCAGAAGCTGGAAAGATCTGGGTGAAGCCTTTCTGAGGCAGTACAAACACAACATGGATATGGCGCCGAGCCGAACCCAACTGCAGAGTCTGTGTCAGAAGACTGGTGAGAGCTTCAAAGAGTACGCCCAGAGGTGGCGTGAGCTAGCCGCAAGAGTGCAACCTCCGATGTTGGAGAGAGAGCTGACTGACATGTTCATCGGGACCTTACAGGGTGTGTTCATGGACCGTATGGGGAGTTGCCCATTCAGTAGCTTTTCTGATGTTGTTGTCTGTGGGGAGAGGACGGAGAGTCTCATTAAAGCAGGAAAGATACAAGATCCTGGCTCTTCAAGTTCGTCGAGTTCTAAGAAGACATACTCTGGGGCACCCAAAAGGGGAGAGAGTGAAACGAATGCTGTGCACCGTCGGAGGAGTGTGAACAGAGGACAGTATCGTTAGGCTGCTGCTGTGACTATTCCAGCTACTCAACCCCAACAGCAGAGAAGAACAACTCAGCAATATCAGCAACAACAATCTCGTCCTCAGCAGCAGGCTTACCAGCCTCACAATGGTAATCAAGTCAGTACAAGTAATGAGAGGAAGAAGATCATTTTTGATCCGATTCCCATGTCGTACACAGAGTTGTATCCCTCTTTGATAGAGCGGAACTTGATTACTCCCAGAGACCCGCCGGCTATACCCGTAAACCCTCGGTGGTGGTATAGGCCTGATCAGCATTGTGTGTATCATTCGGGTGCTCCTGGTCACGATGTGGAAAGCTGCTTTCAGCTGAAGAATAAGGTGCAGGACCTTATCAGATCAGGGATTCTGAGCTTCGAGGACTTAGGTCCCAATGTTAATCAAGCTTGAAGATAACAAGCCCCGGGCTGGCGGTGGCTTTTCTTCTAAGGTCTTCAACGAAGAGAGTTGTTCAAAAGCAGAAGCTGCTGATGCAAAGGATTCTGACATTTGTCATCCCCGGAGGGATCTATCGCAATTGGGTCATTGTGGGCGTTCCTACAGTTGTTCATAAGTCAGAGTAATAATCACTTTGTTTAAAAACCCTTCTCCCATGCCAAAAGGAGAAGTGATGACATTGTTGGCAACATTTTGTGCAATGATATTTTCATTCAAATAAAAGCATGTTAAACATTTGTTTTTCCATTTGTTTTCCCTTTTCACTTTTTGCATGAAATTGGTGATCACAAAAAACCCTAAAAACAAGAATAAAAGCAATCTTTTCATCTGCATAACGATTGTCTTGTTTGATTTCCAAAGAGCTTTTCATATCAAATCATTATGCAGGTTGATTCTTAAACCCATTGAACATAATGATCCGACGTCATCTCCCAATTTTGAATTCCCTATATTCGAAGCGGAAGAAGATGATGTTGAAGGGATTCCTGACGAGATTTCCCGACTTCTTGAGCAAAAAAAGAAGATCACTCAGCTGCATCTCGAGAATCAGCAGAACAGCCAATTGGGGCATTACAAAAAAGAAAAAAAAGAAAAAAGAAAGAGGAGGGTGCAAAATAAAATAAAAAAGAAATCGAAATCAAAAAAAAGAAATCGAACAAAAAGAAAGTCAAAAGAAAGAAAGAAACAAAAGAAAAAATAGCACCCTCAAAGTCCCAAGTTGACTGATGCTGAATGAATTCAGAGTCGTTACGACCAAGTGAATCTGATCGAAAAGAAGAGATTAACTGCCATGTGGCACGGTCAGTTACATCAGCAGAGAGTGAAGAACTCATTCGATAAGAAGGTCAAGCCTCGTGTGTTCCGAGAAGGTGACCTTGTGCTCAAGAAAGTCTTGTCTTTCGTGGTCGATTCCAGGGGCAAGTGAACCCCAAGCTATGAATGTCCATATGTTGTCAAGAGAGCCTTTTCAGGTGGTGCTTTGACGCTTACAACAATGGATGGAGAAGTTCACTCGTCCTGTGAATTCCGATGCAGTCAAGAAATACTTCGCCTAAAGAAAAAGAAGCAGAATAACTCGCTAAGTCGAACGCCCCAACGGGCGACTTAGGCAAAAAGGAGCGTCTCGGTGGATTGAAAACCCGAAAGGGCAATCTAGGCAAAAGTTAGAGACATTGAAAAAAGAATTTGCATCCCGCTAGATTGAGCACCTCACAATGGGGCAATCTAGGCAAAAATTAGGGATTTGGCAAGTAACTGCATCTTGACAAGATTGTGCTCTACATCTGTCATCCGTCAGGGATTCTCGATTCGTCGTCGACTGAAGCTCCGGATACATCGAAATTCGGAATGGTAGAGAAAAGGTCATTATGTTCAATGTAGCATTCTCCAATATACATCACCGATTTCAAACTTGTACAGATCCATGGAGTCCTGCCATTTGCAGATTACCATTCCATCACATCAATTTGAGCTTTTATCCAATTATTTGCACTCTTATTTGTTTCAACTCAACAAATGTTTTGCATGTTTTAATTGATAAAGTATCATTGTTTTCAAAATAAACAAATTTTTCACAAATTGTTCTTAAACAAAGTGAACATTCACAATGATGGAAGGATACTTAGGAGATCCACAGTGCTCTCCCAAGGGTGGTATGATTACCAACAGGTAAGACATTTGTTCGTATCTCGAGCATAACTGTGTCTTTTTCCTGTAGAACCTTTTATGGTTTCTCCTCAGCAAGGTTGCTCAGTGCATTGTTGGTTGAAGTTGTTCATCTTCATGTCCCTGGCAGTGCAGCAGTCTTCCTCCAAGTCCCTGTTAGCTCTATTGTGGGGCATCCCCAGTAGAGTGCGGTTTGAGCCCTATCGTGGGGCATTCCCAGCCAAGTTGTTGTTCGAGCCTTTTTGTGGGCCAGTTCCCAAGCAGAAGGTTTATTGAAGACTTCAACTTTCGTCTCTCCAGCAGAGCAGTCTTCTCCTCCCCCGGCATGGGTGGTTTTCTTTGGAAGATTCGGTACTTGGTGGATCGACATCCCAGTAATCCGGCATTCCCTCGGATAGATTCCTCAGCGGAAGTTGTTGGCATGATGAGCTTTCTCAATGCCTAGCTATCTTCATCAGAGATCTGGTTTCTTCTGGGTATCTCTGATTTCCAGCATGAGTTGTGGTTGTGGCGTGTCTGCCTGTACATTGAACTCTTCTCTCCGGTTGTGATTGACGATCCCTCCGGAAGCCTCTTGTGGCCTTCCTCCCCGGCAGGATGTTGTTATTCCTTGATGTCCCAGTCTCCAGCAAGTTTTCTGTGCTCTATGGTGATCTTGGCTTTCCCTCTGGAAGAGTAGTGCCGGATGGTTGATCCCTGGACCTATGTGTGTTAACAAGTCTGTTTGTCAGCATTCATCATACATTCTTCATGCATAATGCATACATGCATAATCATAACATTCAGGTACTCATGTTGCATTTGTTGCCATGTATCTGATGATGGTTGTCTCCTGCTGATTGGTGATACAGATCTCCCTAGTAGATCCTCCCCTAGCAGATATGGGTGTGTCTGATCTCTCCATATAGAGTCGACCCCTTAAGCAGAAAGTGTCTGTTGTTTCCTTCTGCACTCCCCACTGAGTTATATCCTCGTGGATGACGGTTGCTTCCGTTCCCTCCCTACACATAATGGGATGGGTTTTCCCTATTGAGTTCTTTCCTCATTAGGATGAGTCTTGATTCAGTCTGCCTTTTTGGATCGATCCTAAACTGGCTTCCTTGTGGCTGTCTCTTGTGCTTCCCTGTGGTATAAATGAATAGTTGCTCACTAACCGGCACTCATTCATCTTATCCTCAGTGGAATTTGTTGGCCTCTGCCTACAAACCAGCAGTTGTAAGTCCTATCTTTGTGGTCTTCTACCTACTAACCGGTAGATGTGAATCCTCTGTTCTTCCCTTTGTGGAGTCAACCTTTGTGCTCATCCTAGTTGATGACAATTACTTTTCCGTGGTTTTCTGCCTACAAACCGGTAGATGTAATCCCCTCTTTGTGGTTATCATTATCCAGTTTCGGTATTGATATTCCGTTCACCTTGCAGATATTTTCTCCGAGTAAGCAACTTTATCCCCAGGCTCTTTCATTCGCCATTTGCTGGTAATGTTTGCGGTTTCCCTTTTTGATTGGTCATCTTTGCATACCTAGTCCTGGTGTCCCGATGCCTTTCTGTTTCGGTCGATTTATCCATTTAACAACCTACAACCCGGTTATGGATAATCTTCCATGCGAGTGTATTATCTACGTTTTGACGGCTATAGATAATATATCTCATGCGCTCGTTGGTCGAAGTGTCGTCCCTCCCAGTCAGAGTAAGATTCGTATTCCTTTGTTCGGAATCGGATGTCCATCCTTTAACAAGCTTGCTTTCGCTCTCTTCAGGATGATGTCGGTCGATTTATCCATTTAACAACCTACAACCCGGTTATGGATAATCTTCCATGCGAGTATATTATCTACGTTTTGACGGCTATAGATAATATATCTCATGCGCTCGTTGGTCGAAGTGTCGTCCCTCCCAGTCAAGTAAGATTCGTATTCCTTGTGGATTCGAATGTCCATCCTTTAACAAGTTTGCTTTCGCTCTCTTCAGGATGATGTCAGTCGATTTATCCATTTAACAACCTACAACCCGATTATGGATAATCTTCCATGCGAGTATATTATCTACGTTTTGACGGCTATAGATAATATATCTCATGCGCTCGTTGGTCGAAGTGTCGTCCCTCCCAGTCGAGTAAGATTCGTATTCCTTGTGGAGTCGAATGTCCATCCTTTAACAAGTTTGCTTTCGCTCTCTTCAGGATGATGTCGGTCGATTTATCCATTTAACAACCTACAACCCGGTTATGGATAATCTTCCATGCGAGTGTATTATCTACGTTTTGACGGCTATAGATAATATATCTCATGCGCTCTTTGGCTGAACCCTTTGTTTGTTTCCCCAACTAAGTAAGATTCGTATTCCTTGTGGAATCGGATGTCCATCCTTTAACAAGATTGCTTTTCTAGCCCTCTTCAGGATGATGAGTGTTTTGGAACACAAACCAATTCACGCTTTGGTCGGTCACCTGTTTCATGCCTACAACCCGGTATCCTTGGTGTTCCTTCCTGTCTGCTCCCTGTCGTGACCTTGATCCCCAGTGAGTCACCTTTCTCCGTTGGTGTCGATAAACGTCGAGTTTTTCCTATGCGTTCGTTGACGTATAGTTGCTTGTTCCCCGCAGATCATTTGTTAATGGCTGTTGATTCCCCTCAGAGTTACCTCCCTGTTGGTTTCGATAAACGTTGAGTTTTTCCCAGTCGTCCGTTGATGATTGTTTGTGTTCACTTTTCCCCACAAAGCCACCTCTCCGTTGGTTTCGGTAAACGATGAGTTTTTCCCACTACGTCCATTGACGTATGGTTGTACCTTTCCAGTCATTCATTAATGTCTGGTCACCTCTCCGTTGGTTTTGGTAAACGTCGAGTTTTTCCTTGTTGTCCGTTGACATCTAGATGTATTTCTTTTCCCCCGCAGTCATCCGTTGATGTCTGTTACCTCTCCGTTGGTTTCGATAAACGTCGAGTTTTTCCTAGTTGTCCGTTGGCATCTAGTTGTGATTTTTTTCCCCATTCATCGTCTTTCGATGTCTGGATGTGGCTGTACCTTTTGAGAAAAGAATCAAAAATCCCCAGTAATAAATATCAGATCCCAGTGGACGTTTCCGTTGGTGGATCCCCACAGTGTGCAAATTTCTACGGTTCTTCGGTATTCAATCCCTATTTACCCTGAAAGTCTGACAGCCGTTGCTCTCATCCGTTCGGGTCCCCAGTTGATTGAATAGGGGCAGCTGTAGCACCTCAAATTTGCACCTTCCATTTTGTACATTCATTTCATATTAGGTCATTAACATAACATTGTCCACTGCATAGCATTGCATTGTCCATTTGCCCAAGTGCAAGTTCATCAGTCAAGACTAGTTAGGAGGATCAGTTAATTAAGCAAGCAAGTGCAAATCTTATTGAAGCAAAGCCCTATGGTTGGTTCAACAAGTTCATATGACCTAGGGATCATTTTGAAGTGGTTTGGCCAAGGATTGGATGATCAAAGCTCAACAGTCAAGCTGAATTTCATCTGAAACCCTATAAAGTCAACTGTGGTCAACTATGCCTGAAATCAAGGATTTGAAGGTGGGAGATGGTTTGGAAGGCCTCATTCATGTCCATACAAGTCTAATTTGACATGTCAAAGATCAAGATTGAAGAATTTGAGGTCAGATTGAAAAGTTTCCAAAAATAGTAAGTGACCTGTAATTTCAAACTGCCAAAAATGGAAAGGTCTTCTCCTCAAATTTACATCATCATACAAGCTTCAAATGAAATTTTGTCCAACATGAAAGTTGAAGATCTTGCTCTCACCTTTCCAAAAAGTCCAAGAAAATCCATTTCTCATTTGTGGTTGGCAAGTTATGATCAAATCATTGTCATGAAATTTTGAACTTCAAGCTTGGATAACTTTCACACCAATTGGCCAAATTGAGTGGGGTTTTTTGCTACAATCTCCATTTAACATGCTCTATCATGATCATTCATTACATTTCATCAAAAATCATCACACAAAAATGGCATTTTTCACTTGGCTTGAATTTGAATTTGGAGGGAAAATATCAATTTCAAAAATATGCATTTTCCACATTTCCCACCACTTGCAATTGGTCTAAAATCATATTTGGAGTGTGTTTGGGCAAATTTTCGTGTACTGTAGCAGCACATTCCATGCATGAGGGTGTCTTGACCAATTTTGCACAAAAACTCATTTCACTAATTACCATTACATTTGGTTAAGTGTGATTAACAAATTCATTAATCCACCATATATAATCATAATTCTAACTGAATTTGGGATTAACATTCATTCATCTCAGATCTAGATCAAAAATTGCAAAATCTCAAGAACTTTCTCTCTCACTTTTCTGCAAATTTCTTCATAGAAGTTGCATTGTTTCTTCATTGATTCATCATCTGCCAGTGCTAGTGGATCCTTTGCAAGCAAGAATCATCCATTTTCGTGCTATTTCAAGAGCTGTCAAAGTAAGCTTCATCAATGGCAAATGCGAATTTGAGCTACATCCAGCATCATTGAGCTTTGATTCTCTACTCGTTCATCTACTTGAGCATTGTAGAGCTTCTGTTTTCACATCACAAGGCCAGGAAAGCGCGATTTCACTACTGCTCTTCAATTAAGGTTGGATTTCGATGCTCTCAATTCATGAAATAGTGATATGCATTCTATAGATCTTGCATCCATGAGTATTCTGCGCTTTGAATCGTTGATTTTCATTGAGAATTAAGCAATATATGCTGATTATAAGATTGATGTGCAAAACTTTCTCTGCTCGATCCGTTCATGTTCTTGAGAATTAGATTGAATTGATGTTAGATTGTTAATGTATGTTGCAAGACGAGTTCAGCGATATGCGGTTCATGAATTTCTGTGGAGTTTTGTTCTTGAGCTATGAAGAATGTATGAACATTGATGAACCCTAGCTATTTTCATTTCTAGAACCATTTTAATCCGCCTGGCCGTGTTATTGCATGAATTTTGTGTTTTTCGCCCATGAAGCCAACCACAGCGTGCCACACATGCTAAATGAAACGCGGCGTTTCATCATAGCGCGCCATATTTGAATGTGAACGCAGCTCGATTCTGGCAGATAGCATTTGCATCTTTGGATTTTGGCATTTTCTTCATTAAGCTTTATATATTCACCATGCCTTGTTCATTATTTTTTTATTTTTTCTTCTCATTCAAAAATTCATAAATCACAAAATAATGGTCCAATTGAGATGAAATTTTTTGTGCCATGATCCTTGCCATGTCTACTATTTTATGGTGATTTTTGCAAAAATTGTGCACGTGTGGATTTCTGTTTTGGCTAGAGAGTGTTCATACATGTCATTTGTTGCACGTTGCTTGCTATTTTGATCATGAAATCCTGATGCTTAATCCAATGGAGATGAAATTTTATATGTGTAAACTAGACACCTTTAGGAGCATTTTGGTATAGAGTTTGTGATTTTTGCATTCCTGGTTTGTGACATATGACCTGATCAATATGGGTGTGACAATGTGTGTCACACCATTTCTTGTCCAACTTGTGGATTTTTTTTACCACGCCATATGAACTTAAAATGATCTGAATTTTTGCATGTTGAATCTTCTGGATGTTAAGTTTGAATGTGAATTTTTGTGGATATTTTTAGTGCATCTCCAATTTGATTGAGATTTTCTTCCCTGTTTGTCCAATTGTGGACTTTTTGTGAGTCATGATCTTATTTGATTTGTGAAATTCTTGTTGTTTATTGGATGAACTTGAAATTTTGCATGTGTGTTCTAGACATCTTGAAGCGTGTCATGGCTTTGATTTGGTTCATTTATCTTATGCCAATTCTATTTTATGCTTGCTTGAAGTTGATGCATGAAATTTGTGAAGAACGACAAGCTTGTCGTTGTCGGTGGAGAGAAGGCGCTTCTAGTGATTCATCTGTCATCCTTTTCGTATGTTGAAGCTGAGGAGGAGGTTGGAACTCCGTTCTAAGCCTTGTCTATTGTTAAAGTGAAGAAATATGGGGCACCCATGTCTTCTTTCAAGGATGCTCAGAAAGCTATTGAGGCTGGCAGTACTGATCAGTGGGGTCGCATGGTAGAAATTGCTGAAAACAAGAATAAGGTCGGGTTGGGATTTCAACAAGGGTCATTCAATGTCAAAGCTGAAGAAGTGCAACCGAGTTTTTGCAGTGGAGGGTTCATTCATGGTAATGAACAACACCCAGTTACTGTGATCAAGGATGGTGATGATGAAGATGAAGATGAAGATTGCGCCAACTTTGTGACGCATGGCAATACTTGTAACAATTGGGTTGCTGTTGATGTTCCTGTTATCGTTCACCGCTCTAAGTAATTTATTTTCATGTTTTAAGAAAAATCCTTCTCCTATGCCTAAGGGAGAAGTGAACATTGTTAGGCATTTCGATTATCATTAATAAAATGCAATTCTATTCATCCACATCTATGATGTTTTATTTTTACTTTTTTCATTTCTGAAAATTGTAATCACAGAAAACATAAATAAATAAATAATAATTGTCTATCTGCACAATATTTGGTCACAATTCACTTCTCTAAAATCAAAATATCAAATCATTATGCAAGTTGGTTCCCAAACCCATTGAATACAATGATTCTACTCCCTCTCCAAACTTTGATTTCCCTGTGTTTGAGGCTGAGGAAGAGACTGATGATGAAGAAGTATCTGATGAATTATCTCGTCTACTTGAGCACGAAGAAAAAGTCATTCATCCATTTTAAGAGAAGATTGAATTAGTCAACTTGGGTTCCGAGGATGATGTGAAGGAAGTCAAGATTGGGTCTCAGATGTGTCCAGAAGTTAAGAAGGGGTTGATTGATCTTCTTCGAGAGTATTCAAATGTTTTACTTGGTCCTATCAAGATATTCCTGGTTTGGATTCTGAGATTGTGGAGCATAGATTGTCGTTGAAGCCAGAATGCCCGCCAGTCAAGCAGAAGTTGAGGAGAACTCATCCCGATATGGCAGTGAAGATCAAAGAAGAAATGCAGAAAAAAATTGATGCTGGTTTTTTGGTTATCACTGAGTATCCACAGTGGATGGCCAATATTGTGCCTGTTCCGAAGAAGGATGGAAAAGTACGTATGTGTGTTGATTATAGAGATTTGAACAAGGCTAGTCCGGAAGATGATTTCCCTCTGCCACACATTGATATGTTGGTAGACAATACAACTAAGTTAAAAGTCTTTTCGTTTATTGACGGATTTTCCGGTTATAATCAAATCAAGATGGCACCCGAAGATATGGAGAAGACCACATTCATTACGCCCTGGGGAACATTCTGTTATAGAGTGATGCCTTTCAGTTTAAAGAATGTTGGTGCAACATACCAGAGAGCTATGACTACTCTTTTTCATGATATAATGCATAAAGAGATTGAAGTCTATGTTGATGATATGATTGCCAAACCAAGTGATGAAGAAGAACATGTTGAACATTTGTTGAAGCTGTTCCAGCGTTTGAGGAAATACAAACTCCGCTTGAATCCTAATAAGTGTACTTTTGGTGTTCGTTCTGGTAAGTTGTTGGGATTCATTGTTAGTGAGAAGGGTATCGAAGTTGATCTTGCCAAGGTCAAAGAAATACAAGAAATGCCTGCGCCCAAAACTGAGAAGCAAGTCAGGGGTGTTCTCGGCCGCTTGAATTACATCTCAAGATTTATATCGCATATGACTGCCACATGTGCACCTATATTCAAGCTTCTTCGGAAAGTTAAGTCTTATGGTTGGACTGAATATTTCCAGAAAGCTTTTTGATAGTATCAAAGAGTATCTACTTGAGCCTCCGATCCTGTCTCCACCTGTTGAAGGAAGACCCTTGATCATGTATTTGACTGTTCTTGAAGAGAGTATGGGCTGTGTTCTTGGTCAGCAAGATGAGACTGGAAAGAAAGAATATGCAATTTACTAACTCAATAAGAAATTCACCGACTGTGAGACTCGGTATTCTATGCTTGAAAAAACTTGTTGCGCATTGGCTTGGGCTGCTAAGCGTCTACGGCAATACATGTTGAATCATACTACTTGGTTGATATCCAAAATGGATCCAATCAAGTATATTTTTGAGAAGCCTGTTTTAACTAGGAGGATTGCCCATTGGAAGATGTTGTTATCCGAGTATGATATTGAATACCGATCTCAAAAAGCTATTAAAGGTAGTGTATTGGCTGACCATTTGGCTCACCAACCGATTGAAAATTATCAGTCAATGCAATATGATTTTCCTGATGAAGAGATCTTGTATCTAAAAATGAAGGATTGCGATGAACCATTGCTTGAAGAAGGGCCAGAACCTGGTTCCCGTTGGGGCATGATATTTGATGGAGCTGTTAATCAATATGGTAATGGCATTGGGTCAGTGATTATTACTCCTTAAGGCACTCATTTTCCGTTTACAGCTAGATTAACTTTCAAATGTATGAACAACATGGATGAATATGAAGCTTGCATTATGGGGCTTGAAGAAGCCATTGATCTCAGAATCAAGTATCTTGACGTCTATGGAGATTCAACTTTGGTTGTGAATCAGATGAAAGGTGAATGGGAGACGAATCAACCCGGTTTGATACCATATAGAGATTATGCGGGGAGGATTTCGACTTTCTTTACAAAGGTTGAGTTTCATCATATCCCTCGAGATGAAAACCGGATGGCAGATGCTCTTGCAACGCTGGCTTCAATGATTGTGGTGAATCTTTGGAATGAAGTTCCCAATTTGACTGTGATGCGTCTTGATAGGCCATCTCATGTATTTACTATTGAAGAGGTCAAAGATGAAAAGCCATGGTATTTTGATATCAAGTGTTATCTCCAAAGTAGGATTTACCCACGTGGGGCATCTTTGAAAGATAAGAAGACTTTGAGAAGATTAGCTGGCAACTTCTACCTGAATGGTGATGTGCTTTACAAGAGAAACTTCAATATGGTTCTGCTCAGATGCGTGGATAGACACGAAGCAGACTTATTGATGACCGAGGTTCATGAAGGTTCCTTTGGTACTCATTCTAATGGACATGTTATGGCTAAGAAGATGTTGAGAGCAGGTTACTATTGGTTGACAATGGAATCTGACTGTTGCAAGTTTGTGAAGAAATGCCACAAGTGTCAAACATATGCAGATAAGATTCATGTTCCTCCGACACTGTTGAATGTTATTTCCTCTCCATGGCCCTTCTCCATGTGGGGAATTGATATGATTGGCATGTTTGAGCCTAAAGCTTCGAACGCACATCGTTTCATTTTGGTGGCTATCGATTACTTCACAAAGTGGGTTGAAGCGACATCGTATGCAAATGTAACCAAGCAAGTTGTTGTGAGGTTTATCAAGAATCAGATTATATGCCGTCATGGTGTGCCAAGTAAGATCATTATTGATAATGGATCAAACTTGAATAACAACATGGTGGAAGCTGTTGTGGCTGGAAAAATGACAGAGTCGCCACCATCCTTTATTCGTTCATAAGGAATAGGAAAATAATGATAAAACCTATGACTAAGGTGAGATACTCGGTTCGGGAGTCAGTTAAATAAGGGGAAGGTGTTAGGCACCCCTTATCTCCATTGTACTAAATGGGATCCTCATACAATTCTAGGGCTAGTGTGTGTTTCTAAAGTGTTTGCTTTGATATTTACTAATTATTAATTAATTATTTATTTACAGAAGACATTACTTTTAAATGGACGAGAGACCCAAAAATGTTTTTCATAATTGTACTCGCTAGAGTTTACAACTCTATGCCTACGTACCTTCGCATTAGGTGAGGGATCAGAGTACCGTAGTTCTTCTAGAAAATAATTGTTTGTTTTGTCGTTTTTATCCCTTGAAAATTCTCACGCATCGGGGGCGGAGAAATGATTGATTTTTAAAAATTCCTCAATACCTCAGGGTAAAGGACTTATAGTTTGAAGTGCGTGAGATCAATTTTATCCAAATTATTTAATTCAAAAATATAACATTTAGTTTATTTAAGAAAATAAATAGTAATGTATCCCTTAGATAATATATTTTGTACCCCAATTTTTATCCCTTTAAAACCCTTAGAATTTGTCATAGAATTTTATCCCATATTATCCCAAAGTTATCCCATGATTATCCCATGAATTATCCCATGAATTATATTCCTTTATTTTTATCTTTTTATCTTAAGTATTAATTTTAATTAACTATTTGATATTCTTATTCTTATCAAATTTTAAATTCTTAATTATTTTTTTTGTGCATTTTTAAATATGTTAACTATAAGAGAATTATATCTATTTTTCTTTTAAAACTAGTTATGTCTAATTATACTTAATTATTCTAATTATATTTTAATATTATCATAAAATTATCCTTAACTATAAACATAATTTAAGCATATATTTGTTGGTATTTTTTATTAAGATTTTTTTTGGTGATTTTATTAAATAGGCTAAAGAAGACTAACCTTATGTTTCGTACTAAATACCTACATCAAATAATTTAACGGGTATGAGTTGATCTATTAAGAAAAACTAATTTCTAAAGAAGATCCACCAATAATTTTATAACACACATTGACCCAAAAAAAGAATAATAAATAGCAAAAGAATAAAAAGCGAAAAAAGTAAAACACTAATGGATCTTATAGAGATCCACGTACTCCCTTCTCTTTCCTGTAGCAAATTCTCCTTTTTCTTATTTTTAAAGATTATAATAGTTACACATGTCTTATAAGGTAATTTAAGAAAATTAAAAAAACATAATGAACTATATATATTAGAAGAACAAGAATCTAGGTTTTCAGATCTACTCTTTTTCTCTATGAATGCCTCTTTTTTTTAAAATATAAATAAAAAAATAAAAATTACCAATAATTCCTTCCTCTAATACGATTGACAAGAGCTCATACAAAGCATACCCAGATCCAAAATTGACGGAAAGAAGCAATCCAACTTAAAGATAAATAGAAGCATACCAGTCGGAGCTACCACGGCGGCGACGGACAGAGTGAGGGCGGAGGTTGTAGCGACAGTGGTGTGCATTAGAGCTTTTCCGACGGTTTCCGTTTCGATCTACCGTTATGCTTCTGTTGTTGTTGTTTGTGTACTCCAAGAGAAGATAATGGTTTAACAAGTTGAGCTTAATTTCCCTTTTTTAGGATGATTCAATGTTGTTGCTGTAATTTTTCACTGATAAAAATTGATTCCCCCCCCTTTCTGTTGAAGAACCTCTAGCCTTTTTATAGTTAAACAATAAGTTAAGAATTTTAATGAGATTGATTCTGATTTTATATTTTGATTTGAACCTTTATTAGAAAGTTTTGATTTAATGAAGTTTATGATTTTGGGAAATGCTTTTTGATATAAGCAAAAAAGATTTTGGATTTCGCTCATGTATTCGGAAGTTTATTTTTAGTAAATTTTGGAATTTTTATTATGGGAAGATTTGGATTCATTTTGGAATTGGATGGAAATATGCTTTGTAGGAAAATATGCGTTTGAATTTAAATTTTCTTCTTCCGAGATTGGTGATGATGATTACAACAATCTTTTTCCTCTTTTTCTTTCTAATAATACCTTCTGATAATTGATGATAATGATAATAAATTACCACTAATATACTAATTAATGATAGTGATATCAGATTTATTCTTAATGATTACAACCTAATTAAAGAAAATTCAATTTTTGTTTACGTATTTTTAGAAACAATATTGATAATAAATTAAAACATAAAAGGGAAAAGTTCTAACAAAAATTAAATTAAAAATTTAAAAAAGTAAGAGAGTGGAATTTGAACACAAGTTCTTCCACATTCACACTATCTACTCTTGCTTTATGATCCACCAGGCTATTGCGCTCATATGAATTAAAATGACATTTCTAACTATTTAAATAAACACAAACAATCTTAATAATTATAATAATAATATGATATTAGAAAATAAAGTAGGGAATTTAATACTTAGATAGCTGATTAAAAATAGAGACACTAATTAAGATATTTTCATAGTCAGTGATAACTAATAACTTTTAGCCGAATTTTTTAATTAAATAAAAGACCTCTTAAATTATCAATCTATAATTTTATTAGATAATTAACACCCTAATATAATACTTATATTTTTAAATATCATGATTTAATGAGATATACTATTATAATTACTAATTATATCTATATTTTTTTATAAATAATTTTTATAGTTATAAACCCTTTCTTAGCAAGACCCTACAAATCGTATTATTTTGGAAAGTCTAAATAATACCTCTACACTAAAATCAACTCCTAAGAGGAACTAAGAATTCAAAATGGTCTCTCTTGAATTTTGAGGTCCTGAGGTTGAATATCTGACTATGTTTGTATTAATTAGACAGAAGAAGTGGTCAAAATTTAGGGTGCAACAGAAGCTCTTTGCAAAGACTTCAAGATTGCGCACCATAATTCTTCTCCCTACAGACCTAAGATGAATGGGGTTGTTGAAGTTGCGAATAAGAACATTAAGAAGATCATCCAGAAGATGGTTATGACTTACAAAGATTGACATAAGATGCTCCCATTTTCTTTGCACGGGTATTGTACATGCATCCGCACTTCAACAGGGGTAACCCCTTTATCACTTGTTTATAGTATGGAAGTTGTGCTCCCAGTAGAGGTTGAGATCCCATCATTGTGTGTCTTGATGGAGGCCAAGTTGACTGAAGCTGAATGGTGTCAGACCAAATATGATCAACTGAATTTGATTGAAGAGAAAATATTGTCTGCCATGTGTCACAGTCAGTTGTACCGACATAGAATGAAGAAAGCTTTTGATAAGAAGGTCAAGCCTCGCGTGTTCAGAGAAGGTGACCTTGTGCTCAAGAAGATTCTATCTTTTAAACCATATACTAGGGGGAAATGGACTCCTAATTACGAAGGTCCATATGTTGTTAAGAGAGCCTTTTCAGGCGGTGCTTTGATTCTTACAACTATGGGTGGTGAAGAGTTCGCTCGTCCTGTGAATGCCGATGCAGTCAAGAAATACTTCGCCTAAAAACAAAAGAACAACTCGCTAAGTTGAAAACCCGAAAGGGCGGCTTAGGCAAAAATGAGCGTCTCGGTGGATTGAAAACCCGGAAGGGCGATCCAGGCAAAAATTAGAGACATAAAATAGAAAATTTATCCCGGTAGATTGAGTAGCCCACCTTAGGGAAATCTAGGCAAAAATTAGGGATTATGGCAAGTAACTACATTCGGTTGATCTCTAGTCTTGAGAGCATTTTTGGGCAACACAGTCAACTCTAATTCATCATCCTCAACCGAAGCCAAGAGCACAGTGGATATTGAAGTCGGTAGAAGGATTAGTGATCATTGTATTCAATGTAGCCATTTTCCATCTAAATTATCATTTTTCAACTTTTGTAAAAATCTGTGGAGTCTTGTCATTTACAGACTACCATTCTATTAAATAAAGTTGAGCTTTTTATCCAATTGTTTCTACTCTTATTTATTTTTCATCCAAATAGAATTGAATTTTTATGATGATAATTTTGAAATTTTGAAATAATAAAAATCATTTTTCTTAAAATAATAAAAGAAATTACTTTAAAAAGCAATCGAGTTTGATAAGAAATATCAACAGCAGTCTGAGAACAGGTGAGTCCTAAAGTGCGGAGCATGTTTGGTCTTCCCCAAGCGGTTGGTTTGGTCACCTTTTCCTCCCCAACGACAAATCAGTTTTCCCAGCTGAGTTTGTGACAGCTTCCCCATATGAGTTGTAGGCGTATATTCTCAACGGTTTGCATAAATCCAACACAGAGTTTTGTTTTCCGAAAGTCCCCAACGAAGTTCACTCCTGATCCCCCGTCAACACTGATTCATGAGCAGTATTTTTGGTCCTCTGCGAGGTTGTTTCCCATTTGGTATGGTGTTGACCTAAAATTCCCCGCATAGTTGACAACTCAGGTCCTCATCAGATCTTTTCTCCTTCCTCAACAGGGGTTTGTGATATTCGGAGATGGATGACTTATATTCATCCCCAGTTTTTCTCCAATTGATGCTTACATCTTGTCGAGATTAGTCGAGTGTTATAGCGATGATTCAGATCAGTGACATTTGTATCCTTTGTGATTATTTTGTTAGCATAATCATCGATCATATATTCATACATCAAATATTTCATCATGCATGTTATTGCATCTGATTCCTTATTTTTTAATCCTCTACTATGGTGATAATATTTCTCCATACAGGTTTGGTGCGTATGTATGTCCTCCCTCAATTGTAGAGTATCAGCCCCTTAAGCAGAAAGAATTTAACCTTTCTCATTCCCCACTGAGTTATTTCCTCGTGGATGATTATTGTTTCAGCTTCCTCCCCAATTAATTGTCTGGATGGAACCACTCCCTGAGTTATATCCTCATTGGGTCGAGTCTTTGTTTGGCCGTTTCTTTCTAGCTCTTACCTAGATATATGATTTTGGCCCCCCGAAAGTTTATTACCCAGTAACTGGTAATACTCTTTTCGGTTTGCAAGTACCTTACCTTTACCCAATACTCGATACTAGTAATCTACTTCCTCTTATTTTTTTCCCAGTAGATTCATTTTACGTTTCCCCAGGTACTTTATCCTTGATATGTTCATCCTAACTGATGACAAATAGTCTTCCCTTGAGTCTATCCTTGATATGTTCATCTTAATTGATGACGGATATTCTCCTCTTTGTGGTTTTCTGCCCAGTAAAAAGGTAGTTGTAATCCCTAGTTCATTCCCTAGAGAGTTAATCCTTAATATGTTCATCCTAACCGATGATAAAACCCCTCTGATAAGTTCTGATGAAAAACTTGAGTAAAACTCCCGAGAATATCTCTCGACGAAACACTTATTGAAACCCCTAGTGAAACCCTTGATAATTAGTCTCAACCCCTTCAGGTGAGACTTGCATATGATTTTCATGGTTCAAAATCGTGTAGGACCCTAGTGATACCTTGATCACTCGTAATGGAACCCCTTGATAAAATTTCTTGACAGAAAATCTTGATGAAACCCTTGGTAAAAATCCTTGATAAACCCCTTGATAGAATCCTTGATAAACCCCTTGATAGAATCCTTGATAAACCCTTTATATTGATGAAACCCTAGCGTGTTGGAACATATCCTGCCTGTGGGATATGTTGGTGAGCTAGGGAATGTGAGAGGTGAAGACCTGCTCACTGGTTGATAACGATCATTCAGGACGACCGGCTACTGGATAGATTCTTTTTAAAGGTTCATGGCGAGCGAGCTTGCTGAATAAGTCCTTTAATGAAAAGGTGCTTATGGGAGTGTTACTTACTGGGGGAGGCCAATAAGTGTTGCCGCTTGGGGAAATGTATTGGTAGCTAGGGATTGAACCTCTAAAAATGGTCGCAAATCCTATGCCATGTATTATGAATGCATGTTTATGTGTATGTGTATTTTGAATTGATGTATGTTTGATGTTTGGTGCATGATGCAACTTTTTTTTTTGGGCTAACGCCTCTTTTATGATTTTGTGGGAATCAGTGTTTTCGTGATGTTTTGACTCTCCGACCCCTTGAGATTTTGCTATGGCCATGGAACTAGCTGTGATGTTCTTGATATCCCCGAATATGCAATGTGCCCTTTTCTTATATAGGGAGAAACTTTTGTATTGGTGTGACTGTTAGTTTATGAACCCTGTGTTTTTCTTAAGAAGCGACGTTATAAGAATGTGATCCCTTTAACACTTTCAAAATCGAAGTAAAATATGTTTTCCCTTGCAAGCCCTTTTTTTTTAGTATGCCCAGCGTTTCAATGAATTATTCACAAATAGTTGACATTTTGTAATCAAGCGGAAAAATTGAAAAGTAAAGGAAGAGGTTTGGAAAGCAAAATTTATTAATTGAGATTTTGCCTGTAAATAGGCAATATTACATAAGGAGGTAATTCCCGTAAGGAGAGATTACCGAAAGTCTACAAAGACATAAAAATGGCAATAAAGACAGATTCATTCATGTCCCTATTGAATTTAACACGTGTTATTATCCCTACATCTTCGAGGTTACAATACTTTGCTTCCGACGGTGATGATTGAATTGATTACTCCCATCTGAATTCTTGTCGTAGGATGAAATAAATGATGTGGTCACACGCGTTTTGGATATCCCTAGTTTTTGCCTGGACCTCTCTTTTCGAGTCTTAGTCCACCGAGATTATACACCCTATTTTCTTAAGCCGCCCTTTTGGGTTTTTGACTTATCGGGTTTTATTATTATACAAGTCCCTAATTTTTTCCTGGATTGCTCTTTCAAGTTTTCAATCCACCGGGACGCCCTAATTTTTGCCTAAGTTGCCCTTTAGGGTTTTCAACTTAGCGGGGTTTTTTATCCTCTTTTTCTAGGCATAGTATTTCTTAACTGCATCTGAGTTTATGGCTCGTGGTAACTCATCTCCGTCCATGGTCATGAGAATCAGAGCTCCTCCAGAGAAGGCCTTATTCACGACATATGGTCCCTCGAAGTTTGGGGTCCATTTTCCACGGGGATCTTTATGGATGGGTAGGACTTTCCTAAGAACTAGATCACCTTCTTCAAAGTGTCGAGGACGAACTTTCTTGTCGAATGCTTTCTTGAGCCTTCGTTGATACAGTTGCCCGTGACATATTGCAGTCATGCGCTTCTCTTCTATGAGGTTTAGTTGGTCGAATCTGGTTTGCACCCATTCTGCTTCATCTAGCTTGGTCTTCATCAGGACTCTTAATGAAGGGATTTCAACTTCGACAGGGATTACAACTTCGGTACCATATACTAAAGAGAAGGGAGTTGCTCCTGTTGAGGTGCGGATGGAAGTTTTGTAGCCGTGTAGTGCAAAAGGAAGCATCTCATGCCAGTCTTTGTAGGTCTTCACCATCTTCTGGATAATCTTTTTGATATTCTTTTTGGCCGCTTCTACTGCGCCGTTCATCTTTGGTCGATAGGGTGATGAATTATGGTGTTCAATTTTGAAGCTCTCGCATAACTCATCCATCACTTTATTATTTAGGTTCAAACCATTATCTGTGATAATTTTGTTAGGAACCCCGTACCGACATATGATTTCCTTCTTGATGAATCGTGCAATCACTTGTCTTGTCACGTTGGTGTAAGAAGTGGCTTCCACCCATTTGGTGAAGTAGTCGATAGCAACCAGAATGAATTGGTGCCCATTTGCAGCTTTGGGCTCAATCATCCCGATTATGTCTATACCCCACATGGAAAATGGCCATGGAGCGGTCAAGACATTTAAGGGAGTAGGTGGCACATGTACCTTATCTGCATAGATCTGGCACTTGTGACACTTCTTGACGTACTTGAAATAGTCGCTCTCTATAGTCAACCAGTAATATCTCGCCCGGAGATTTTTCTTAGCCATGGCATGCCCATTGGCATGAGTTCCAAAGGATCCTTCATGAATTTCTTTGATAAGCACGTCTTTCTCATACCCGTCCAAGCATCTGAGCAAGATCATGTCATGATTCCTCTTATAAAGCACCTCCCCATTAAGGAGGAATTGGGAAGCCAATCTTCTGAGTGTCTTCTTATCACCGCTGGAGGCGTTCGTGGGATATTCTTGTTTCTGAAGGAAATTTTTTATGTCATGAAACCATGGTTTATTATCTCCTTCTACCTCTACGGCTACGCAATAGGCAGGCTCATCCAACCGGTGAATTCTTATAGTTGGCGCCTCGTTATACCACTTGACCTTGAACATGGACGATAATGTGGCCAAGGCATCCGCTAGTTGATTCTCTTCTCGAGGAATATAATTGAAGGTAATTTCATCAAAGTAAGTAATCATCTTCCGTACGTGGTCTCCGTACTGGATTAACTTAGCATTATGAGTCCCCCATTCTCCCTTGATTTGATTGATAACAAGAGTTGAATCTCCATATACCTCTAGAATCTTGATTCTTAAGTCAATGGCTTCGTTAATCCCTAGGATGCACGCCTCATACTCTGCCATGTTGTTCGTACAGGTGAAACATAACCTAGCAGTGAAAGGAATATGGTACCCTGTTGGGGAAGTTATGACAACTCCGATTCAATGTCCGGTTGCATTTGAAGCACCATCAAATACCAATTTCCATCGTGATCCTGGTTCAGGTCCTTCATCGGGACCTGGGGTCTCGCAATCCCTTATCACCATAATATCTTCGTCAGGAAAGTCAAACTGTATAGGGTGATAATCTTCTGTTGGTTGATGTGCGAGATAATCTGCTACCACACTTCCTTTTATGGCCTTTTGTGTGACATACTGGATGTCATATTCGGTTAGTAACATTTGCCATCGGGCTATTCTCCCGGTTACTGCAGGCTTCTCGAAAATATACTTGATAGGATCCATTCGGGATATCAATAGAGTGGTATGACACACCATATATTGTCTAAGCCGCCGAGCAGCCCACACTAGGGCACAACAAGTCTTCTCTAGGAGTGAATATCGGGATTCTCAATTGGTAAATTTCTTACTTAGGTAGTAGATTACGTGCTCCCTTTTTCCAGTCTCATCTTGTTGTCCCAGTACGCATCCCATAGAGTTATCAAGTACCGTTAGGTACATTATAAGTGGTTTCCCAGGGACTGGTGATACCAAGATAGGTGGCTCTTACAGGTATTCCTTGATTTTATCGAAGGCTTTTTGACAATCTTCGTTCCACTTGATGGTTTGATTTTTCCTGAGTAACTTGAAGATTGGTTCACATGTAGCTGTAAGATGTGAGATGAACCTAGCAATGTAATTCAATCTCCCTAGAAATCCTCGAACCTCCTTTTCCGTCCTTGGGGATGGCATCTCTTGGATGGCTTTTACTTTATCGGGATTGACTTCAATTCCCCTCTGGCTGACTATGAATCCTAGTAACTTTCCTGATCTGACCCCAAAAGTACATTTTGCTGGATTCAGACGTAACTTGAACTTTCTTAGACGATCAAAAAGTTTTTGTAGGTTGACTATGTGATCCTCTTCAGTTTGTGATTTGGCAATCATATCGTCAACATATACTTCTATTCTTTATGGATCATATCATGGAATAGGGTTACCATGGCCCGTTGGTATGTTGCCCCAACATTTTTCAATCCGAAAGGCATTACCTTATAACAGAAGGTGCCCCACGGAGTGATAAACGTGGTTTTCTCCATGTCTGCAGGATCCATTTTTATCTGGTTATAACCCGAGAATCCATCCATGAAAGAGAAGAGTGAGAACTGAGCGGTGTTATCTACAAGTACGTCGATGTGCGGTAGTGGAAAATTGTCCTTAGGACTCGCTCTATTCAGATCCCGATAATCTACACACATTCTAACCTTGCCGTCTTTCTTTGGAACAGGAACTATGTTAGCCATCCATTCTGGATATTTTGCAATAGCGAAGAATCCAGCATCAAGTTGTTTTCTGACTTCTTCCCTGATTTTTAGAGACATGTCTGGTCTGGTTCTTCTCAATTTTTGCTTAACTGGCAGGCATTCTGGTTTGAGTGGTAATTTGTGTACGACTATGTCTGTGTCTAACCCTGGCATATCCTGGTATGACCAGGAAAACACATCTAAGTATTCATGTAAACCTTTTCTTGACTTCATCTTTCAAGGAAGCGCCGACCTTAACTTCTTTCTTGTTTTCTCCAGTCCCCAGATTGATCACATCCACTGGTTCCTGATGACATTGAATTTCTTTGTCCTCCTGCTTCAGCTATCTTGCTAACTCTTTTGGTAGTTCACAATCGTCCTCATCACCTTCTTCCGCTTGGTTAATTGGGAATTCAAAGTCATAAGGGATTATAGTAGTGTCATTTTCAATAGGTTCATTCATTAATCTGCATGAGGAAGATTTTTTTTTATATGTGTTATTATCTTTTAGATGATTTGATAGAAATGAAAGAATATGGAAGGGTATTGCCATTTTTTTGAAAAGAAGATTTAAAACGAAAGAAAATGATCTTGATTGAAAACAAAAATGCAATTTTATTCATAAATAAGTAATTGAAACGAAGGGGGGCCCTACAAAGCTTGTCCATTTGCCTTGGGCATAGCAAAAGACTTATTATTATTATTTTGAAAACAGTAAATTACTTCGAACTGGAAATCATCTTCGGGATCTCGATGGCCTTCCAATTGTTGAGAGGTATATTTGATGAATAGTGGCACACCAAGCTAGGCATCCCTTTTTCTTCTTCTTCAATCATAGTCACTTGATCTTCATCCCTATATCCTGCACTGTGGAAGGTTTCTTGCAGTGTATAAAGCTTCTTCTGGCCTATCTTCTGAATTATTTCATTAGCCGGTTTGTAACCCAGCCCGATTCGATCCTTTTTTTCTGGTATCTCCAACAACTTGCCCCAGCTCTGGGTATATCTACCCTTGATCAATTTGGACATCTTCTCCCATGGGGATGTTGATTTTTCCTTTCTTCGACTGACTGCTGCAATTTCCAAGGATTGAAAAGGTATTTCCAATGTTTCTCCCTCCGCTTCTATGTAGCTGAAGGATGAAAGGTGGCTAACGAGCATGTCCTCCTCTCCTTCGACGATTATTAACTTGTCGTCAATTATGAATTTCAACCTCTGGTGTAGGGTCGAAGTTACAGCTCCTGCGGCATGGATCCAGGGTCGTCCTATGAGACAACTATATGATGGATTGATGTCCATCACTTGAAAAGTGACCATAAAGGTATGAGGTCCCACAGTTATTGGTAAGTCGACTTCCCCAATTACCATCCTCTTCGAACCATCAAAAGCCTTGACCACCAAAGTACTAGCTTTCATGGAAGTTCTTACATTGTTCAGTTTTCCCAAAGTATTTTTAGGCATGGCATTTAGAGACGATCCGGTGTCCACCAATACCCTTGATATGAGACTATCCTGGCATTTGACAAATATGTGTAAAGCTTTGTTATGAGCATGTCCCTCTGGTGGTAATTCATCGTTACTAAATCCCAAACAACTGCTAGCGGTGATATTGGCCACCACATCATCGAATTGATTTACTGTTATGTCTTGGGTAACATGGGCTTCATTTAACATTTTCAACAAGGATTCTCTATGGGCTTCAGAGCTCAACAATAAAGATAGTATGGATATTTTGGATGATGTCTGGCTTAATTGGTCTACCACCTTGTAGTCGCTCTTTTTGATCAACCTTAAGAATTCCTCGGCTTCTCCTTGAGGTATGGTCTTCCTGGAAGATTCAACTTCCTTTTATTTTGAACTTTCTGGTGTCTTTTCTTTCATTTGTGGCCCTGGAGAAAACACTCTACCACTCCGGGTCATGCCCCCAATTCCAGCAATATTAGTGATTACTGGTTCTAGCACTATAGGTTTGCCTCCTACATATGCCGTAGAGTTGTAATTCCAAGGTACATACTTAGTGCTTTCAAATGGGAACGGTGCAGGAACATGAAAGACAATAGGGTCCTCTGACTTCACTGGTATTTGAAATGGAACTTGAGATGGAATTGGAACTGGTATACATACTGATGTATGGGACGACACTTGAAATGGTATTTGAAATGGTGTTGAGGTTTCCACTTGCTGGTAGGGGATCTCAAAAGGTGTGTGTCCTTGAGATTCTATGAATGAAACCTCTTCTAGCTTTCTGGTATACCCTATTTGAACCAAACCATCATTCATCATTCGTTGGAGACACTCTTTCATCTTCCCGCAAGTGTCTGGATTGACGAGGCAGATTTTACAGTTAGCATGTAACTCTTCGAATGCCTTGTATCCGATCAATTTTTCATGTGTCTTTGAAATGGGAGTTTTCACATGATCTACCATTTGGGTCGGAACGGTGTTGTCTAGTTCTTCTACCGCATTAATAGTTGGATCATCGTGTCCTGGCATTGGATTTCCCTTCACATTTGGACCCTCTGGAGTGAAAGAGATGATCTTGCGCTCTAATAAGTCTTGTACCTTGAACTTGAGTGCCAAACACTTCTCAGTAGTATGCCCTGGAGATCCGACATGAAAGTCACACCTGGCATTAGCATCATAACCACGTGGAAGCGGATTTGGCGGAGGTGCTAGAGGTTTAATCTCTACCAATCCCTTTCGAATTAAATATGGTAAGACCTGAGTATAGGTTGTAGGTATGCGATCGAATTCCTTCCACGGCCTTTGCTGATCCCTCCGTGCATACCCATTTTGTTGATTTGGTTGAGGCGGTGCTCTTGCCTGTTGTGTTTGAGGCCTAGAGTATGCCGGTTGTGGATATTGATTAGGGCCTACTGAAGCAACATAAGGATTGTAAGACACCCGAGAATTCCCTTCGATTGCGACAACGTTGGTCTCACCTTTCTTTGAATTGTTATTGTTGGAGTACCTTTTGTTACTATTTTGATTTGAGGATGGTTTTCCAATTTTACCACTTTTCAAGCCATTCTCAATTCTTTCCCCAATTATCACTAAGTCAGCAAATCCAGTGGATACAGAACCGATCATTTTTTTGTAGTAAGGGCCTTGCAGGGTGCCCATGAACATGTCAACTAACTCGTTCTCCAAAAGTGGAGGTTGTACGCGGGAGGCCAGTTCTCTCCACCGTTGGGCATACTCTTTGAAGGGTTCATTGCCCTTTTGGGAAAGATTCTGAAGTTGCATGCGATTGGGAGCCATGTCCAAATTATATTTGTATTGTCTTAAGAAGGCATTAGCTAGGTCCTCCCAAGTCTTGACATGGGTTCTTTCCAGCTGCATGTACCAGTCTAGGGATGCCCCACTTAGACTGTCTTGGAAGCTATGCATCATTAGTTTCTCATTTGCCGCGTAGGCAGCCATCTTTCTGACGAACATCCTGAGATGGTTCTTTGGGCAACTGACTCCCTTGTACTTCTCAAAGTCAGGAGTTTTGAACTTTGGAGGTATGTGTAACACCCCAAAATTTGCCCTCCTCATTCATGCATTCATTTAGCATTTCATATTGCATTTCATCATGTCAATCAGAATTAGATCCGAAAAAAAAAAAGATCCGAAAAAAAAAAAAAACGAAAAAAAAATGGAAAAAAAAATGAAAAGTAATTTTTTACAAAAAAAATAAAAAATAAAAATAATAATAAAAAAAAAAAATATAATAAAAAATTTTGGACTTGGGTCTCTCTCATTTGAGCCCACAAAACCATGAAATTCAGTCTATAAATACCAAGGGTTCACTTGAGAAAAAGGAGAAGCAAAATACTCTGAGGTTTCCTTGGAACAAAACCCTGGACAAAACCTGAAGAGAAACCTGACAGAGAACTCAGAGCAACCCCCAGGCAACTCTGAAAGGTTCATTCTGACTCACACACTTTCAGCTCAAGCAAACCCTAACATTGGTTTACAAATTCAGCCGTGCCATTTGATTTTTCTTCTCCAATAAGGTTTGCCCTTATTCCCATTACCTTTATGCCCACGGGTTTATAATTATGTATGAATGTATAAACAATGCCTTGAATGCTTAACCGTTTAATTTCTGAAGTGTATGCCACAGGGTTTGAGGTTTCTGAAACCATACTGTTATCCATGAAAAAAATGCTTATGGTGTTTCACTAACCCTTTTGTTGAGTTTTTGTGAGGGCTCACATGACTTTTGCAGGGATAACTTGCGTGCTTTCCCACTTTATTTGTGGGATAACCCCTGGAGGTTCATTATGATTACCTGTACTGACCCACTTTCTTTGATGATGTTAGCTTGGAAGGATCTCAGGGTTTCCCATTCTTCTAATTGCTGTTACTTCAGATTTTTATCCGCGTGGTACTTTTACATTTTTCCCGCATTTTACTGCTTTCCTAGCTGGAAGACCTCGATAGGAGGCAATGTTTTTGTGTTTACTTTATGCAGGTTCCTTTGTCCAGGGTTAAGAGCTATGAGGTCTTATCCTCATTACCCTTTTGCATGCGCGTTCCTACAATGCAAACAAACCCTTCATTGATTTTTCTTCTCCATAACACACGTTTACTCCTTCTACTACAGGCGAGTAAGTCTCCAAAGGTCGAGCATCCGGTAGATTGCGTAGTGACGTCGTTCGTCCAAAACCCAATCCATAACCCCGTAGTTAGCCGAACTACGGCTTGCTCTGATTCTCAGGCCAGATGAGATACGTAGGCATAAGACGCGATGTCTTAGCGAGCACACATCCCCCCAACCCCTAGGTAGCCGAGCTACGAAGACTCTGATTCCCATATTCAGATGAGATACGTATGCAGTGGATGCGACATCCGCGCGAGTCATTCTCATTTAACCCTTTTTTTTTGGCAAACAGCACAAGATAAACCCACACCCTTTAGACGAAAACTACAAAAGTGGATCCCGTAGAGTACTACGGATGCGTAGGGGTGCTAATACCTTCCCTTCGCATAACCGACTCCCGAACCCAAGATTTGGTTGCGAGACCCCGTCTTGTCCTTTCCTTTTTCAGGTTTACTTCGAGCGTTTCCTTTCCCTCCTTTAGGATGAATAACGCACGGTGGCGACTCTTCTGTCTTTTTCTTTCGCCGGTTGTTTTTTTCGCGCACTGTATTTTTCAGGTTGCGACAGCTGGCGACTCTGCTGGGGATTGAAAGAAGTTGACCTCTTGCTGGTCCATCTTCCCTAAGCGAGTCCCTCCTAGCTTGTGTGATTTCTTGTTTATTGGGTGTTCATGCTTTTGTACATTTATTTGCTTACCTGCTTGCATGCATCTGTTGTATCTATTGGATCTGTTTGTTTGTTTGTTGGGATGGGATGTTCTATGAGAGATAAGCCCATGACCCAGGCTTGAGTGTACACACAGGTTTTAGAGTGGATGATCATGAGGCTTGCGTGGCATGTTGCTACGTTAAGTCGTTCGTGAAGAACCACACCCAGACGAGGTTTCTTTTGGATATATTATGTCCTACGGATGTTCCGTAACGACATGGTGTTCCTTTAGAAATCGTCGACTCTGGTGACCATTTCCCGAGAACTCAGTCGAGGCCTCTCCTCCGAGACGTGATTATGTTAGCTCTGGTGGGCGCATTCTCGCTGATCAATCCGAGGACCCCGAGACTGGGAACTTGCTTTAGGATGTCCTGTTGAGGGGAGTCAGTGGAGGTCTTTTATCCCGTAATAATGCCAAACCTTCAGTGGTAAACGTATTATTCGCGACTGAAGGGCTTAAGCTGACGAACTTCTGTTCTTAGAACCTATCAGTGAGGGGTGGGCTAAATTCAGGAAACCTTAACCTCCAACCAACCCGGTTTTCTGGAGCAGAGTTTTGGTCTTGTATTATATTCCTCAGTGAATTTCTCTCCAGGAAGTGCAACCTGACAGATGTTCAAGCGGATCCATCAATTCTGATTGACATGCCTTTGCATTGCATAACATCATCTGCATATTTGCATCCAACATCTCATGCTTATTCATTTGCAGGGTATTCCCTTTCAAAACGGGGGTGCCTTAAAACTGAACAAGCAGTGCATCGCATACCATGCATATTAACCCTTGTCTATTTTGCAGGTGTCACCGCAGTGTCTAATGTTTGTTCCCTGTATCAGGCAGTTATTGGTCCCAAGCGAGTTCACAGATACCCGACAAAGGAAAACCGTCCACGGCTAGCGATGGACCAAGTACAGAAAGAGCTGGCTGATATGCGTGAAAGGATGGATCAGTTCATGACATTGATGACTGGTATGGCAGAAGGCCAGGAAAAGCTGAGGGAATTGGTTGAGCAACCGAGGCCCGATCCGGAGGTGGAGATACCAAATGCTGAGGTAAACCCTGGTAACCCTGGGAACGCTGATAACCCTGTGAACACTGGTAACACGGGTAACGCAAATGCTGATGGAAACCCGGGTAATGTTGGTAACACAGGGAATGTTGGAAATGGTATTGGCGGAAGGTACAATGTGAATCAAGGAATTCGGATTAACGGGCACCCCGTTACTGAAGATTATCAGTATGATCAATTTTCTTTGCACGACGAGGCCCTCGAGACCACTCGCCGTATGGATGAGCTTGCTGAGAAGCTCAAATCTTTGGAGTCTCAAAATTCCTTAGGCCTTGATGTCACAAATCTTGGTCTGGTTCAGGGAGTAAGGATTCCTCACAAGTTCAAACCCCCTACTTTTGAGAAATACAACGGGGCTTCTTGCCCACGCACTCATCTCCAATCTTATTTGGGAAGGTTGGGAGCTCACACGGAAGATGAAAAGTTGTGGATGTACTATTTTGAAGACAGTCTAACTGGAGCTTCTCGTGAATGGTATTCTCATTTGTCTCGTACTACCATCAAGAGCTGGAAAGACTTGGCAGAGGCTTTTATCAAGCAATATCAATACAACTTGGACATGGCTCCAAATCGGACCTTGTTGCAAGGTATGTCTCAGACTGCCAAGGAAACCTTTAGAGAGTATGCTCAGCGTTGGAGACAGATTGCTGCGTCCGTCCAACCCCCTATGTCTGAAAGGGAGATGGAGGACATGTTCATGAACACTCTTCAAGGCAATTATATTGAGAGATTGGTTGCTTGCCCGTCAATCAGCTTTGCAGAGATAGTAATTGCTGGAGAAAGAATCGAGAGTCTGTTGAAGATGAGCCGAATTCAAGACAATAGTGTTTCCAACCCATCAGGTCCCAAGAGACCGTTTGCTGGTAACGGTCAGCGAAGAAAAGAAGGCGAGGCAAGCGTTGTGTATGCCGGCAGAGGCAGGAGTAAAGGACACCCTAATTATTATCAAGATCAAGTGGCCGCAGTAACTATTCCAACACCTGTTCCTCAACCGCAATATCATCCGCAACAACAACCCAGGTACAACAATCAACAACAAGGAGGTAATCCGGGTCAGCAGAGACACTATCAACAACGTCCAAGGCAGACGGACCAGGTCATCGAGCCAATCCCAATGCCTTATTCAGTATTACTTCCCAAGCTGATTGACATGAATCTGGTTACGTTGAGAACTCTGGCCCCACCAATCGATCCCAATAATTTACCTAGAGGTTATGATGTCAACGCCAGATGTGCTTTTCACTCCAACGCACCTGGCCATACTACAGATAATTGCAAGGCTCTCCAGTTAAACATACAAGATTTGAGAGATGCCCAGGCTATCAATTTTGCTCCGGTGCCTAATGTTATCCAGAACCCGATGCCGGCTCATGGCGGGCAGAGGATTAATGCTGTTGATAGTGGGGAAACTTTGAATTTGGTTTCTGATGTGACTAAGGTGAAGACTTCGCTATTGGTGGTTAAAGACCGACTTCTGAAAGGACAGATTTTCCCGGGCTGTGAGGAAGAATGCAGAAATTGTCAAGCTGCCGAAAACGGATGTGACAGTTTGAGAAGGGGTATTCAGCAGCTGATAGATGAAGGTTGTCTTCAGTTCGATCGGGCCCGTCCGGTGAAGAATGATGTATCGTCGGTAACGTTTTATTTCACTCCTGAAGAAATATATGTTCCCGAGAGACTCGCTCCGACAACAATATATTTCCCAGAAAGTACAGAACCAGCAGCGGTGAACATCGAAAGTTCAGCATCAGTCGCAATTTACTCTGACAGCCCTCAACCGACTTTGGTTGGTCCAATCACCATCACGGTACCAGGACCTGTTCCGTATGAGAAAGACAGTGCTATCCCGTGGCACTATGGGGCTGATATCTACTGCCAGGGGCATAAAGTTAACGAAGAAGACATTGACATTGGTAGCTCCGCTGTAGACAATGTTGGAGGGGTTGGTGGCTTCACTCGCAGTGGACGCCTATTTGCACCATCAACATTACGCGCGAATACTGAAGCCGAGGCAGCTGCCAAGGCTAAAGGGAAACAGGTATCCACCGAAGAGGTTACTACTGAGGAAGATCCTCCTAAGATCGCATTCGAGAAGGAAGTGGATGAGTTTATGAGGATTATCAAGAAAAGTGACTACAAGGTAGTCGACCAGCTAAATCAGACACCCTCAAAGATCTCCATTCTCTCACTATTGCTGTGCTCTGAGGCGCACAGAGCAGCCTTGTTGAAAGTACTGAATATGACCTATGTTCCACCGGAGATAACTGTTAACCAGCTGGAGTCGGTAGTTTCCAATGTAAACGCTAGCCGGGGGCTAGGTTTCACCGATAATGACCTGACACCTGAGGGCAGGAATCACAACAAAGCCTTGCATATCACAATGGAGTGCAAAGGGGTGATGCTTTCCCATGTTTTGGTTGATACAGGCTCTTCTCTGAATGTTCTTCCAAAGAAAGCCTTAACGAAGTTGGATTGCGATGACGCCACCCTGAGGCCGAGTAATTTAGTTGTAAGGGCTTTTGATGGCTCTAAGAGAGCTGTTTTTGGCGAAGTTGAGTTGCCAGTTAAGATTGGACCGCAGGTGTTCAAGAGCACCTTTTATGTGATGGATATCCAGCCTGCCTACAGCTGTCTGCTAGGTCGGCCTTGGATTCATGCTGCCGGTGCTGTTACTTCTACCCTCCACCAGAAGCTCAAATATGAACTAGAAGGTCAGATCGTCACTGTATGTGGTGAAGAGGATATTTTTGTTAGCCACCTGTCTACATTTAAGTATGTAGAGATGGATGGCGAGATGCATGAGATGCTGTGTCAGGGCTTCGAAACTACAATCATCAATGAGGTCGCGCCCGAAGCTGTCTTTTCACCTGAGTTTGAGAAGGTAGGGACTTCTATCTCTTCATACAAGCAAGCTGTCGAAGTGGTTAAAGCTGGTAATGCCCAAGGCTGGGGCAAATTTGTGGAGCCAGTCATCAAAGAAGACAAGTTTGGATTGGGGTATGCTCCGGGATCTCAGAAGAATGAAACCGGTACTCTCTCCAGCGGGGGTTTGGTTTCCCCCCACATCGTCAATGCTGCAGATGAAGACAAGGCTGACAGCGACTGTGACTTAGATAGCTGGATTCGCCCGTGTGTCCCGGGAGAAAAGCTCGACAATTGGTCGTCTGAAAAAACCGTCTTGGTTACTCTGCTGAAAGAGTGATTTTTATTGTTTTCCTTTATTACATGCATAATAAAGTCTTACACTTTGCCCAAGGTGTAACGGCTCATTTGTAGGGCTATCCATTTAGTTACGTTTCGCAATTATTTTTATCATCAATAAAGGATGGCTTTTGCAAACAATTTTGTGTTCTTTTTTCTTTCAGTTTTTTTTACTTTTTACAAAAAAAAATGGCAATGTTTCTTTTTTCGTTTTTCCTTTCTTTCAAAAAAAAATCTCTCATTCTAAGGTAAAGCATGATCCTCCATCATGCAGAGCCGACCACTCGGATCTCACTGCTAACGACACTGCTATGGCCAAGTATGACTTCGACAATCCTATCTATCAAGCCGAAGAAGGGGCTGAGGAAGATTGTGAATTGCCTGAAGGGTTAGCCAGATTGTTGAAACAGGAGGACCGAGCTATTACACCTTATCAGGAGGTGGTTGAGACCATCAACGTTGGTACCGAAGACGACAAGAAAGAGATCAAGATCGGGGCCAGTCTACAGGCCGAGAGGAAAGACCGTTGATCATGTACTTGACTGTGTTAGAAAGGTCAATGGGTTGTGTGCTCGGTCAGCATGACGAGTCAGGTCGAAAAGAGCATGCAATATACTACCTTAGCAAAAGTTTACCGACTGTGAACAAAGATACTCATTGCTCGAAAAAACTTGCCGCGCTTTGGCATGGGCTGCTCGCCGACTAAGACAGTATATGTTGACTCACACGACTCTATTGATATCAAAAATGGATCCAGTCAAGTATATTTTTGAAAAGCCAGCACTTACCGGAAAGGTTACTAGGTGACAAATGATACTGACAGAGTATGACATCCAATACACTTCACAAAAAGCCATCAAGGGAAGTGTCTTGTCAGACTATCTTGCAGAGCAACCGATTGATGATTACCAACCTATGAGGTTTGACTTTCCTGATGAGGACATCATGTTTCTCAAATCGAAAGATTGAGAGGAACCGCTCCCGGAGGAGGGGCCTGACCCTGAATCCAAATGGGTTATGATGTTTGATGGGGCGGTCCACGTCAATGGTCGCGGAGTTGGTATAGTGTTGATCACACCGGAAGGGGGTTCATATGCCATTTGGTGCCAGAATAACTTTTCCCTGCACCAACAATGAAGCCGAATACGAAGCTTGTATCCTAAGACTTGAGGAAGTCGTCAATATACAGATTAAAACCCTGGATGTATACGGGGATTCAGCTTTGGTCATCAATCAAACCAACGGGAAATGGTGCTATGCTGGAACTACGTACCCAGAATTGACGTATCTCGGTCAGAGACGAATGAAGAAAGCATTTGGTCAGAAAGTGCGCCCTCGGGGGTATCAAGTCGGTGAATTGGTACTCAAAATATTTCTTCCTCCCAACACAGATCACAGGGGCAAATGGACACCGAACTATGAGGGTCCGTACGTGGTTAAAAGGATTTTCTATGGCGGAGTTTTGATGTTAACAACCATGGATGGCGAAGGATTCCCGTCCCCTATTAACTCAGACGTAGTTAAAAAAAAAATACTTCGCATAAAATAGACCCGCTGGACGATAAAAAGAATAGTCCGGGCAAAAAAAGGGCATCCCGACGAACCAAAAAAAAAAAGAGAATAAAGAGGTTCGGGAAAAAATTAGGGATATAAAAAAAGAGTACACCCGGTGAGTCGAAAACCCAAAAGGGAGGCTCAGGCAAAAATGGGTATCCCGATGGATTGAAAACCCGAAAAGGGGGCGATCCAGGCAAAAGTTAGGGAATAAGCGAATGACTGTGATCTGAGTTCATCAGTGTTATATCACCGTTTCATTCAATCCGGTAATCTTCGAAGGTTAAAGATCGACTAATCATCCACTTCAGAAAGCAAGATGAGCAGAGCGTCTTGAGGACATACGAGTCATAGCAGAGTCGAAACTCAGTGGGACCCCGTATCCCCGTTGTCATTAGGATAGTTCTCTTTTTATAGCGATCACCTCTTTTCAGGGATCAGCTTCCTGATACCCTCGCCCATTCCTGGCACAAATTTTCTCCCCATTAAGAGTCGAATAATTCAGTTAAAGAGCCTCTTTATTTTTCATTTATCAGTTTGTTTGCAAAAATGTCCGAATTTTTGATAAAACATATTGCATATGAACATAATGGTGGCTTTTGCAGGTGATTTGCACAGGAAAACATTTAAAATTGCTTTGAATGTGCTTAATCCCGAACGATGAATTCAAACCGAGTAATTCCCCCGAGGCATACGTGTATTTTTGGTTGCAGGTCACAGGAACCGGATGCCAAGTCATGAATCCTCATCCCCAAGCGATTGACAAAGTCTCTCCTCAGCAGAGCATGTTCCCCAACAGAGTTGACAGTATCCAGACTGTCTATCCCCAGTAGAGTTGACAGTATCCAAACTATATATCCCTAGTGGAGTTGACAGTGTCAGACTGTATCCTCCTAGCAACAGCGAAGTGGTTGCATACCCAACGGACAAGAGGGTGGTGTTCCCAGTGTTCATCTCATCCCCAACAGATTATTTCTAACATATTTGTTCTAATCCCCAGCTTGAGGACGATTAGCAAGTTCATATCCCCAGCAAAGGTCGTTTCCTACGACATTTCCCCAAGAAGTGTTTTCCCCACAGACTCTCCTCACAGAGCCTCGCCGAACAAAGTTTCCATAGTTGATACTCCCCCCGCAAGGTCAACTTTTCAAGCAGCCAATTTATTTTTGGTGGCTCATTGGTCCCGGCAGACGGATCATTCCCCACAGAGCATTCAAGGATTGATACAACGATCTGTTCCCTACCGGAGTTTGCTTCCCCAAGCAGATTTCTTTTTACACCATGCATAACATTTGCATTTGCATGCATATCATATCAAGCATACACATAAGCTGATAAAAAGGTTCTTCCAAGCAGACTGAAGAATTACTTTATAACCAAGGTCATGAGATCCAGCCAGAGGATCAAGCGTGAGTGATCCAGCCTGAGGGTCGTTTTGAAGATTCAGCCTGAGAATCGTTTTCTAGTGATCCAGCCTGAGGGTCATTTTGAAGATTCAGCCTGAGAATCGTTTTCCAGTGATCCAGCCTGAGGGTCATTTTGAAGATTCAGCCTGAGAATCGTTTTCCAGTGATCCAGCCCGAGGGTCATTTTGAAGATTCAGCCTGAGAATCGTTTTCCAGTGATCCAGCCTGAGGGTCATTTTGAAGATTCAGCCTGAGAATCGTTTTCCAGTGATCCAGCCTGAGGGTCATTTTGAAGATTCAGCCTGAGAATCGTTTTCTAGTGATCCAGCCTGAGGGTCATTTTGAAGATTCAGCCTGAGAATCGTGTTCCAGTGATCCAGCCTGATGGTCCATTTCGAAGATTCAGCCTGAGAATCGTGTTCCAGTGATCCAGCCTGAGGGTCATTTCAAAGATTCAGCCTAAGAATCGTGTTCCAGTGATCCAGCCTGAGGGTCATTTCGAAGATTCAGCCTGAGAATCGTGTTCCAGTAAGCCATCCTAAGGCTCAATTTGAAGATTCCCCAGTGAAGTCGCTTACAAGCTTTATTTCCCCAGCAAGGCCAATTGAGGAGTCGTTACAACATGTTCTAGCCCGAAGAATATGTACGAAGCCCAAAAGTGGAATATTCTCGAAGCTGCATATCTAATATGAAGGTTGGGTGTAGATTTCAAAAGAGGGTCAACCAGCGCATGCCTCAGATGCGGGATCCTAATGACGGGAATTTATCATCAAAACAATCCAGATCTAGCCAGAAGATCGAAGTAGATTCAGCCAGAGAATCGAAACAAAGAAGATCTAGCCAGAAGATCGAAAATCGCAACAATTCAGATCTAGCCAGAAGATCGAAGTAGATTCAGCCAGAGAATCAAAGGAAATAGATTCAGCCAGAGAATCGAAACGGAGGAGATCTAGCCAGAAGATCAAAATCGTATCCAGCCCGAGGATCAAAATTAATATCCAACCAGAGGACTAAATTGAGTATAGGTTCAGCCAGAGGATCGAAACTCCAGATTAAGCTAGAGGATCGGAAGAAAAATAAACAGCACGGTGTATTTCCGCGTTTTTGTGGTGTTCTCGGAGCGCAAATTTTCGGTCTGTCTTTGGTATTCAATCACAGCTCACCCCGTTTGTCTGATAAGCTGTTCGCTTTCATCCTACTCGGTTTAGCTGATGATTGAATAGGGGCAGCTGTAACACCCCAAATTTTGCCCTCCTCATTCATGCATTCATTTAGCATTTCATATTGCATTTCATCATGTCAATCAGAATTAGATCCGAAAAAAAAAAAAAAAGATCCGGAAAAAAAAGATCCGGAAAAAAAAAAAGGAAAAGAAAATGAAAAATAATTTTTTACAAAAAAAAAATAATTAAAAATAATAACAAAAAAATAAATAAAATATAATAAAATTTTTTGGACTTGGGTCTCTCTCATTTGAGCCAACAAAACCATGAAATTCAGTCTATAAATACCAAGGCTTCACTTGAGAAAAAGGAGAAGCAAAATACTCTGAGGTTTCCTTGGAACAAAACCCTGGACAAAACCTGAAGAGAAACCTGACAGAGAACTCAGAGCAACCCCCAGGCAACTCTGAAAGGTTCATTCTGACTCACACACTTTCAGCTCAAGCAAACCCTAACATTGGTTTACAAATCCAGTCGTGCCATTTGATTTTTCTTCTCCAATCAGGTTTGCCCTTATTCCCATTACCTTTATGCTCTTAATTTGGATCACCTGAATGTGTGAGGTAACATTAGGTTTTTGCCCACGGGTTTATAATTATGTATGAATGTATAAACAATACCTTGAATGCTTAACCGTTTAATTTCTGAAGTGTATGCCACAGGGTTTGAGGTTTCTGAAACCATACTGTTATCCATGAAAAAATGCTTATGGTGTTTCACTAACCCTTTTGTTGAGTTTTTGTGAGGGCTCACATGACTTTTGCAGGGATAACTTGCGTGGTTTCCCACTTTATTTGTGGGATAACCCCTGGAGGTTCATTCCGATTACCTGTACTGACCCACTTTCTTTGATGATGTTAGCTTGGAAGGATCTCAGGGTTTCCCATTCTTCTAATTGCTGTTACTTCGGATTTTTATCCGCGTGGTACTTTTACATTTTTCCCGCATTTTACTGCTTTCCTAGCTGGAAGACCTCGATAGGAGGCAATGTTTTTGTGTTTACTTTATGCAGGTTCCTTTGTCCAGGGTTAAGAGCTATGAGGTCTTATCCTCATTACCCTTTTGCATGCGCGTTCCTACAATGCAAACAAACCCTTCATTGATTTTTCTTCTCCATAACACACGTTTACTCCTTCTACTACAGGCGAGTAAGTCTCCAAAGGTCGAGCATCCGGTAGATTGCGTAGTGACGTCGTTCGTCCAAAACCCAATCCATAACCGCGTAGTTAGCCGAACTACGGCTTGCTCTGATTCTCAGGCCAGATGAGATACGTAGGCATAAGACGCGATGTCTTAGCGAGCACACATCCCCCCAACCCCTAGGTAGCCGAGCTACGAAGACTTTGATTCTCATATTCAGATGAGATACGTATGCAGTGGATGCGACATCCGCGCGAGTCATTCTCATTTAACCCTTTTTTTTGGCAAACAGCACAAGATAAACCCACACCCTTTAGACGAAAACTACAAAAGTGGATCCCGTAGAGTACTACGGATGCGTAGGGGTGCTAATACCTTCCCTTCGCATAACCGACTCCCGAACCCAAGATTTGGTTGCGAGACCCCGTATTGTCCTTTCCTTTTTCAGGTTTACTTCGAGCGTTTCCTTTCCTTCCTTTGGGATGAATAACGCACGATGGCGACTCTTCTGTCTTTTTCTTTCGCCGGTTGTTTTTTTCGCGCACTGTATTTTTCAGGTTGCGACAGTATGGTGACGTCTGGCACCAGGCACATTCCCATAGCGTCAACTCCAAAGATATTGAAGCCCTCAATCACTTTCAATCTCTCTTCTAGGACTTTATATTTGTCTTTGGTTCTCGTTTCTCCAACAGTGGCATCAGAGTGAGTAACTGGTTTGTTTCCTTGGACCATTCCTTTAGGATCTTCCTCCTCATATTGTTGACTTAGATCCACATAGTTATCTTGTGGAACGGGTATTTGTACGGAACGAGGTGCCCCATTGTGAGCAAGAGTTGGGGTACACCCCTCAGGATGAACAGCACCATCCTTAGCTTCACCCCCTTGGATGTCAGAAGTAAACCCTTGTAGAGGGTTGCCGTCCCAAAGTGGTGGTATGGGTGTGGAAGTAGTCTTCCTTTTTTCATTCGCAACTTCCCTGGCCAACATGTTGGTAATGACCCTAGTGAGCTGATCCATCTTGTCCTTCATTTCCTCCACATTTCCTTTGACCGAGTCCATGTCTACCCTAAGTGCTACCTGGTTCTGTTCAAGCTGCTCCATGACCTTCTTACGTTGAGCTCGAGTTTGGAGAGTCAGATTGTCACGTTCGAAGGTACTGGGAAAGTATGAGGAAAAATGATTTCGTTTTCTTTTCCATGCATATGAAATGAGATGTGCATGAATGCATGATGATGTATGCCAATAAATAAATAAATAAATATTTTGTTTTTATTCCTTTGGGGGACACTCAAAATCCATTGTCACACATTTAGGAATATGAACATGATCGTAAATATTATAGAAATAACTTTATTTATAAATCCAAAGCAAAGGTTCGTACGGGGGCGATGCCCTAATCATAACAATACGTCCAACAATAATAATAATAAAAACGGAAAGGACAAATTCTTAACGACAAATTAAAACTAAAGTGGTGTGTTCATGGCCTTCTTTAAGTGGGCCTTAAATTCCTTCATCATGACATCACATAGCCTGATAAACTCGAGTACTTCTTGGGGAGTGTTGTGGAAGTTTGCCACGCCATCAGCTCTTCTGAACATCCTAGGAATATCTCGTACTAAGTTGTTGGCGAACTCGGCCAGATTGGAATGTTCGATCCTCCATGCTTCAGCTCGGTCACCTTGTTCTTGAACGATGACTTGAGCAGCGGCGGAGAGGTCCCTTAGGTGATGGATTTCTCCCTCTAACTGTGCGACCTGAGTTGTCAAGACTTCGTGGTCTTGATTTTGAAGATGCACCTGTTCTCTTAGGTTCCGAACCTCTTGGTAGATCTTTCTCCACTTAAGTGGTAGCATTTGCTCGGCTTCTATTCTTAGTTGCCATTGCCTAGCAGCAATAGCTTGAGATTTCCTAAGCGCCTCTTCGAATCCCTGGATTTGATTCATTACAATGTTTTCTCTTTCCTGTTGTTCCCATGTGGCAAGCTCCCATGCCCTCTTCCACCTCTGACCTTCAGCTTGGGCCTCTTTCAACTTACCATTGAGATTTTCAAAATTAACTCCGGCACTAAATAAACCCCCTAAGGTCTTTTGTCTTTTACTTCTTTCAGTCCGGAGTTCCTCCATATTCTCAAGGAGTTGCCTGTCCTTCTGCTCCAGGTCATAGCTTATCTGGTTCTTTTCATAGTTTACGTCATAAAGACTATGTTCTAGGCTTTCCTTATCTTGTTCTAGCCTAGCAATAGTGTCTTTGAGACGGTCGACCTCCTCAGTGGACATTGTAACAGGGTTAGGTATGTTTGGGACATAAGTTTGGTCAATCACGAAAGGTAACTTAATTAGACGGACCCTTTCCTTAATCCAAGGGGTGTACGACTCTCCGGATGAAGTATCCTTCCTCTTTGGCTTGTTATCCTTGACATGCACTTTTTCCCACGCCCGAGTAACCTTCCTAAGTTGTTCTCTATATGAAGCTTCTCCACCATGTAAGATAAACTCCTCTATCTCATCTTCTTTAGGCCTCTCCCGTATGGGGTGACCCAACTGTCTTAGGGCCAGTACTAGATTGTAGTTAATGCACCCCTTGGAACCAATGAGGGGTACATTGGGGAAACTCCCACAACTGATGATCATGTCCCTGGTATCTGTCTCCTTTGGATACCAGAGGATCGATCCTTCATTTAGGGATGCCAGCTTTTGAGCCCAAGCGTGATTACCCTTGGTCTCTATTAGATGGATGTCCCTATAAAGATTTGAGGCAAACCATTGGTACAAAAATGGAATGCAACAACGCAGGGATCCCTTCTCCTTACTATGGCAAATGTTCATGGTATAGTAGACGTCAGCTAGTAGAGCAGGCACTGGATCCACCTCTAGATTTTTCACAGCCCAAAAGATACTGATGGCCGCGACATCCACGAAGTCACCCACATTGGGAAAGAGGATTATCCCAAACATTATTAAAGCCATAACGTCAATATATGAACCCCACCTTTCTGTCCCAGCCATTTTTCGGGCTACCCCTTCCAAGTAACTCCTCCTAAGACCTTGGACATCCTTATCTTCCTTATAATGTGACAGAAGGTCCTCAGGGGATATCCCTAAAGTCATAGCCAAATCTTTGGGATTTATCTTCTGCCTCATTCCCATGTATGGTCCCTTTCTGCTTTTGGGGGATGTTTACATATAATTTAAACTCTTCTATCGTGGGGGCTAGGAGAAAGTCTTGAAAGAGGAAACACCGCAAGGGCGGATCATAGAACTGAGCTAAGGCAGTAACTGCCTCTGCCTTCACAGGGACTCCTAAGAGATCAAGAATCCCCCCATATTTGAGCGTAAACTTCCTTTGGATGGAGTTGGGCATCAACCCCTGAAGGATCCTTAAACTTTGGAGATCTGGTATGGTTGCCTTAATGCGGAGCGTTGTTCTTTTATTCATTTCCATTGAGTACCTACAACGAATTTTGAAATTCCCCAAAGGATGGTAAATGTATGTAAGAGCTTTATTTTGATGCTAATGACATGATGATATGAATGTATCTTATCTTTACACATTTTTGGTTAGGATGGTCATGTAAGTATGCCCTATATTGGGTAGGCTACTTAAGATTAGGTTGGATATAAGGTTAGACTACCCAATCCCCTCACTTGTAGGATATAAAGCTTTTGGTAAAATAATAGTCCTAGAGTCATGGACTATACCCTTGTTTTACCATGAGAAGGAGCAAGCCTTCCTATGGTAATCCTTCGGGATAAGTCTCGTCTAGGAGGGACCTTAGTAACGACCTTTGCAGGTTGATAACATGAGGTCACCCTAAGTTAAGAGGGTTCTAGAAGAGGTCCCCAGAGTCATGGACCGAACTCAAAGTTTTATCATGAAGAAGTGTTGGCCTTCTCATGACAACCCTTTTGAATTGATCTATTCTGGGCGGAATCGTCATCAAAGACCCCACGGGATGAAAACCCTGGTGGCCGAGACAAGACGACCCCTTACTTAAGCTTATATTTTTTCTCAAGCCTGGGTTTTGGCTCCATACCTTTGAAAATCCCAATCAACATGATATGACAGGCATAATAATATAATAAAGAATAAAGTCAATAAATAAATAAATAAACCTAAATAAAGGAAAGCAAATACACATAGAAATAAGCATAACCCTAAAACCCAAGGTTAGGATGGACTCTCTTTAGGGAAAGTATAAGAACTCCCCAGCAGAGTCGCCAGCTGTTGCGGCTGGAAAAATGACAGAGTCGCCACCATCCTTTATTCGTTCCTAAGGAACAGGAAAATAATGATAAAACCTATGACTAAGGTGAGATACTAGGTTCGGGAGTCAGTTAAATAAGGGGAAGGTGTTAGGCACCCCTTATCTCCATTGTACTCAATGGGATCCTCATACAATTCTAGGGCTAGTGTGTGTTTCTAAAGTGTTTGCTTTGATATTTACTAATTATTAATTAATTATTTATTTACAGAAGGCATTACTTTTAAATGGACGAGAGACCCAAAAATGTTTTTCATAATTGTACTCGCTAGAGTTTACAACTCTATGCCTACGTACCTTCGCATTAGGCGAGGGATCAGAGTACCGTAGTTCTTCTAGAAAATAATTGTTTGTTTTGTCGTTTTTATCCCTTGAAAATTCTCACGCATCGGGGGCGGAGAAATGATTGATTTTTAAAAATTCCTCAATACCTCAGGGTAAAGGACTTATAGTTTGAAGTGCGTGAGATCAATTTTATCCAAATTATTTAATTCAAAAATATAACATTTAGTTTATTTAAGAAAATAAATAGTAATGTATCCCTTAGATAATATATTCTGTACCCCAATTTTTATCCCTTTAAAACCCTTAGAATTTGTCATAGAATTTTATCCCATATTATCCCAAAGTTATCCCATGAATTATCCCATGAATTATATTCCTTTATTTTTATCTTTTTATCTTAAGTATTAATTTTAATTAACTATTTGATATTCTTATTCTTATCAATTTTAAATTCTTAATTATTTTTTTTGTGCATTTTTAAATATGTTAACTATAAGAGAATTATATCTATTTTTCTTTTAAAACTAGTTATGTCTAATTATACTTAATTATTCTAATTATATTTTAATATTATCATAAAATTATCCTTAACTATAAACATAATTTAAGCATATATTTGTTGGTATTTTTTATTAAGATTTTTTTTGGTGATTTTATTAAATAGGCTAAAGAAGACTAACCTTATATTTCGTACTAAATACCTACATCAAATAATTTAACGGGTATGAGTTGATCTATTAAGAAAAACTAATTTCTAAAGAAGATCCACCAATAATTTTATAACAAACATTGACCCAAAATAAGAATAATAAATAGCAAAAGAATAAAAAGAGAAAAAAGTAAAACACTAATGGATCTTATAGAGATCCACTTACTCCCTTCTCTTTCCTATAGCAAATTCTCCTTTTTCTTATTTTTAAAGATTATAATAGTGACACATGTCTTATAAGGTAATTTAAGAAAATTAAAAAAACATAATGAACTATATATATTAGAAGAACAAGAATCCAGGTTTTCAGATCTACTCTTTTTCTCTATGAATGCCTCTTTTTTTTTTAAATATAAATAAAAAAATAAAAATTACCAATAATTCCTTCCTCTAATACGATTGACAAGAGCTCATACAAAGCATACCCAGATCCAAAATTGACGGAAAGAAGCAATCCAACTTAAAGATAAATAGAAGCATACCAGTCGGAGCTACCACGGCGGTGACGGACAGAGTGAGGACGGAGGTTGTAGCGACAGTGGTGTGCGTTAGAGCTTTTCCGACGGTTTCCGTTTCGATCTACCGTTATGCTTCTGTTGTTGTTGTTTGTGTACTCCAAGAGAAGATAATGGTTTAACAGGTTGAGCTTAATTTCCCTTTTTTTAGGATGGTTCGATGTTGTTGCTGTAATTTTTCACTGATAAAAATTGATTCCCCCCCCCTTTCTGTTGAAGAACCTCTAGCCTTTTTATAGTTAAACAATAAGTTAAGAATTTTAATGAGATTGATTCTGATTTTATATTTTGATTTGAACCTTTATTAGAAAGTTTTGATTTAATGAAGTTTATGATTTTGGGAAATGATTTTTGAAATAAGCAAAAAAGATTTTGGATTTCGCTCATGTATTCGGAAGTTTATTTTTAGTAAATTTTGGAATTTTGATTATGGGAAGATTTGGATTCATTTTGGAATTGGATGGAAATATGCTTTGTAGGAAAATATGCGTTTGGATTTAAATTTTCTTCTTCCGAGATTGGTGATGATGATTACAACAATCTTTTTCCTCTTTTTCTTTCTAATAATACATTCTGATAATTGATGATAATGATAATAAACTACCACTAATATACTAATTAATGATAGTGATATCAGATTTATTCTTAATGATTACAACCTAATTAAAGAAAATTCAATTTTTGTTTACGTATTTTTAGAAACAATATTGATAATAAATTAAAACATAAAAGGGAAAAGTTCTAACAAAAATTAAATTAAAAATTTAAAAAAGTAAGAGAGTGGAATTCAAACACAAGTTCTCCCACATTCACACTATCTACTCTTGCTTTATGATCCACCAGGCTATTGCGCTCATATGAATTAAAATGACATTTCTAACTATTTAAATAAACACAAACAATCTTAATAATTATAATAATAATATGATATTAGAAAATAAAGTAGGGATTTTAATACTTAGATAGCTGATTAAAAATAGAGACACTAATTAAGATATTTTCATAGTCAGTGATAACTAATAACTTTTAGCCGAATTTTTTAATTAAATAAAAGACCTCTTAAATTATCAATCTATAATTTTATTAGATAATTAACACCCTAATATAATAGTTATATTTTTAAATATCATGATTTAATGAGATATACTATTATAATTACTAATTATATCTATATTTTTTTATAAATAATTTTTATAGTTATAAACCCTTTCTTAGCAAGACCCTACAAATCGTATTATTTTGGAAAGTCTAAATAATACCTCTACACTAAAATCAACTCCTAAGAGGAACTAAGAATTCAAAATGGTCTCTCTTGAATTTTGAGGTCCTGAGGTTGAATATCTGACTATGTTTGTATTAATTAGACAGAAGAAGTGGTCAAAATTTAGGGTGCGACAGAAGCTCTTTGCAAAGACTTCAAGATTGCGCACCATAATTCTTCTCCCTACAGACCTAAGATGAATGGGGTTGTTGAAGCTGCGAATAAGAACATTAAGAAGATCATCCAGAAGATGGTTATGACTTACAAAGATTGACATAAGATGCTCCCATTTTCTTTGCACGGGTATTGTACATGCATCCGCACTTCAACAGGGGCAACCCCTTTATCACTTGTTTATAGTATGGAAGTTGTGCTCCCAGTAGAGGTTGAGATCCCATCATTGTGTGTCTTGATGGAGGCCAAGTTGACTGAAGCTGAATGGTGTCAGACCAAATATGATCAACTGAATTTGATTGAAGAGAAAATATTGTCTGCCATGTGTCACAGTCAGTTGTACCGACAGAGAATGAAGAAATCTTTTGATAAGGTCAAGCCTCGCGTGTTCAGAGAAGGTGACCTTGTGCTCAAGAAGATTCTATCTTTTAAACCATATACTAGGGGGAAATGGACTCCTAATTACGAAGGTCCATATGTTGTTAAGAGAGCCTTTTCAGGCGGTGCTTTGATTCTTACAACTATGGGTGGTGAAGAGTTCGCTCGTCCTGTGAATGCCGATGCAGTCAAGAAATACTTCGCCTAAAAATAAAAGAACAACTCGCTAAGTTGAAAACCCGAAAGGGCGGTTTAGGCAAAAATGAGCGTCTCGGTGGATTGAAAACCCGGAAGGGCGATCCAGGCAAAAATTAGAGACATAAAATAGAAAATTTATCCCGGTAGATTGAGTAGCCCACCTTGGGGAAATCTAGGCAAAAATTAGGGATTATAGCAAGTAATTACATTCGGTTGATCTCTAGTCTTTTTTGGGCAACACAGTCAACTCTAATTCATCATCCTCAACCGAAGCCAAGAGCACAGTGGATATTGAAGTCGGTAGAAGGATTAGTGATCATTGTATTTAATGTAGCCATTTTCCATCTAAATTATCATTTTTCAACTTTTGTAAAAATCTGTGGAGTCTTGTCATTTACAGACTACCATTCTATTAAATAAAGTTGAGATTTTTATCCAATTGTTTCTACTCTTATTTATTTTTCATTCAAATAGAATTGAATTTTTATGATGATAATTTTGAAATAATAAAAATCATTTTTCTTAAAATAATAAAAGAAATTACTTTAAAAAGCAATCGAGTTCGATAAGAAATATCAACAGCAGTATGAGAACAGGTGAGTCCTAAAGTGCGGAGCATGTTTGGTCTTCCCCAAGCGGTTGGTTTGGTCACCTTTTCCTCCCCAACGACAAATCAGTTTTCCCAGCTGAGTTTGTGACAGCTTCCCCATATGAGTTGTAGGCGTATATTCTCAACAGTTTGCATAAATCCAACACAGAGTTTTGTTTTCCGAAAGTCCCCAACGAAGTTCACTCCTGATCCCCCGTCAGCACTGATTCATGAGCAATATTTTTGGTCCTCTGCGAGGTTGTTTCCCATTTGGTATGGTGTTGACCTAAAATTCCCCGCATAATTGACAACTCAGGTCCTCATCAGAACTTTTCTCCTTCCTCAACAGGGGTTTGTGATATTCGGAGATGGATGACTTATATTCATCCCCAGTTTTTCTCCAATTGATGCTTACATCTTGTCGAGATTAGCCGAGTGTTATAACGATGATTCAGATCAGTGACATTTGTATCCTTTGTGATTATTTTGTTAGCATAATCATCGATCATATATTCATACATCAAATATTTCATCATGCATGTTATTACATCTGATTCCTTATTTTTTAATCCTCTACTATGGTGATAATATTTCTCCATACAGGTTTGGTGCGTATGTATGTCCTCCCTCAATTGTAGAGTATCAGCCCCTTAAGCAGAAAGAATTTAACCTTTCTCATTCCCCACTGAGTTATTTCCTCGTGGATGATTATTGTTTCAGCTTCCTCCCCAATTAATTGTCTGGATGGAACCACTCCCTGAGTTATATCCTCATTGGGTCGAGTCTTTGTTTGGCCATTTCTTTCTAGCTCTTACCTAGATATATGCTTTTGGCCCCCCGAAAGTTTATTACCCAGTAACTGGTAATACTCTTTTCGGTTTGCAAGTACCTTACCTTTACCCAATACCCGATACTAGTAATCTACTTCCTCTTATTTTTTTCCCAGTAGATTCATTTTACGTTTCCCCAGGTACTTTATCCTTGATATGTTCATCCTAACTGATGACAAATAGTCTTCCCTTGAGTCTATCCTTGATATGTTCATCTTAATTGATGACGGATATTCTCCTCTTTGTGGTTTTCTGCCCAGTAAAAAGGTAGTTGTAATCCCTAGTTCATTCCCTAGAGAGTTAATCCTTAATATGTTCATCCTAACCGATGATGGGTTTTATCCTCTCTTTGGTTTTCTACCCAGTAAAAAGGTAGTTATAAATCCTGTTTTCTCCTCCGAGTCTATCCTTGATATGTTCATCCTAACCGGTGACAGATATTCCTTCTTTGGTATTCTATCCAGTATCTGATAGATATAATTCATACTTTTCCCCAGCAGTCTATCCTTGATATGCTCATCTTAACCGATGACGGATATTCTTCCCTTTGAGTCTATCCTTGATATGTTCACTCTAACTAGTGACAAATATTTTCTCTTTGGTCTTCTACCAAGTAACTGGTAGTTGTAATACCTATTTCCCCCCCCAGCAGGTTGTTCTTACCCAGTGACCGATAACGAACATACCTCCCTTGCCTCAACGAGTCATCCTTGATATGTTTACCCTAACCAGTAACGGATGCCTCTCTGTCAGATTATGTTATCTTCCTACCCAGTAACCGGTAATAGATAATATACTTCTGTTACTCCTGGGTTGAAGATTATTCTTCCCTAGTTGAGTTTGGTTCAGGTATTTCACTTTTGTTCTGATCTACCCATTTCCTCCGCAGTTTCCTCTTTATCTCCAACCGAGTCATTCCATTTTCATGGAATCCTTTCGTGTCTCCAGCAATTTTCAAGTCGTAGCCTGGTGTCGCAACGCGAAAAACAACCGGCGGGAAAACAAACAAACAGAGCCGCCACCGTGCGTTATTTATCCCAAAGGAGGAAAAGGAAACGCTCGAAGTAAACCTGGAAAGGAAATGGTCTTACGACCGGAGATTGCAAGGATCGGGAGTCGGTTACGCAAGGGGAAGGTATTAGAACCCCTCACGTTCGTCGTACTCGATGGGATCCACGCTCAGAAGAATAGAATAAGGTTGCTGAATAACTGCTCAAAGAATGCACACACACTGGAATAAGCACACAGGCGAAGGAAGACGGAGGAAGGTGACTCGGCAAGATGTCGCATCCTGGGCCTATGTAGTTTGTCAGAAACAAACATCAGAGTCGACGTAGTTCGGGGAAATGGGGAACGTGCTTGCTAGGATATCACATCCTATGCCTACGTATCTTTCCCTATCCAGAGAAAGAATTAGAACACTCGTAGTTCGGCTAACGCACACCGAAACAAACACACGCACAAACGCTGAGACGTCAAAGCAAACACGCAAATGGAAACAGACTGCCAATGGTTGGTCTTACATCCGACTCCAAACAACAAACACAAACAAGGAAACCGAATGCCAATCGCTGGACTTACATCAGACTCCAAGCAAACAACAAACAAACGGGAAACTGAATGCCAATCGCTGGACTTACATCAGACTCCGAACAAACAACAAACAAACGGGAAACCGAATGCCAATCGCTGGACTTACATCAGACTCCACACACACACAAGAGGGTTGAAAAAGAAAAAGGGCGAACACACAGACTAGAAGGGAATCGGGAACTCGGACCTAATAGCTGTCAAGCAAAACACACGCAAAAAAGGAAAAGGGTGCCCAGAGAGATCTTGCACGATCTCCTGCCTACGTACCTCATCTGGTATGAGGATCAGGGCAACGTAGTTCCCCTTAACAGGGGAGAAACTTTCTCCTAACCAGAGACCTTGGAAATGACAAACTAAAAGGGAGACTGACTCGAGCCTAATAGTTATCATGTAATCCACAATAGTCCTAGGTTGAGGTTTCTAACAAGAGCTTGACTCACACAGGCAGTGGTTCAACTCAAGTCTATCCCTACATACATTCAACTTCCTCGAAAGTTGATGATACGACTCCTACAGAAAGGAGATGAAAAGAAAAACAGATAAACATCAAAAGCAGTCAGCACACACTATACACAACCAAGGAGGCTCAAGCAAGGTTGGGCTTTAGTCAAGGGGTCATATCGACCTTGACAAACAAGCCAGATACTGAAATGGGTAGTCAGGCTCTTAATCTCTAACATTGAGAGTTAGGGTGAGCAGATGAAATGGAGATGAGGGTTATGCCTCATAGCTCTTAACCCAGGCCTGGGTGAGCTTGAATCAAAGAATGTGTGGGAGTCCAGAATGTGGGACTCTAGTCCACATGACTTGACACAACAAGATTTTGGGTTTTTATTCAAAGTGCATCAACACAGGGTGTGAGCAAGATGAATGACACAACTGAGTAGCAGGGGATGGATTGCACATCCCTTCTATCTGCCAATGCCTCTTCACTTAGGAGGTCTTTACATGTACAGGGCACAAAGATAAACAACCACAAACATTGCCTCTTAAGGAGGGCTTCAGACAGGTGCCTGCCAAAATAACATGACAGGTCTTCCAGACTACATGAAGATCAAGGAAGTTACCTAAGTGGTATGCCAACCACAAGCAAAGTAAAGCAACTCAAATAATGAGTTAAAGCGGCTAAAGTACCTGTAAGAAAAGCTAAACTAGTCAATATTTACATTCAGACAAATCAAACAATCAATAACAGTCAAACAACCAAACATCAGACAACAATGGTGCAAGGCCTAAGGTGCAAGCAAACTAAATTGATTCACCATCCACAAGACCTACAAAACAGCAAGGTTAGTCAACCAAAATAACTTATATCTCAAGTGATGAGATCATATCAACCAATGTGGCTAATTGCTTTGAAACCTGAAATGCACAACTTAAATCGTGAGAACAAACCCCTAAGGCAAAGCCTAGGGTCAAAAGTGAAGAAAAAATTCAAAAACAGAATCTAAAACTCAACATGAATCATCCCTAATCAATCATGAACATGTCCTAAAAAGGACCAAATCAAAATCATTAAGCAAGGGCAAGATCCAACCAAGAGAAGGCAAGGTGAGCAACATGATCATCAATTGGACATACAAGATGAGAAAATGCACATTAAATCATAAATGGCTCAAACAATTCTGGAAATTTTCATGAGCATTCAACACATCAAACAAAATTAGTATACCAAAAATTGTAAACAGAAGAGATCAATTGATATGGAAATGAAAATGATCAAGTTGATCATCCAATTGTGTGACACACATTGTCACACCATACAAACATGTGCATAAAACAGAAATGGCAAATGAGAAAAATGCACAATTAAGCCTCAAACATCCATCAACATGTTAGGAACAATCATGCAAAATTTCATGGCAATTGGATCAATATCAAGCATTTTATGATAGGATGAATGAGACAAGGTCCAAATGCACACATGTTCAATTATCCTAACACAATTCCAAATCCAGCCAGGCACAATTCCAGAAATTAACATCATAAAATTCTAGACATTTCAAGGATCAAGTAGCAAAAAATCTGGAATTATTTGGATCAATCTACAATTAGTTATGATTTTTTGAAGATCATGGAAAAAATGAAATAAAAATTGAAAAAACATGAAATAATGAAAAGAATTGAATAAAATGGCAATTGCTCCCAGCAGGAATCGAAGCGAGGGGCGCTTCCAGGACGAAACGACGTCGTTTCATTAGTGCCCTAGCCAAATGCAAAAACGGACGCTATGCTGACGCTAGGGGCGGAAACCACCGTCTTCTTCATGAAGACGGTGGTGGTTACTGTTCACGAAAAAAAAAAATTCCAGAATTTTTCAAGGCATATATCAATGGAAAGCTCTCATCACATAGATTCCAAATATTATAAAAACTAAGCCTAATTCTCAACATATTTCACGAATCGAACGAAATAAGTTTGGATCTACAAACTTTAATTCAACATAACTTCTTCATTTTTTATCCAAATTTCATGAAATTTATATCAGAATTTCCAGCATGAAAAGCTCTACAACTCTATGTGCATAAAAAATAGAATTAGGAGATTCGAAATTTGCACCTTCTTGAAGCTCCAACAATGGCAGTAGTGAATTCTGGTGATTCAAGGCTTGGCACGTGTGTAGATCTACTCCTGAGCACTTGTTATGAGGCCTTGTGAAGAAATTGAGGCTTGGAGAGGCTTAGATCTTTCTCAAACAACACTTTCCAACTTCATGTTCTTGCTTGGATTATGCTTGATTTCTGCTCGAATCTTCCAAACCAATGCTTAATCTACACTAAATGAAGGTCAGAGAACAAGAATATGGAAGAAAATCAATGTGTTATGTGGAAGAAATTTGAATTTCAATGGAGAGAAAATTTTGGAGGGAAAAAAATTCTAGATCTAGAAATGATGAATAATGAGCAATTCTGTTATGATTAGCTATTTATATGACATGTTAATCTATTTGCTAATCATGTTTAGGCTTGGTTAATGAAATTTAGTGAGAAAAGAGGTGTTATGCAAAAATTGGTTTTTTCACCCCATGCATGCAATCCCACGTGAACAGTAGCAATGGCCATGCAATTTCACTTAAAATCCTCTCATGAACATGTTGGAATGGTTAAAAAGTCCACATGATGCACCAATTTTGAATTCATGATTTTCCCTCCAAAAATCACATGAATGAGCAAATGATTATGTGATGAAATTTCATGCAATGTGATGAATGATTTGGAAAGTTCATGTCTTGAGAAGAATTTGGCAAAAAGGAGCACTCAATTTGGAGTTATGAGTCAAAAGTTATGGCCTTTTGAAGTTCCATGCGCACTTGGCAATGATTTGATCATATCTCCTCAACCATTCATCATAAATTCATGATCTTGGACTTTTTGGAAATGGGAGAGAGATATCTTCAACTTGTATTTTGGACAAAATTTCATTTGAAGCTTATTTGATGATGCAAGATCAAGTTGAATTTGAACCAAAAACTTTCCATTTTTGGAAACTTCCAATTACAGGTCATTTTCCATTTTTGGAAAGTTTTGATCTGGCCTCAAATTCTTCAAGATATGCATTTGTAATGATGAATAAGCCTTTTTGAACATGAATGAGATGTTGAAACTCATTTCTCCACCTCCTAGCCCTCAGTTGACTTTCTGTTGACTTTTTAGGTCCTCAGATGACTTGAACATGCTCAGATGACTTTGAGCCTCAACCACTTGATGAAATGGCTCCAAAATGAACCCCTATCTCTAATAAGCTCTTCAAAATGATCATGTGATCCACACCATCACCAAATACCTCATCTCCTTAAAGATCCCTGACTGAAAGAATGCAACTGATTAGGGTTGACCAGAGGTCAAAACCCTAATCCCAAGGAACCTGAGCATGAATTCTGAAACCTTTGAGGATGACATAACCATGATGATGATGATGTACCCTTGAAATCAAGATAATGCTCAACCTCCTTGAAGAACCAAGAAAACCCTAATTGAAGCCCAAACCCTCAGATGGTTGGTGATCAATTTATGGAGACCCTCAGGCTTGAACCTCTTAACCTCTCTATCTTCTGAGAAAGACTTAGGAGGATGAATTGTTTATTTTCACATGATATGCAATAATGCAAATGCTTAATGTCCTACAAAAATGAAATGCAATATGCTAAGCTAGTCCCAAGAGAGGAGGGTAAATTTTGAGGTGTTACAGCTGCCCCTATTCAATCCATTGTGAACCTGTCAATATGAACAGCCTCGGCTTTCAGATGATCAGGGTGAAGAGTGATTGAATACCAAGAACAGACGAACAATTTGCGCTCCGCTGGGGATTATTATATTTTTTCTTTTCTTGAACCCCGAAACTTTCAGATTGATTTTTTTTTTTTGCTTTTCTTGAACCCCGAACAAATATTTTCTTTCGCGCGGATGATCCCGGATCACCGCATTTGAACCCCGACAACTTCATATTACTCTTGTTTGCCAAATCATGAACCTCGTTCTCCATTTTCATGTGATAATTCCATTGGCCATGTCGGAAATAACACCAACCACCACTCTGATGGCGACATATCAGAGGGTATTCGACCAGACATTTACCAATGACTGGGAAGGAACTCAACGTCTACTGACATCGAACAATGATGTTTACTGACACCAAAGAAAGGATATTCGACCAGACATTTACTGATGACTGGGAAGGAACTCGAAGTTTACTGACATCGAACAATGATGTTTACTGACATCGAACAATGATGTTTACTGACATCAAACACTGATGTTTACTGACACCAAAGAAAGGATATTCGACCAGACATTTACTGATGAATGGGAAGGAACTCGACGTTTACTGACATCGAACAATGATGTTTACTGACACCGAACAATGATGTTTACAAACATCGAACAATGATGTTTACTGACATCGAACAATGATGTTTACTGACACCGAACAATGATGTTTACTGACACCCAAGAAGGAATATTCGACCAGACATTTACTGATGATTGGGAAGGAACTCGACGTTTACTGACATCGAACAATGACGTTTACTGACATCAAACAATGATGTTTACTGACATCGAACAATGATGTTTACTGACATCGAACAATGATGTTTACTGACATCAAACAATGATGTTTACTGACATCGAACAATGATGTTTACTGACATCAAACAATGATGTTTACTGACATCGAACAATGATGTTTACTGACACCAAAGAAAAGATATTTGACCAGACATTTACTGATGACTGGGAAGGAATTCGACGTTTACTGACATCGAACAATGATGTTTACTGACACCAAAGAAAAGGGACATTACGGGGATCGACACGACACTTACTGGTATCGTAGGGATGACATCTACACATGTCAAAACCAGGCAGACGCTTGCCGGGGACTAACTGGGGAATGCTGTTGATCCAAAATCACGATGCTGAACTCCTCGGAGTAACATCTCCACCACCCGGCGAAACCAACTCTCAAACGGCAACCACGGCTTGAGACTAGATTATGCTTGCAATGATGATGCATGATTTTTTTTCAGCGTAATGCTCCATAACTATGGAAATGCTACGCAATTAGGTATGCAATATGCTATGCTTATCTAAATGATGAATGCATAAAAAGTATCCCCCTCAAGGGACTCTTCTGGGGAGCTCGAAGCACTCTGCTGAGGAACTCGATAACACTCCAACCTCCACCCTGTTGGGGAATAGCACCGCTGCTGGGGAAAGGACCACCCTCACCGGGGATGACCTCCGCTGAACCCTGATCCGTTTGGGGACTTCGCTGGGGAAGAATCCACCAACATACTCTGCGGGGAAAACAACAATCTTCGACTTGCTGGGGAACTAACAAGCTCTACCTTGCTAGGGGAAATAGCAACCTTCAGGCCTGAATGCCAAGGAAACACCGATCTTGAACCCACTGGGGAGATAACAATCCTGACCCTGCTAGGGGAAATAAGGAAAGTCTAGCACAGAACACCCGTCGACTCGTCGAACCATGGTATTCACCATCTAACTCCAGTGTCAGCTTTCCACTTTTGAGAGCTCCCAGACTTGTCTGGACTTTTCTGATTCATCACCTTGTATTCTCGACTTCTCCGTACTCCACGGAGATCGAACTCCCTAGATTCATACAAACTTTCCAGTCCTCAGACTTTGAAGAGTCTTCTTGATTAATCCTCCAGGATCGTCATACGTTTCTCGCTGTCTTCACCATTCGTCAATTCCTTTGTCCCTGATTGGACTCCACGGGGATCTTTTGTCAAAAAGCTTCACATCATAACCTGCAAGTGAGTGAAAATATCTAACAGCACCTGCAAAAGAGATCGTTAGACAAAAACGTGCCCCAGGCGTGCCAAAATTTCAACACTTGGGTCACTCAACCTTCCGAATAAGATTTCAAGCTTTCAATCTTATAAACATGCATTGGAAGGGATCTCCATGTATCAAAATGCAAAGATTCTTTATCAAAAATAACTGGATGTTTTTGCAATCAAAGCGGTAATGAAAACAAAAAACACAATTATTTGACTGAATATGCATTTTATTGATTGAAAAAGGTGGCTCAAAACTGAGCAGATACACAAGAAGCAATTCCTGAAAAGAGGAAATTGCGCACAAAAGGAAAAATCTATCCTAATGGCAATGTGAACCCGTGATCTCACCGAGTTCTAACTCGGTTACACCCCATATGTCCTCAAGACTCTCCGTGCTTTCTGCCTTCTGAACAAGACGATTTCGACTGATCCCTGCTGGAGATTATCCATGTGTCTTAACCAAAACACAAACGATCATGCTAGACGCAGTTGTTCGTTTCAATCCCTCTTTTGCCTGGACCGCCCTTTCGGGTTTTCAGTCCACCGGGATACCCTTTTTTGCCCAAGCCGCCTTTTTCAGGTTTTCGACTTACCGGGTGTACAGTTTTTTTCTTTTTATCCCTAATTTTTGCCCGAACCCTTTTTCATTTTTTTTGGTTCGCCGGGATGCCCATTTTTGCCTGGACTATTTTATTCTTTTCTTCCAGCGGGTCTCTTATACGAAGTATTTTTTAACTGCGTCCGCATTCACAGGGGATGGAAAGTCCTCACCATCCATGGTCGTCAACAACAGGGCTCCACCAGAGAAAACCTTCTTGACCACGAATGGACCTTCATAATTGGGTGTCCACTTGCCCCTACGATCGTTTTGAGGAGGAAGGATCCTTTTCAACACCATATCGCCTACATGATATACCCGAGGTCGTACCTTTCTATCAAAAGCACGCTTCATTCGCTGCTGGTACAACTGCCCATGACAAATGGCCGCCAGCCTCTTTTCCTCAATCAGGCTCAACTCTTCATACCGAGTCCTTATCCATTCAGCCTCTTGCAATTTCACATCCATCAGGACTCTCAACGATGGAATTTGAACCTCAACCGGTAACACGACTTCCATTCCATACACAACGAGAAAGGCTTTGCCCTAGTAGATGTACGCACCGAGGTTCGATACCCAGGATACGAGCTTCGTACTTGCCACATTGTCGGTGCATTCAAATGTTAGTTGGCCAACAAAAGGAACGTGGGATCCCTTCCGCGTAACCAAAGCAACACCAACTTTGTTTCCATTCACGTTAACGACCCCATCAAACATCGAAATCCGTTCGGATTCAGGGTCAGGCCCCTCCTCCAAGATTGGTCCCTCACAATCTTTCGATTTGAGAACCTCGATGTCCTCATCAGGGAATTCAAACATCATCGGCTGATAGTCATCCATCTGTTGCTCGGCAAGGTGATCAGACAATACACTCCCCTTGGTTGCTTTCTGAGAGGTATAATGTATATCAAAATCAGTCAACAATCATTTGCCATCTCGCAACCCGTCCGATCAATGCTGGCTTTTCAAATATATACTTGATCGGATCCATCTTGGAAATCCACAAAGTGGTATGAACTAGCATATACTGTCTTAGTCAGCGAGCAGCCTATGCCAAAGTCCAGCAAGTTTTCTCGAGCAGTGAATATTTTGTTTCACAGTCGGTAAACTTTTTGCTAAGGTAAATTGCATGCTCTTTTCGACCAGACTCGTCATGCTGCCCCAGTACACACCTCATAGACTCCTCGAGGACTGTCAAGTACAGGGTTTACGGTCTCCCTCCACAGAGGCATCAGAATTGGAGGCTCCTGCAACTTATTCTTTTATTTCTCAATGCCCCTTGGCAATCATTATTTCACCTGACCGTTTGATATTTTTTTTTCACAACAGCTTGAGTGGGTTCCCATGTGGCTGTTAGATGAGACGTGAACCGTGAGATGCAGTTCAATCTATCTAAGAAACCACGAACCCCTTCTGTTCTCGGTTCAGACATTTCTTGAATTACTTTTTCTCTTCTTTTTCTTTTTAGTAGGATCAACCTCGATTCCTTTTTTCCGCTCACAATAAGCCTCAGCAACTTACCGGACCGCACTCCGAAAGCACACTTACTCGAATTCAACCTCCGTTTAAATTGTCTCAATCAGTCAAACAACTTGCCCTGGTCTACCGTATGCCCCTCTCCTGTTTGGGACTTTGCTATCATGTCATCAACATAGCATTCAATCTCATGATGAATCATATCATGAAACAAAGTCACCAAGGCCCTTTGATGCGTGGCACCGGCGTTCTTGAGACCGAATGGCATCACCTCTGCTCTTGACACTCGCCTCCAAGGCGGCCCCAACCTTTATTTCCTTTCAGACCTCCTCGGTGCTTGGATTGACAACCTCAACTCGCTCCTCGTGCGGTTGAATCACCTTATCCTCTTGTCTCAACAACCTGGCTAATCTTCCAGCAGATCACGATCTTCTTCGCCTTCTTCTTCGGCATGATAGATCGGATTGTCGAAGCCATATGAGGGTGTAACAATATTGTTATCAATGAGATCCAGAGAATACGAAAGTCGGAACGAAGCCAATCAAAAGGAAAGAAAAATGAAAATAAACATTGCCATTTTTATTATTTTTGTTTTAAACTGCAAAAATAAGTGAAAAACAGGGAGCACCGCTTTTACTACAAAAACATCCATTTATTAATGATGCAAAATGTTGCAAAATGAAACACATGAGGTGGCCCTTACAATGGACCAATACGTTTCGGGCAAAACGTATGGCTTTCATGCAAACAGAATTGAAAAACAGAAACATTACTCTTCAGGATGAGTGACAGTGATGATCTTTTAAGCCTTCCAGTTCTGGACCCCTGGTACGCACGATTTTATCCACGAGTCAAACTCGCGGTCACTGTCAATCTCTTCCCCCACCGTACAGACGTGACCTGAATCTTCAGCATTTACACCCACCATCACTTGACCATGCGCCGGCATGGGGTTAGCATTAACATTAGGAGATGGTGCAAAATTGATGGCCTTGGAGTCTACCAAGTCTTGGACAACATGCTTAAAAGCTCTACAACCCTCAATGTTATGCCCTGGTGTACCAGAATGAAATTCACACTTGGCGTTCTCATCATAGTTAGGAGGCCTCTGATCTGGTCTTATTGGAGCCATCGTCCTCGGCTGAACCAACCCAAGATCCATCAACTTCTTAAACAGGAAAACATATGTCACGGGTGGCTTATCAAACTGACGATCAATCCCCTTTCCTCTCACTTGGTACCCAGCTCTCTGTGCTCTCTGTTGAGGTGGCTGATGTTGCTGTTGTACCGATTGATTACCAGCAGGAATTGTTACCGCAGCAGTGTGCTGGTAGTAACGATCCCTACCGTGTCCTCTTTGGGCATACACAACAGTCGGTTCACCCTCATTCTTGCGCTGACCGTTCCCAAATGGCTTCTTTACTCCAGATGACAGAGCATTTCCCTGTATTTTCCCCATTCTCAGCCAACTTTCGATTCTCTCACCAGCCACTACTATGTCTGCAAAGCCAGTGACGGGACAACCCACCATTCTTTCAGCAAAAATCCCCTGCAGGGTACCCATGAATAGATCAGACATCTCCCGATCCACCAACGGAGGTTGAACTCTGGCAGCCAACTCCCTCCACCTTTGTGCATATTCTTTAAACCCTTCGTTCGGCTTCTGAGACAATCCCTGCAATTGGGTACGGCTAGGAGCCATGTCAGCATTAAATTGATATTGTTTAAAGAATGCATCACCAAGATCCTGCCAGCTCTTGACATCAGACGACCTCAATTTGGTGTACCATTCCAAAGACCCCCCAGACACACTGTCCTAGAAGAAATACATCCAAAGCTTCTGGTCCATAGTATAAGCAGAAATCTTACGGACAAAAGCCTGGAGATGAGTTTCCGGGCAAGAACTCCCATTATACTTGTCAAACGCAGGCGCTTTAAACTTTTGCGGGATCACAATCCCCTCAACCAGCCCCATGTTCGACATGTTAACAACCCCTGGAGTAGCATAACTCTCTAGAGCCCTGATTTTCTCCGCCAGCACCTGAATCTCTTTATTGGGTGGTTGGACACCATATTGACCAAACTGTTCGTTAAGCATGGAGAACTGGTCTTCTTCTCTATCCTCCTCGGCCCCAAAGAAAGGAGGAAACTGATCATCCTTTAGATTATTGCCCATAGGACCTGGTATACCGCCTACAGCGAAACCAAATCCTCCCCCATTGTTGATCACTACACCAGTAGTAGTCTTCCTTCCGGGGTCACCACCGTCCCTAGAACCACCAAGACCATGGTTGGAAACACCCTCCTGATTATTACCACTATTGGCAGCAGAAGCCCGCTCAAGCTTCTCCACTTTCTCAACCAACGCCTTCTGCCCCAAGGCGAACCCTTGCATAACATTGATCAGCTCACTCATCTTCTCTTTCAGTTCGAGAATGTCTGCGTTAGATGTATCCATCAGTTGGTGTCTGTTGCGCCTGGTAGGGTATCTGTGTGGACGTGCTACGTGCAGAGGGAGGATTCCACGTGCGCGAGCAATGACTCCTGAGTAAACCCAAACACGTTAGAAACTGACACCTGCAAAACAGAAGGCAGGTTATAATGACTCACGCATGAATGCAATGTCTATCCGTATGAGGAACATTCTGTCTTCCGATCCTGGTTTCACCGAGACGGATAATAATTTGACAACAATATTCTGACATCAGGATGTCTCTCAACCGGGATCTCAATCGAGAATGTACCCTGAGTATGGATAGACATGAGTTAGATGCGGATGAATGCAAAATGTGGATGATGTAGATGCATGAGTGCAATGCACTGTGCCATCCTCTAGGTCATCTGAACATCCTCTGTACTGAAGCCCTGGTCTCTGAACTGATCACAACCATATGAGGTACTGAATAACCACAATTCCGACTTAGGGTTCCGAAATAAACGGAACCTGAGGATATATCACCATCATCACTGGAGAACCACTGATCTGATAGCAACAAAATCATCTATACCAACCCAGGGAATCCTGAAATAAATGGATCCCCACTGATAAATACCACGGACAGAATTCCGGCGTCTCAGAAATAAATCCATAAATCCGACTTATAAATAGAACTCTGATCAACGGCTGAACCATTAGTCACCATCAGAACATGCATTTGTAAGAATCAAACCCTCCCCTCACAGGTGAATTCTAATCAGGTCATCCTAAGGCGGATAATGGTCTCGACAATCGGGCAAAGATACTCAACGGGTTTGCCCTTTCGGGTGTGCCGTTGCAGCTCTCATAAGATCGTCTAAACCAAAGATCCGGGAAAGAACGGTCACCGAAGTTAATAGCTCATAAGAGGTAACCCAACCAAAGTGGAATACTCCATAATGGAAGAGCTCTCTCAGAAGAACCTCGTCTGGCTTGTGGTATGTCACGTCGCAACAACATGCCCAACCAACATGTGAGGAACGTGAGACCACACTAATCCTAGGTGTATACTCGGGCCTGGGTTTTAGCCCCACTCAGAACACCCACCCCAAATCAGAGGAACCAACCTATATAGAATCAGCACAATGATAACATGATGCATGCAAACATATATGCAAATAATCACAATATAATAATCATAAATGCAATAAATAAAGCAGCACAAACAACCAAAACTATCCTAAAGAGTGCTAGGATCGACTCGCTTAGGGAGGATGGACCAGCAAGAGGTCAACTTCTCTTTTACTCCCCAGCAGAGTCGCCAGCTGTCGCAACGCGAAAAACAACCGGCGGGAAAACAAACAAACAGAGCCACCACCGTGCGTTATTTATCCCAAAGGAGGGAAAGAAAACGCTCGAAGTAAACCTGGAAAGGAAATGGTCTTACGACCGGAGATTGCAAGGATCGGGAGTCGGTTACGCAAGGGGAAGGTATTAGCACCCCTCACGTTCGTCGTACTCGACGGGATCCACGCTCAGAAGAATAGAATAAGGTTGCTGAATAACTGCTCAAAGAATGCACACACACTGGAATAAGCACACAGGAGAAGGAAGACGGAGGAAGGTGACTCGACAAGATGTCGCATCCTGGGCCTACGTAGTTTGTCAGAAACAAACATCAGAGTCGACGTAGTTCGGGGAAATGGGGAACGTGCTCGCTAGGATATCGCATCCTATGCCTACGTATCTTTCCCTATCCAGAGAAAGAATCAGAACACTCGTAGTTCGGCTAACGCACGCCGAAACAAACACACGCACAGACGCTGAGACGTCAAAGCAAACACGCAAATGGAAACAGACTGCCAATGGCTGGTCTTACATCCGACTCCAAACAACAAACACAAACAAGGAAACCGAATGCCAATCGCTGGACTTACATCAGACTCCAAGCAAACAACAAACAAACGGGAAACCGAATGCCAATCGCTGGACTTACATTAGACTCCGAACAAACAACAAACAAACGGGAAACCGAATGCCAATCGCTGGACTTACATCAGACTCCACACACACACAAGAGGGTTGAAAAAGAAAAGGGCGAACACACAGACTAGAAGGGAATCAGGAACTCGGACCTAATAGCTGTCAAGCAAAACACACGCAAAAAAGGAAAAGGGTGCCCGGAGAGATCTCGCACGATCTCCTGCCTACGTACCTCATCTGGTATGAGGATCAGGGCAACGTAGTTCCCCTTAATAGGGGAGAAACTTTCTCCTAACCAGAGACCTGGGAAATGACAAACTAAAAGGGAGACTGACTCGAGCCTAATAGTTATCATGTAATCCACAATAGTCCTAGGTTGAGGTTTCTAACAAGAGCTTGACTCACACAGGAAGTGAGTCAACTCAAGTCTATCCCTACATACATTCAACTTCCTCGAAAGTTGATCATACGACTCCCACAGAAAGGAGATGAAAAGCAAAACAGATAAACATCAAAAGCAGTCAGCACACACTATACACAACCAAGGAGGCTCAAGCAAGGTTGGGCTTTAGTCAAGGGGTCATATCGACCTTAACAAACAAGCCAGATACTGAAATGGGTAGTCAGGCTCTTAACCTCTAACATTGGGAGTTAGGGTGAGCAGATAAAATGGAGATGAGGGTTATGCCTCATAGCTCTTAACCCAGGCCTGGGTGAGCTTGAATCAAAGAATGTGTGGGAGTCCAGAATGTGGGACTCTATTCCACATGACTTGACACAACAAGATTTTGGGTTTTTATTCAAAGTGCATCAACACAGGGTGTGAGCAAGATGAATGACACAACTGAGTAGCAGGGGATGGATTGCACATCCCTTCTATTTGCCAATGCCTTTTCACTTAGGAGGTCTTTACATGTACAGGGCACAAAGATAAACAACCACAAACATTGCCTCTTAAGGAGGGCTTCAGACAGGTGCCTGCCAAAATAACATGACAGGTCTTCCAGACTACATGAAGATCAAGGAAGTTACCTAAGTGGTATGCCAACCACAAGCAAAGCAAAGCAACTCAAATAATGAGTTAAAGCGGCTAAAGTACCTGTAAGAAAAGCTAAACCAGTCAATATTTACATTCAGACAAATCAAACAATCAATAACAGTCAAACAACCAAATATCAGACAACAATGGTGCAAGGCCTAAGGTGCAAGCAAACTAAATTGATTCACCATCCACAAGACCTACAAAACAGCAAGGTTAGTCAACCAAAATAACTTATATCTCAAGTGATGAGATCATATCAACCAATGTGGCTAATTGCTTTGAAACCTGAAATGCATAACTCAAATCGTGAGAACAAACCCCTAAGGCAAAGCCTAGGGTCAAAAGTGAAGAAAAAATTCAAAACAGAATCTAAAACTCAACATGAGTCATCCCTAATAAATCATGAACATGTACTAAAAAGGACCAAATCAAAATCATTAAGCAAGGGAAAGATCCAACCAAGAGAAGGCAAGGTGAGCAACATGATCATCAATTGGACATACAAGATGAGAAAATGCACATTAAATCAGAAATGGCTCAAACAATTCTGGAAATTTTCATGAGCATCCAACACATCAAACACAATTATCATACCAAAAAATGTAAACAGAAGAGATCAATTGATATTGAAATGAAAATGATCAAGTTGATCATCCAATTGTGTGACACACATTGTCACACCATACAAACATGTGCATAAAACAGAAATGGCAAATGAGAAAAATGCACAATCAAGCCTCAAACATCCATCAACATGTTAGGAACAATCATGCAAAATTTCATGGCAATTGGATTAATATCAAGCATTTTATGATAGGATGAATGAGACAAGGTCCAAATGCACACATGTTCAATTATCCTAACACAATTCAAAATCCAGCCAGGCATAAATCCAGAAATTAACATCATAAAATTCTAGACATTTCAAGGATCAAGTAGCAAAAAATCTGGAATTATTTGGATCATTCTACAATTAGTTATGATTTTTTGAAGATCATGGAAAAAATGAAATAAAAATTGAAAAAAAACATGAAATAATGAAATAATTGAATAAAATGGCAATTGCTCCCAACAGGAATCGACGCGAGGGGCGCTTCCAGGACGAAACGACGTTGTTTCATCAGTGCCCTAGCCAAATGCAGAAACGGACGCTATGCTGACGCTAGGTGGACGCTAGGGGCGGAAACCACCGTCTTCTTCATGAAGACGGTGGTGGTTACTTTTCACGAAAAAAAAATTCCAGAATTTTTCAAGGCATATATCAATGGAAAGCTCTCATCACGTAGATTCCAAATATTATAAAAACTAAGCCTAATTCTCAACATATTTCACGAATCGAACGAAATAAGTTTGGATCTACAAACTTTAATTCAACATAACTTCTTCATTTTTTATCCAAATTTCATGAAATTTATATCAGAATTTCCAGCATGAAAAGCTCTACAACTCTATGTGCATAAAAAAGAGAATTAGGAGATTCGAAATTTGCACCTTCTTGAAGCTCCAACAATGGCAGTAGTGAATTCTGGTGATTCAAGGCTTGGCACGTGTGTAGATCTACTCCTGAGCACTTGTTATGAGGCCTTGTGAAGAAATTGAGGCTTGGAGAGGCTTAGATCTTTCTCAAACAACACTTTCCATCTTCATGTTCTTGCTTGAATTATGCTTGATTTCTGCTCGAATCTTCCAAACCAATGCTTAATCTACACTAAATGAAGGTCAGAGAACAAGAATATGGAAGAAAATCAATGTGTTATGTGGAAGAAATTTGAATTTCAATGGAGAGAAAATTTTGGAGGGAAAAAAATTCTAGATCTAGAAATGATGAATAATGAGCAATTCTGTTATGATTAGCTATTTATATGACATGTTAATCTATTTGCTAATCATGTTTAGGCTTGGTTAATGAAATTTAGTGAGAAAAGAGGTGTTATGCAAAAATTGGTTTTTCACCCCATGCATGCAATCCCACGTGAACAGTAGCAATGGCCATGCAATTTCACTTAAAATCCTCTCATGAACATGTTGGAATGGTTAAAAAGTCCACATGATGCACCAATTTTGAATTCATGATTTTCCCTCCAAAAATCACATGAATGAGCAAATGATTATGTGATGAAATTTCATGCAATGTGATGAATGATTTGGAAAGTTCATGTCATGAGAAGAATTTGGCAAAAAGGAGCACTCAATTTGGAGTTATGAGTCAAAAGTTATGGCGTTTTGAAGTTCCATGCACACTTGGCAATGATTTGATCATATCTCCTCAACCATTCATCATAAATTCATGATCTTGGACTTTTTGGAAATGGGAGAGAGAGATCTTCAACTTTTATTTTGGACAAAATTTGATTTGAAGCTTATTTGATAATGCAAGATCAAGTTGAATTTGAACCAAAAACTTTCCATTTTTGGAAACTTCCAATTACACGTCATTTTCCATTTTTGGAAAATTTTGATATGGCCTCAAATTCTTCAAGATATGCATTTGTAATGATGAATAAGCCTTTTTTGAACATGAATGAGATGTTGAAACTCATTTCTCCACCTCCTAGCCCTCAGTTGACTTTCTGTTGACTTTTTAGGTCCTCAGATGACTTGAACATGCTCAGATGACTTTGAGCCTCAACCACTTGATGAAATGGCTCCAAAATGAACCCCTAGATCTAATAAGATCTTCAAAATGATCATGTGATCCACACCATCACCAAATACCTCATCTCCTTAAAGATCCTTGACTGAAAGAATGCAACTGATTAGGGTTGACTAGAGGTCAAAACCCTAATCCCAAGGAACCTGAGCATGAATTCTGAAACCTTTGACGATGACATAACCATGATGATGATGATGTACCCTTGCAATCAATATAATTCTCAACCTCCTTAAAGAACCAAGAAAACCCTAATTGAAGCCAAACCCTCAGATGAATGGTGATCAATTTATGGAGACCCTCAGGCTTGAACCTCTTAACCTCTCTATCTTCTGAGAAAGACTTAGGAGGATGACTTGTTTATTTTCACATGATATGCAATAATGCAAATGCTTAATGTCCTACAAAAATGAAATGCAATATGCTAAGCTAGTCTCAAGAGAGGAGGGCAAATTTTGAGGTGTTACACCTGACCTACGCATAACTTATATTCCCCAGAGTCTTTGTCTCCCCAGAGAGTGTTCCTTATGGAATGCATTATGCTCCTATGGACTTTCAGTCTCTCCGGATTCTTTTCCTTTATGGCAATATTTTCCCCACAAAGATTATTTTTAACAATCATATCATATGCACCATGAGGTCTCCTAGGGACCAACATTTGCCTCTATTATTGTTATTTAAGTCCATTTTACTGAGTCGATACGAAGATTTTAACCTCTGCATCCTCAGTTAGAATGTTCTTAAATAGGGGCAGCTGTAAGACCCCAATTTTGACCCTAAGATCCCTCATGTTATCCCATCATATGCATTAGCTTTGGGATCACACCTTGGCATCCTCCTTTCCCTACATTCATTGGGTTTTCATTGGGAGAGATCCCCAAGCACTTTTGATTATATCATACTTTGTTTTTCATTATTTACTAACCAAAATCCCAAAATATGTCAATGTATAGTTTGTTACTTTTGTAGGTAGTGTGTGCGCTCACCCATGTTATATCAAGCTCAAATCTAGGGCTTGAGACCCTTAGTTCAAGAAGTTTAATTAAGAAATGGTTCACATTGGCTCTAGCAATCATATATGGACCCCCCATGATCTCCACATGTCATTTTGATCAAGAAATCATCAAGAGTTTGAAGCTTGTTTGCCTTGGAAACCCTAATTCATATGGGTGTCTTGTGTGACTTCTTCAACAATTTTCTTCAACATTTGATCAAATATTTCAAGGTATACTTCATATTATATCATCATATGCATATATGATTCTCCATGAGTCCCAAAAGTCAAGATAATGTCAAGCTAGCAAGATGGTTCACGGTGGTTAACCAAAGAAAGTCAACTGGTCAAAACTGGAGTTCCCTAGACCCTATATCCTACAATGTTTGTCATATGAAAATGATTCTAAGAGAAACGTTACTCAAAATGACATTCCAAACAACTTTCATGTTTAGGTCAAGATCTATTTTTGCTTGGAAAGTCATTTTTTATGGTGAAAGATTATAGGTCATTTTGTTTGAACCCTAGTTTGGAGGTCATCTTCCCAAGACCATAACTTTCTCAATTATTATGAGATGAAAGCCATTAAAATTCCATGGTCAAATTAAAGATGTATAATTCAACTTTTATGTTTTGAGTAGGTTCAAATTCAACTTTCAAATGCATGTTCCAAGAGGAAACATTATAGGTCACTTTGGACCATTACCATTGAACAAGTGATTTTCCTCAACTTCTGAAATGCATAACTCCTTCATGCCAAATCCAAATGAGGTCAAATTTGTGACCAAATTGAATATGTTTGAAATAGATACAACTTTTATGAAGGAATGTTTTTCATTTTAAGTCCATAGAAAAAGTTATTCAAGGTGGAAGAAGTGAACATTTGACTTGGGACTTAGAAAATTTTCAAATATGTTTGATTTCCCAAACTTCCACCTCAAAATTCATCATGATACAAGCGTCAAATGAAAACGTGTTCAACATGAAAGTTGTTCCCCTTGGTCTCACCTTTCCAAAAAGTCTAGGATCATCTCATTTGGCCAAAGAATGAAGGACTTGCACATGGGTGCAATGTGAGATACCATTTGGAAGAATTTCATGATCCAATTTAATTCAACAATGCATGGCTTAATGCAACACCTTCAGCATGACCTATGCACAATTTTGGACTTTTGCAAATGATTGTTTGGGCTTTGTTCATACCCATGATAGCTCATGAAGAAACTTGCTATTTTTGAACTTTGGAATGAAAGCGTGTAAACAACACATGCATTGGCTATAAATAGGGAAGCATTGTGATCATAACTTCTTCAATACCTTGCCCAAGCTTTGCACCAGACCAATCCATACTCTCCATAGCATATAATTTCAGAAGATTTCTTTTGAAATCGAGCTTTAACTTCATATTCTGTTTGGAAGTTCAAACTCCAGAAATTCACTTCTCTTTTCATCTCAATTTCTTTCTGCAAGCAAGAGGAAGAGAAAGCAAGCAAATCCAAATCAAGATCAAGTGAAATTGAATCAACTCGAAGGTGATTTTTCAGAAACTTCATCTCTTCGATTCTCTCCTAATTCTTCACCATTTTTTGTGATTTTTGGTTGGCTGAAGTCCTACCAATGTAGGCAATAAGATTGAGTTGCTTTGAGGTCAAATCGAAGCAACTCAGTACATGATCCTCAAAATTCAAATCCCTATATCTTTTTATATACTTGGAATTGGAGAAAATTGAGGCCATATTCGTGCTCCTGAGGATTTTTCCTTCAAATTAGTGTATTCACTTTTCATTTTTCATGATGTTGAGCTTGAACCAGACCGGTGGTCACCGGAGAAGATGACTGGAGCTAGGGCTCCGGTGGTGCATTGGCAAAGTCCAAGCCATTTGATATGATTCAAATGTTTTAATCTCAAGCGTTCATAGTGATTACCACACGTACAACACATTGACCAGGGCGTATGGTGGAACGCGCGCGTGTGGCCATCAGATCTACCACCTCAATTAATGAGGGAAATCTGATGGCCCTTGTTTTTTTGTATTTTCTGATTTTTCATTTAATCGACTTATTTTGATTAATTCATATTAATTTCATTTTTAATCCAAAAAATATGGGACTTTCACCAAAAATCTTTAAATATTTTTCTCTTTCATTTTCTGAATTAAAATTACTTTTTGGATTAACTTTGATATTTTTCATGAATTAATTGGTTTTGTGCATATTTTTAATTGTTTAAAAATACTTTTGACTTTTTAAAAATCATGAATTTTTTTCTAAGGCCCTTTGACCTTGTTTGACCTAGGATAAATCTCTTGACCATTTATTTGGTGTTTTGAAGAGATTTTAGGTTTTGACCAAATTAAATTGAATTTAAATACATTTTTAATTTGATTTTTAATTGATTAATTGTATAGAAAATATGTTGAGCCATTTTTATTGACTTGTGATGTTTGACTATGTGTTTGGGCCTTGGTCAAGGTTGATTTGACTTTTGTTAAGTTAAAATCATTGAATTTAGGGGATTGATGAAATGTATATTTCATCTTCCAAAATGAAAGAATGATTTTAATTTGATAAAATTCCTCCCATGACCAATTTGTGTTTCTCTTATTCCCCCTCCCTCTTCATTTTCAATCCCATTCTTTCTCATCCCTTTTATTGACCAATGAAATCTCAACATCTTAAGGCTAACTGGTTCACCAATAACTTTGTGTTAGATGAACCAATACAAGTATGGATGAGGTAGGTCCACCCTTTTGATCTTTTCTTTTAGCGTGCAATATGTTTTAGGAGTTTGGTCCATTATACCAAATCTTTAACATGCATTAGCACCTAAATTTTTATTGCTCGACCTCAGATAGTTGTGACTTCTACATAAGTCCAATTACGATTGCTTAACATATAGCTAAATTTGACCCTAAAAGGCATAGCATTCTAGTAAGTGAGATTGTAAGTCTCCCATATTTCATGGTATTGTGTAGAAACTTGGCCTTTTTCCCTTCTTTTGGAAGATGTATTGGTACAAGGATCCATGCTTGTGAATAAATGGTTAAGTGCTCTCCAAAGAATGCTTTAATCAATTGAAAAACAAAACATCACTAACATCTAATCAACTAACATTTGGCTAACTTGTATTAATATTTCTTTTATTTTCAAGTCATTTACTTTATGCAATTTAAATTCAAGTCATTTACCATTCATCTCTCATTTACTTAACATTTTATTTGTTTATGTTTATGTCATTTTCACTTTGTTCATTTGATCCATATATTGTGATTGTATATATTTGTTTGTTTATTTTGTTTGTGCTTGTGGTCTTAGGACCTTAAAATACTTAATAAACAACAAAAACCCTAAAAAATGTTTGGTGGACTGTTGGGTTTGAACTGAGCTTTTGGACTTAGAATTAGGCAACATTCCATATGCAGAAGGGACTTGGCCAATGCCAACATTTATGAGACCAATCTATTTTGATTTGAGCTTTCATCTGATGCAAGTATTGGGATCCACTTGAATTCATCTGCTACATGGTCTTGATGCAACTGTTATTTTGGTCTCATGCTACACCTTATTTTGAGCAAAAAATCAAGAAGTATTTCATCTGATACATGAGAAGACAAAGAAGTCTATTAGCTATGGACTTGTGTGCTTGGATGTGGCCATTTTTATTTGATGCCTTGCTCTTCAAATTGCTTATTGCTTCTTGATTATTGCTTGATTTAAAGTCCAAAGGGAAAATGGGTTTTCTATATGACATTCTTGTCTGTTGGATTGCATCCCATTGGTCAGACCTTTTCAACTCTTAACTTTTAATTTTATGCTTAGGATTAGTCTTTCCAACCCTTTTCAAAAACTTTCTTTGCTTGTGATTTCAAAACTAAGACTTTATTGCAAATTAGAAACTTTAGCCTTATGCCATTGCATTTTAAAATCTTTTCTTAAATCAAACTTGTAAATGAATCTAATCATATTGACTTAAAATTTCAAAAGACAAAAAGAACTAACATTCATTCAAACCTATGGTCCCTTTCTGCCTCTTTTAAACTTAACTTTTGATAAAAACAATCCACTCATTTTGAAATTGATACCACGAACTACGAGGTTTTGATCCCTCATTTTTATGTTGGTACGTAGGCACAAGTCTGAAGGTCTTGTCAAACTCAAAAATATAGTCAATGAATTCTTTTCTCATCCCCACACTCTATTTGTTGCAAACATCTTTTATACCAAAAACACATACACACATAAAAAGTGCTCCCTAGGAATACCTAGGACGCTTTGGGTGTTAACACCTTCCCTCTGTGTAACCAACCCCCTTACCTGTAATCTCTGGCATTTTATTAGTTTTGATTTAAAAACTTCTTATCTTTGGGTTTTGTTTGTACTTTTCCATTTTTCTTTGGAAATAATAAAAGTGCGATGGCGATTCTGGTTTTATTGACGTTAAGTTTATCCATAACTTAATGGTCATGAATTTACCGCTACACATAGCACAAAGTTGATCCCTGTCCGGTGCCATGTTAAATTATATTTGTACTGGCTAACAAAAGCCTCATCTAGGTCATTGAATGTTCTGATCTGAGTATTGTCGAGCCCCATATACCATTTCAGAGCAACACCAATCAAACTGTCTTGAAAGTAAGGGATCAACAATTGATGGTTGTTAGTTTGAGTCGACATCTTATGAGCGTACATCACCAAATAACTTAGAGGATAAGAGTTGCCTTTATGATTTTAAAAATCAGGAACTTTGAACTTGTGCGGAATCTTCACATTAGGAACTAAACACAAATCATGAGCATTCTTCCTAAATAGATCTTTCCCCCTCAAAGCTTGAATCTCTTTCTACATAGCTTGAAATTGATCTTGGAACTCATTCATTCTTTCATAAACATCCACAGTATCGCTCTAGTAAGCATGAAAGACAGGTTCTTTAACATAAGGAACAACATGAACCACGGGAGGTGGTACTGACATCACAGGCTGAGCCATAGGAACTCAGCAACAAGTTGATATCCTTCAGGCACGAAGTTAGGAGGCATGCCCCAAGGGAAACCAGAAGGCATATGGTGTTGTGGAGCATTAATCGGAGCCAGAGAAATGGGCGTAGAGACAATCTCAGAAATCACGGTCCTCTAAAGTGGAGTCTGAGGTGCAGGAGGAGGTGGCTGATTCTGAGCAGCCACCAAAGCTTCCATTATACAATTGAGCCTCTCATAGTTGTTCCTCAAGGTTGTCACCTCTTCAAGGAGTTCACAATTCTCTTTCTCTAGGAGGTCCATCTTCTTTAACTGATTACCTCGAGTATTGTACCAGTGAGACGACTTGTCTGGATGAAGACCAAGAAAGAAATAAGACCCCTGGAGAACTTGCTCAAAGCAAGACCAAAATGCAACATGATGCATGATATACAAATGTGAATGTTATTATTGTTATTTTTTCAAGGAACTTTAAGACCTAAATTGCAAACATCATAATGGGAATAACACATCTCGATGTATTGAAAATCTCATTTTATTAATAAGGTAAAGGATTACAATCAGAAGTACAATTTCAATGATCATAAACGGAAAGAAACTAGATCTATGGAATCATGTCTGATGACGACCCAACTCCAAGTGGATACTTCTTGCGAATCCTTTTGATTTCTCTTCCGTAGTCGCTTTTCATGGCATCCTTCTCTATCGTGAGCTGGTCTACATTGCCTTTCCAAACGGAGAAAGTAGGAAGATGAGTATACGATGAGGTATTAGAGGAAAATAAATCCTCTTGGTCCCTTGATCTCTTCACAGCATGTTGCTCAAGTAATTATGTCAATTCCTCATTCTCCTTTAGCTTCTTCTGCAATTCAACTTTCTCAAGGTGTGAGGTATGAAATTTGTCTTCCCAATCATCCCTCTCTTGCTTCATCATATCCAAAGCCTCTTACAACTCCTCTATGAATTTAATATTGGGTGATTTGACCATTACTAAGGCTCCAAAGCTATACAATTCTTCAATCCAAACTTACGTTTTCCTTTCCTATGAACACTGTGCCAAGCACGTTTATCCTAGCTTTCAACCCTTGAGTGTATTTACCTTTTTGGAAGAATATACCTTCTAAGAAGGTGTTATTAGGTTTGTCCTTCATAGAGAACTCAAGTTGACGTCTCGCCAAAGCCGGATTGTAGTTGATTCCTCCTTGTGTACCAAGAAGAGGCACATTAGAGAATTTCCCACAACTATCAATAATCTCAACATCGTCATAAATAGAAGAATACCAAGTTATGTCATCATTGGTGAGATACGTAAGTCTTTGGGACCACCTTGAGTAATCCTTGTTTTCTATGAAGATAAGAGACCGCGACAAGTGCGAAATAAACCACTTGTATAGTAAAGGTGTAGAATAGACAATAGTTCTACCCCCTTTAGAAGTCCTATGATGAATGGAGAAATAAGTGTCTCCGAGAAAATTTGGAACCAGATTCCTAATCAAGAAGATCCTCATAGCATTAACATCAACGAAGTTGTTAATGTTGGGAAATAAGACCTAACCATAGGTGAGTAAGGAAAGGATAGTCTCAAATGCTACCATGCTACCAACGTAAGAAAAATAAAAGGTTTTCTCAATCAAAATTTTTGAAGTCAGCCCTTTGATACCTCCCTTAACAGTGAGATTGTCATCTATGTCAGACTTCCTCAGGTGAATGGCTTCAGCAATAACTTGTGACTCCAGGATTCCTTCTATCCCACTAAAAGGAACTATAACAGAAACTAGAACTCCCAAAAGATGAGCATACTTCTACACGGTAGGCAACAACTGATAATCAAGGAAAGTGAAGCACCGGTAAACAGGATCATAGAACTGAACCAAAGTACAAAGAGACCATCCTCAACATAAGTAGATAGAACAAATAAAAGTCTTCCAAAACATTATCTGAAACCCTTAGGATCATCCACAAAAGATGATAACTTCCTTAATTCCATGAGATCGGGACATCTAAAACTGTATTTATGAGTATTCCTTCTTCCAATATCCATGATCAAAAATATTTGCGATGTTTGCAAAAAGAGTCTCTAAGTTCCTTGAAAATTTAGAAAAGTTCTTATGAATTCCATGAGTGCATGATGCAACAACCACAAACAAGATCACACAAAGCACACAAACAAGGTCCAAAGGTTCAGAGTCATGAGCATGGAGCCAAGGGTAAGAACCAACCCACAATGTATGTAGTAAGGATATAATCACCTATAGAACAAGGTTCTAAAAAGTTCCCAGACTCGTAATTCCATCTTTTGGATATTACCGACTTAAACGACTACTCGTCAACCAATAATATTCTCAAGAGAAACTCGTCTGAGTGTAGTATCGTGTAATAACTAATTCAAGTCTGCAACTGAATAGCCACCACACTACGTCCTAAAAGGCCAAGATGGGTTAAGGGTTCTAAGGTCCTCAACTTCTCGGGCTCCCAGATCTGAAAAAGTAATGCCAACTATGACTACTCATGTGACATCAGTAATCCCAAAGGGGCCTCCACTAGCGGGGGATATCAAGTCAGCTTATTAAGGATTAACTCTACGTAAGCCAAACATGACTATACCACGCTCCTATCATAAGAGCTCTCAAGTCCAGGTATAGAACTTATCTCACCACACAGAGATCACCAAGCGCCAGACAGAACAAACAATAACAAAAATAATATACAAAAATAAAGATGGACTTAACCCACTAGGGACTACTCCCCAACAGAGTCGCCACTTTTCTTTAGTGATAAATTTTTTGATATTAAGTTATCAATTAACTTAACTCGCAAAGCAAGAGTCACCACCGCGCTTTTATTGTTTCCAAAGGAAAAGGGGAAAAGTACGAACAAAATCCGAAGAAGTTTTAAATTAAAACTAATAAAAGATATACGGTTTGGGGGTTAGTTATGCAAAGGAAAGGTATTATCACCCTAAACATCCATGGTACTCCATAGGAACCTCTTTGAAAATGTTCCTTTTGGTTTGAAAAAAAAAGTGTTATTTGTAAAAAGATTAGAGAGATGTGAAAAGAAGTATATTTTTCTTATTTTTGTGTTTGCAAAAATTTTTGAAGCCTCATGCCTACGTACCAACAAAGTGCAATGGAGGATCAAAACCTCATAGTTCGTGGTAAAAAATAACAAAGAGAGTTTGTTTTGATTCCTTTTTATGGGAAAAGACATTTTTTCATTTTAAGGAGAATACGCAACTAGTCACCCACAAGTATGAGTACTTTGCATCATCATGAGAAGGACTCCAATTTGGATAAGGATCAACAAGCATGCCACTAGCTCTAACAAATGGAAAAGAATTGTCATCAATACTGTGGGGACAGGAGAATTGTATATCAACTATGGAAATGACTCATGTCTAATACCTTGAGAAAAGTTTTGATAGAAAAAGTGCACAAGGGCACAAAATGATTTGAGTGAGTTATGCATTTTTTTAGTATTTTGAAATTGGTTTAAACATGCTTAAAAAATGGATTAACATTTATTAAGAAAAAAGTTTTGAAAATCTCATGACAAAAGTCAAGGTTTATTGAAAAGTAGTTCAAGTTAAAAAACAATAAGGTTTTAAAAAAAGAGAGAAATTTTTGAAAATCAAAGAAGGGGGAGTAGAAGAAGAGACTATCCTAAAGCATAAATTAAAATCTAGGGAGGGAAGATCTAACAAAGATATAGTAAGCTTTATGACATAAGTCAAGCAATAATCCCCTCCTTTGGATTAAGCCTCATGCAAAATAAGAAAATAATAATCCATGCAACAGATAAAACAGAATTAAATCAACCAAGTTTCAAAAGGAAGTCCAAAGTCAAAGGTATCATATGAATCCCAAGATCTCAAATCACAAGTACAAAGCAAAGGTCAAGATCCTAATTCTAAGTCCATAACTCAACAATGATGCCAAGGATAGTAACCACATGTCCATGAGTCAGGATAATCGAGTTTCTTTTTAGGTTTTTCTTTATTAATGTTTTCTTTTAAAAGATATGAAAGTAAAGTCCAAATGGACAAAGAACAAATTACATAATCACAAACGATATGATATAAAATGCTAAACATAAAGTATAAAGTAAATGACATAAAATAAAAGAGCATAAAGTAAATGACTTTGAAGTAAAAGTTAATACAAGTAAAGTGTTAGTAAAGGATGTTAGTAATCAAAGATGAAAAGATGTTTTGGTCACTTTTAGGAGAAAACTCAATTATCCACTCACAAGCATGAAAATATTAACTTATACATCACTTATGAGAAGGGATCCAACTTGGATAAAATCAACAAGTATGCCACTAACTCTCACAAATAAAAAAAAGAGTAACATTTTCACACAATACCATGAGGAATAGGAGACTTACAATCTCACTTATAAAAATGCATTTGTTTTCTTTGGGACAAATTTTGTGTTATGTTCAGCAATCGTAATTGGACTTATGTAGAAGTCACAACTATCTGAGACCGACCAATAATAATGTTTGTGTTAATACATGCTAGAGAGATGATATGTAAATCATTCTCCTAAAGACATACCACACAAAAAATAAAAAGGATGATCAAGCACAAAGGCTAGGAGGATGATCCATTACTTCATCCATACTTCATGACACTTAGGACAAACTTATGCATCAATCCAAATTATCTTAAATGATCCATGATCAATTAGGAGGTAGATTTGAAATGATGAAAGTTCATCAAGTACCAATCCATACATTATGAATAAGATAGACACAAGCCATCCAATAGATCAAAGGGAAAAGAAAGAGATGAATAAAAGAGACACAAGAGAAGTCCCACCAAAATTGGATCAAAGGTTTGATCAAGTCATCAACAAAATTAGTCATCCATTTTGGTGGATTAGGGTTTTCACCCCATCAACATCCAAAATCCATTGAGTTTGATGAGACTTGAAGTCTAAACCATCATGATCTAAGGCCAATAAAAGTTCACAAGGGTCACACAAAATAAAAATGCAATTAAATGAATTAAATATGCATCAAAGGTATTTTTAAATGAATTTTAAAATAGAAATAAAAAGGAAAATCCATAAAGTCCTTCAAAACACCAAATAACTGGCCATGAAAATTATGGAAGATTGGAAATAAAATTAGAAGTATATAATACTTTTTTAAGAACTTTAAAACACATAAAAGTGTTCTTAAACCAATTAAAAAACATAGGAGAAAAGAGAAAATTCATGAAAAATAGAAAATCAGTAAAATAAAATGTTGAAAAATAAAAATCAGGTGAAGAAAAATAAAAGAGAATTTTATAAATTATTTTAGGATTTTTTGGATAACAAATGAAATTACTATGAAATTTTAAAGAAAAATCAATTTAAAATAATAATAAAAATATTAAAAAAAAAAAAAATACAGAGCATTGGATCACGCCTCATTAATTGACGTGACAGATCTAACACTCCAAATGGAGAACACGATGGAACATGCTGCAAGCCAAACACAGGATCCAATTTGAATTTGACCAATCAAAACATTTCAAAATGCCAACGTGTTTGGTCCAAACTCAGACCACTTGAGAAATACTCCAATCATCTTCTTCGGTGAGCTCTCACCGGAATTTCATCGTTTGGTAACTTCAAGACACGAGACCACCACCACTGTGATCCTCTTCTCATCCCTAATTCAATCTTATGCTTCAAGTTCATTTATGTGAACTGAGCAAAGGGAATTTCAAAGAAGTTTCAGAAACAAGCCAAACACAAAAAGTAAAATTATATGATGAACACGATCAATCAAAACCAGATAAGTTAGGGGAAAGCATCAGAGAGTGAATGACGACATTGTGGTAACTTGTTTGAGTTTACATGATGCTCAGAACTACCTTGTCCAAATAGTGATCAAAAGTTGATGCAACTTGATCTGGTTAGAGCACTTTAAAAGGTCTCAAAGCTTAGGAGATGTTGCAAAATTTTCAGAGGATGCCGAAGGTGCTAATGGAATCAAGAAATTAGATTGAAACAAGTTGAAACTCAAAACACGATAATTGAATTTTTGGGAAAAATTTCAAGTTGCAGCAGGGATTTCTTGGCTCTCAAAAGCTTGGAAATGAATGCAGTAGCTTCCTCTATTTATAGGGAATGTGTTTGGATCCAACTACGTGTGAAATTATGCATAATTCGTGCAAAATGAATTTGATCAGAGTGTGAGAAAAGTGTGACTTGAAACTCCTCAAAACTCAGCCAAATGATCCCTTTGAAGGGTTAATTAACTTCTGGAGACTTATTTAAACATGTTTAGGTATAAAACACATGCTAATTTGGGTTGGAATTGAGATTAGTTAAGTTCAAAACTCGGGCAATGGGAATTTCTTTAGTTACAAGTCACCATGTTCAACCCAATGGGGCACCCTACTAAGGAGGCTTTTTGATCTCATTCTTTTTGCAATATGTTAACATCATGGCCAAGATTATGATGTGCTAAGAAAGGTTGAATTTGGATGCTTGAGCACAAAGTTATGTCATGTTGAAGTTGGCCCAAAAATCTGATCATATAACTTAGAAAAATTCGAGTGCTTCATGGCTGAAAATAACCTGTAATACTTCAATGAATTCCATGGCCTTCCAAGCATATTCTGAATTTGGTCCTAGAAGAAAAATTGTAGAGGGCGTCACAAATGACATTGTGCAAAAAGAATCAGCCTCAAATAATGAAAGTTGAAGAAGTTATGATCTTTGAAAGTTGGGGAAAAGTCACTTGAAAATAGGTCAAATTTCACTAAGTCCACAAATGACCTATAATGTCTTAAAACTTTTGATGATCCTCCAAGAATATTTGGATATTGTCATGTAAAGAAAAGTTGAAGAGGATATTGAGAGCAGTCATATTCAAAAAGAAGCATTCAAAAATGTTGAGAATTGAAGGAGTTGTGATCCTTGGAACTTTGATTTCAAAATGTTGACTTTTTGGTCAAACCTCTTGGAACAAGCTTATGTACTTGGACCTTTCTTGCATTTCAAAGAGCATGGGTGATCATATGGACTCAAAGTAAGGTATCCTTGATTGTCTCTTGATTAAATTTCTCAAATCTTGAAGTTGCTTGTTGAAGAAGGCATGAAAATAAACACATGAACCTTTGACTTTCCTTGAGAAGTAAGCAACCAAAATTTGAGATACTCTTGATTGAAAAGCCCTTATCTTGAAAAATAAACTTAAGGGAAACAAGAAATATTTTTGGTATTTTGATTAGTGGTTAGATAAGCAATGTAAACACAAAGGTAAAACAAAACAAAGAGGTGCTTGGTGATCCTTGCAAGAAGCAAACACAAAGATGGATAAGGGGAAAGACCAAGGTGTGACCTTGTTTGTTGCAATGATGCAAATGATATGTGAGATCTTAGGGTTAAAAATTAGGGTATGACATAAGCTTATGATAATTTTCTGAACATGATTTGCAGTAGAGTAACCTTTGTCCAAAACCTTCAGTCCTGCAACTAGAGTCTGAAACCTTGAGAACATGTTATCAACTGTTTCATCATCCTCCATTTTGAAGGCTTCATAATTTTGTATCAAGGCAAGTACACCGGTTTCTTTCACTTGAGCATCTCCTCCATGAGTCATCCTAAAATAATCAAATATAGACTTAGATGTGTCTCTATTTGTGATATTCTCATACTCAAAGTATGATATAACATTCAACATAATGGTTCAAACTTTATGGTGATTCTTGTAATCTTTCTTTTATTGATTTGTCATCATTCTTCTTTCTACCTTGTTACCAATGCCATCAACTACCATATCCCATAGGTCCATATCATGACCAAGAAAAAAAAATATTTTATCTTTCCAATGGACAAATTGTTCTCCATCAAAAACTGGGGGTTTGATACTATAGTGATCTCTTGCATTGTTAACAATGGGTGCAAATGGTGTAGGGATTCCTGCCATTATGTTTCATAAATTTGGATCTTTATCTGACACAGTGAAGTGTTTGATAAACAATCAATACCATAACTGGAGCTCTGAGGCCAATTGAAGGTAATGGAAACAAAACAAAGGGGGATTTGAATTGGGTTTTAAGAATGAAAACTTTAGCAACCCTAAATGTCAATGAGAAAACTTAGAACAAAAATAATGAACACAATCATTTTTATCCTGGTTCATTGTTAACTAGGCTACCTCCAGTCCACCCGCAAAGGTGATTTCGCCTTATCACAAGGACTTAATCCACTATAACTAAACTCGATTACAGCCACAACTACTAACTCTCAATGTCTTCTTGAATAATTCTGACTAAACCTTGGTCACTAAGGGAAATACAATCATAAAGATTGAGATAAAAAGTGTATTACAAAATGCTTCTAAGAAAGCAGAATATTGTCATACCCTTATTTTTCACCCTAGCCTTCTCATCATATATGCATCATATCATTAGCATACCACTTGATCATTGATTCACTATCATGGTTATTCACCAATTCAAGCCTGAAGGATGAAGATTAGGGTTTCTCCATGATTTCTCTCCCAAGGGTTTCATCTAGTTCATTCAGCATTATCATGGTGTCTTATGTTTGGCACCTCTATAAATTAGGCCATGCCTTATTCTTGTTGCATCATATTTATTAACATATCATCTAACCATTGTGCATACAAAAATATGTGCATTTTGCTTCCATTTCTTTCTTTGTGTGGATTAGGGTTTGCAAGGAGGTATCAAGGAAGGATCATTGCTTCAAGTCAAGTGTGTTGAGATTATTTCAATGGCCAATCATTCATGATTCAATGGAAGTTTGACCTAATCTTGGTCAAACAAAATGGAATTGCTTCATTAACAAGTCGTCTTTGTTATGGAGAATTATGAAGACAAATTTTACGAAATTCAAAGTGTTGTATGGGAAATCATCAAGTAATCAAGCATGGTTCCAATTAAGGTTTTGTTTCAAAAAACCAAGTTTCATTATGATCCAAGTGGTCATGTTCAAGATTGGTTCATTTTTGGCTTCATTCTTCAAGGATTGATTCAAGTGTGTATCATGGGATCAAGCTACTTCATCCTTTTCAAGTTGATTTTAGAGGTTCAAATATGATGTCTTATTTTTTTATTCAAATCTAAGGGTTGCATCATTCTTGCTATCAACATAAAGCAATGCTATTTAGTCTAAGGTCACACATCATACATTAAGTTTAAATTCATGGTCCATGTTTTCTTAAATGGCAAGAAAGGCCTTAGTTCATCCATCTCAAATTTGATTTCTAGTGAAGAATTCAAACATGGTGTGATTTCAAGTATGTAATAATTTTGAATGCAAGTTCACTCTTGTAATCAACATGAAAGCAAAACCAATGACACACCAAATTGCAAAATCAAAGGTATTATCTAAGAAAATATCAAAGGTGCAAAATACAATGCAATATTCAAAAGCCCAAGGTTGAGATACAAACATACATAACAAGTGTACAAAAATACAAACAAACATACATAACAAATATACAAAATACAATGCAATATTCAAAAGCCCAAGTTACAATCCAAATAGAAAAACGCAGCAATAAAATTCCCTGCAAGTCCTGAATTTCACAATTGAATTTCTAATTCAAAATCCTAAAGAACCCTTGAACCAACTCTATAAATCAGCAACAATTCACACTACAAGAGGAGGATATTTTTTCTTCACGCACAAAAATCATCTCTGCTCATACACATTCTCTTTCAACCTCAATTTTCTTGAAATCATCAACCTCATGCAACAACAAGCAAAACTCTTCTCCACTACAATTTAAGACACATCAATTAATTGCACATCAATAACGCAAGTCAACAACAATTCATACTCAAAACTCACGTAGAAACGTCACAATAATGATTCATAACGCAACATAATAATGCGTAACAGAATAACTCGGTACAGAGAGAAGAAGAAAATGTAGCAATAGAAGAAGAAGAAGAAAAGCATGAAGAACTAAAGGAGGAGAGAATCGAAGCTTCGTACCTGATTCTTCTTCTGTCATCGCGGTAATAACACCTCCCTTGGCTTGACTTCCTTAGCTTCAATTTGTTTGTAGAGTGAAGATTTGAATAAATTATTGTTTGGATTCGAAACAAGGGCGTTGAGATGGTTAAAAGAATGTAAAGGTGGTGATATGGTGAACTCCCTCGCCATCAACGATGAGCTTCGGCCCGGCGAAGCTGTTGAGTTTTTCGGCGAGGCATTTTGGAGGAGGGAAGGATATCGCATGCAAGAATGATATGAGGATGGGTTTTGTTCTTTTTGAACCATATTGGTTCATTTTTATGTAGCTTTGGGCCAATCCCATAGAAGCTAATATTTGCACCCACCTTGTGCCTGCACCCCCAGCTGGCAACTTCTACCTGAATGGTGATGTGCTTTCCAAGAGAAACTTCGATATGGTTCTGCTCAGATGCGTGGATAGACATGAAGCAGACTTATTGATGATTGAGGTTCATGAAGGTTCCTTTGGTACTCATTCCAATGGACATGTTACGGCTAAGAAGATGTTGAGAGCAGGTTACTATTGGCTGACAATGGAATCTGAATGCTGCAAGTGTGTGAAGAAATGCCACAAGTGTCAAATATATGCTGATAAGATTCATGTTCCTCCGACACTATTGAATTTTATCTCTTCCCCATGGCCCTTCTCCATGTGGGGAATTGATATGATTGGCATGGTTGAGCCCAAAGCTTCAAATGGACATCGTTTCATTTTGGTGGCAATTGACTACTTCACAAAATGGGTTGAAGTGGCATCGTATGCAAATGTGACCAAACAAGTTGTTGTAAAGTTTATCAAGAATCAGATTATATGCCGTTATGATGTGCCAAGTAAGATCATTATTGACAATGGATCAAACTTGAATAATAATATGGTGGAAGCTCTTTGCAAAGACTTCAAGATTGCACATCATAATTCTTCTCCCTATAGACCTAAGATGAATGGGGCTGTTGAAGTTGCGAATAAGAACATCAAGAAGATCATCTAGAAGATGGTTGTCACGTACAAGGATTGGCATGAGATGTTCCCATTTGCTTTACATAGGTATCGTACATCCGTCTGCACTTCAACAGGGGCAACCCCTTTCTCTCTTGTATATGGTATGGAAGCAGTGCTCCCCGTAGAGGTTGAGATTCCTTCATTGTGTGTGCTCATGGAAGCCAAGTTGACTGAGGCTGAATGGTGCCAGACCAGGTTTGATCAGCTGAATTTGATTGAAGAGAAGAGATTGGTTGCCATGTGTCATAGTCAGTTATATCAGCAGAGAATGAAGAAAGCTTTTGATAAGGTCAAACCTCGAGTGTTCGGAGAAGGTGACCTTGTACTCAAGAAGATTTTATAGTTCAAGCCAGATTCTAGAGGAAAATGGACTCCCAATTATGAAGGCCCATATGTTGTCAAGAGAGCCTTTTCAGGCGGTGCATTGATTCTTACAACTATGGATGGTGAAGAGTTCACTCATCCTGTGAACGCATATGCAATCAAGAAATACTTCGCCTAAAAGAAAAAAAGAACAACTCACTAAGTTGAAAACCTGAAAGGACGGCTTAGGCAAAAATGAGCATCTCGGTGGATTGAAAACTCGAAAGGGCGGTCCAGGAAAAAATTAGAGACATAAAACAGAAAAGAGTTTCCCGATAAGTTAAGTACCCCACCTTGGGGAAACTTATGCAAAAATTAAGGATTATGGCAAGTAACCGCATTCTGCTGATCTTCAGTGATTTTGAAGACTTGATTGAGCACAAGAGTTGACATCGATTCATCCCCAGCAGCGGTCAAAAGCATAATGGATATCAAGATTTTGTAGAAGGATTAAGGATCATTTGTATTCAATGTAACCCCTTGCCATGTAAATTACCATTTTCAACTTTGTAAAATCTATGGAGTCTTGTCATTTACAGACTACCATCCTATTAAATAAAGTTGAGCTTTTATCCAATTGTTTCTACTCTTATTTACTTCGGCGAATAATTTTAAATTTTATTGTGATCATTTTGAAATTGAATTTTAAATCAAAATCAAGTTTTTAAGATATATAAGCAAGAACTTTTCCACAGCAAGTAAAAAGAATATCAACAACATTTCATTAAGAAGCAAGTTCTTAAGTGCGAAGCGTCTGAGGTTCCCCAAGCAGTTAACTCTCCGGGTATCCCTAGATGTTTGTGTTGATTCAGCTCCTCGGCGGAGTGTTTGATCCCCATTGGAGCTTGTTCCTTTGTCCCAGCTGATTTGGTTGCGACGTGTCCTTGTCCCTAAATAGAGTTTCGACCTTCCCAGCGGAGTTCGTTTTTCCTCAGCAGATAGATCATCATTCGATCTTTCCCCAATAGATCCCCTTGGTGTCCCCACTAATCGTTGTATCTTTGCTACCAGTCAGAGTTTACTCCTGGTTCCTGAGCAGCTTTTGGCTTCTTCCCCAGTAGGGTTGTCTCCCATTTTTATGGTATCGACCTAAAATTCCCTACAAATTGGATGTTTTATCCTCAGCAGATCTCCTTCCCCAGCCAGGGTTGAGCTTTTGGGATGTTGATCTCCCTGTTCTCCAGCAGTTTGTCTCCATGATTTGTGGATTGGCTGAGGATTGTACCGGTGGTTCAATTTCTTTGCGACACCTCTGTATCCTTCGTGATCGTTTTGTCAGCATAATGACCATGTACACATATACATATACATTCATATAAATTCATGATTTGCATATATTGCATCTTCATTTTTGATTTGTTTGAGATTTTCATTCTCTGTTATGGAGGTACTTTATCCCCATACCGAATCTGGTGTCTGTCCTCTTTCAATTGTAGAGTGTCAACCCCTAAGCAGAAAAGACTTTAACCTTTCTCTGTTTCCCCACCGAGTTTGTTTCCTCGTGGATGATTGTTATTTTAGTTTCCTCTCCAGCAAATTTTTTGGATGGAATTACTCCCCTTGAGTTATGTCCTCATTGGGTTGAGTCTTGATTGGCCGTTTTCTTTCTAGCTCTTACCTAGATAGATATCTTGGTCCCCTAAGAGTCTATTGCCCAGTAACTGGTAATATTCTTCTTGGTTGGTAGTTTTCTACTTCTTGCCCAATACCCGACAAAAGTACCCTTTTTCTCCTCAGCAGAATTCCTAGTGGATCTATTCCTCGAAAAGTATATCCTCGATATGTTCACTTTAACCGGTGACGAATATCTTTTCTTTCCCCGTGGAGTCTATCCTTGATATGTTCACTTTAATCAGTGACGAGTATTCTCTTCTTTGGTATTCTACCCAGTAAAAAGGTAGTTGTAATCCCTATTTTGTTCCTCAAAGAGTTAACCCTTGATATGTTCATCTTAATCGATGACGGGTTTTCTTCTCCTTGTTGGTCTTCTACCCAGTAACCGGTAGTTGTAAATCCTACTTTTTTCTTTTGTGCAGAGTCAATCCTTGATATGTTCACTTTAACCGGTGATGGATTTTCTCTTCTTTGGTATTCTATCCAGTAACTGATAGATGCAATCCCTACTTTTATTCCCCATTTCAGAGTCTATCCTTGATATGTTCACTTTAACCAGTGATAGATTTTCTCTTTGATTGGTTTTCTACGCAGTAACCGGTAGTTGTAAATCCTGCTTTGTCCCCTCGCAGGGTGAATCCTTGATATGTTCATCCTAACTGGTGACGAATTTTTCTCTTCGACAGTTTTCTATCCAGTTTTTGATAGATGTAATTCCCCCTTTGTCGTTCAGTTGGTATATCCTTGATACGTTCATCCTAACCGATGACGGGTATCCTCCTTGACATCCCCAAGCAAGTTTATCCTTGATATGTTCATCTTAATCGATGATGGATTTTCTTCCCTGTTGAGTTTATCCTTAATATATTTATCCTAACCGATGGCGGATACTCTCACCCTTTGGTTTGCTGCCCAGTAACTGGTAGTTGTAAATCCTATTTTCTTCAGTTTTCCCCAACAAGGCTATTCTTACCCAGTAACCAGTAATGAATACTTCCTCCCGGCGGTTCCCAGCAAGTCATCCTTGATATGTTCATCTTAACCGATGACGGATGTTCTCTCTGTCAGATTTTTATTATCTCCTTACCCAGTAACAAGTAGTAGATAATAGATTTCTGCTCCTCTTGTGTTGAAGTTTTTCTCCCCAGTTGAGTTGAGTGCGCATTTCCTTAGTGAAATTGTTGTTCCCCTGCATGATTCGAGTACCTCAGTTTTATCCTGACTTATTCGTATCCCCTGCAGATGTTGTTTTTCCCCAGCTGAGTCTTTCCATTTTATATGGAATCCCTCGAGTCCCCCAGTAGTTTTAAGTTGTAGCCTGACCTACACATAACTCCCTTTTTATCCCCCAGAGTCTCTGTCTCCCCAGTGAGTTTTCCTTATGGAATGCATTGTGCTTTTGCGGACTTTCGGTCTCTCTGATTTCCTTTCCTTTGTGACAATATTTCCCCACAGAGCATTAACTTTTGCATTCATATCATATGCATCATGAGGTCTCTTAGGGACCAAAATTTGTTTCTATATGTTGTTATTTAAGCCCATTCTATTGAGTTGACCTGAAGATTTTAACCTTCACCTCCTCAGATAGAATGTCCTTAAATAGGGGCAGCTGTAAGACCCTAATTTTTACCTCAAGATCCCTCATGCAATTTCATCATAAACATAAGCATTGGGATCATACCTTGGCACCCTCCTTACCCCTTTTCATTGGGTTTGTTTTGGGAGAGTTTACCAAGCATTTCGTGATTGTATCATACTTGTATTATATCATTTCACTAACCAAAATACCAAAAATATGTCTCAGCATTTGTTTAACTCTTTTGTAGGTAAGGCATGATCTCATTGAATTCATTGATCACATTTAGGGTTTGAGACCCTCATGAACAAAGAGTACAACCAAGAATTGATTCAAGAATGGTTATGGATATCATATATGAGTCCCAATGATCTATACATTTTATATTGATCAAGTTTTCTTCAAGAGTTTGAGGGTGATTTGCCTTGGAAACCCTAGTTTGACTAGGTATCTTGAGTAACTTCTCTAACAAGATATCTCACCAATTGATCAAATTTATCAAGGGGAACTTCAAATTTCATCATCTTATGCATATATGGTCTACCATGAGCCAAGAAAGTCAAGATAATTGGAAATTAGCAAGTTGGTTGATGGTGGTTGGCCAAATGATTTCATCTGATCAAAACTGGGTCTCCCTAGACCCAATCTCCTACAATTTTCACCATATGAAAATTATTCCAAGATAAAACTTACTCTAAATAACATATTAAACAACTTCAATGTTGATCCCTAGAGCTAGTTTTGCTTGGAAAATCATTTTCTATGTTGAAACATTATAGGTCATTTTGTCTAAACCCTAATTTGAAAGTCAACTTCCCAAGGCCATAACTTGCTCAATTTTTATGAGATGAAAGATTACCAAGTTGCACAATCAAATTCAATGTGTCTACTTAAACTTTCATGTTTGGAGTGGAAGCTAATTCAACTTCTTTGAGCATATGATATGAGGCTACATTATAGGTCACTTTTGACCTATACCATTGATCAAGTGGTTTTTCCAAACTTCAAAAATGAATAACTCTATCATTTCAAATTCAAATGACATGAAATTGGTGACCATTTTGAAGGTATTTGAGAGAGCTACAACTTTGATGAAGACACGTTTCTCATTTGAAGCTCCTATAAAATGTTAAGCAAGGTAGAATATTGAGACATATGGCTTGACACTTAGAAAAGTTTTGATATGTCAAAATTTTCCAAACTTCCACCTCAAATTTCTCCAAGTTCTAAGCTCCAAATGAAAAAGTGTTCAACATCAAACTTGTTCCTCTTAATATCACGTTTCCAAAGAGCTCAAATTCATTCATTTTGGATTTGAAATGCATAGGCTGCACATGGCTTAAACAGGCTGATAGCATTTGGCATGGATCCAACTTCAAGCATCAATGTTCAATTGCCTTGCATTCCAAGCTTGCTCCAACACATATGATCATTCATTTTGGACTTCAAACTATCATTTCATGGGCCTATGCGCGCCCATGCACCATGCTATCATCATTTGCCAAATTTGGAAGGTTGAAAAGAGTGTGCAAATATCACATGGATTTGGCTATATATACAGCTGCATTTGCTCAGAAAACACACACATACATTGCGCCAACTTTGAATCTCCATTGAAAACCCTTCACTCTCAAAGGATAACCCTGATAAATTCATTTGAATTTGAGCTTGAATCTCCATTGTTTTGGAATTCAATTCTCCAGGAGTCCATTGATTCTAAGCCTTTCCATTCCTCTCCTGCAAGCAATTGAAGTGAAGCCAAGTACAATTCAGATCAAGATCTAGCAAGTTTAGACCTCCATTGAAGGTAATTTGCAGAAATTTTAAACTCTTCGATTCTTTTAAATTGTTTCTCAATTCCATTGATTCTTGAGTTGTCTGAAGTCCTACCAATGTAGGCCAGAAGATTGAGTTGCTTTGAGGCCAAATCGAAGCAACTCAAATCATGAACCTCATTTTTCAATTTCACATATCTCTCAATATATTTAGAATTGGATGAATTGGAGGTGATATTCGTGCTCAGTGATGTTTTTTCTTTAAGATCATGTCCCTGTTTATCATTTTGGTGATGATTCATGTTGACCAGTCCGGTGGAGCTCACCAGAGAAGACGACCGGAGCTCTGGCTCAGGTGATGATGTGTCTTGAGTCTGAACCATGGGATCCATCTTCCACGTTTTAATCTTAATCGTTCCTTGTGAATACCATGTGTACAACACTGTTGACTTGGACATATGTGGAACCCGCATTCTGGATCATCAGATCTGCCACCTCAATTAATGAGGGAGATCTGATGGTCCATGTATTTTAGCAATTTCTGAATTTCATTTTAATTCCATTTTCTTCAATAATTCATAATAAATTTAATATTGATCCAAAAAATATGGGACTTTCACCAAAAACTTTGAAATATTTTTCTCTTTCATATTCTGAATTAAAATTATTTTTTGGATCATTATTAATATTTGTCATGAATTAATTGATTTTGCATTTGTTTTTAATTGTTTAAATATATTTTTAAGTGTCCAAAAATTATGAATTTTTTTTCCAAGGTCCTTTGACCTTGTTTGACCTATGATAAATCTCATGGCCATTTATTTGGTGTTTTGATGAGATTTTAGGATTTGTACAAAACATATTTAAATTTAATGCATTATTTTACTATTTTTAATTGAATAAGTGCCATTTGATTTGTGTTGACCATTTGTATTGACTTAATTGAGTTTCTTATTTGTTGTTGGGCCTTGGTCAAGGTTGATTTGATTTTGTCAAGTTAATATTATTGGATTTAGGGGATTGATGGAATGTACATTCCATCTCACAAAATGAATGAATAATATTAATTTGGTAAAAGTCCTCCTTTGACCAATTTGTGATCTTATTCATCCCCTTCCTTCTTCATCTAACTCCCCTTCTTCATCCATTCATTTCCATTTGGCCAATGCCATCTTAAAGTCCTAATGCTAGTTGATTGAAAGATTAACATGAGTATGGATGAGATTAGGTCACACCTTTTGCATATTTTTGTGTGTGGTATGTTTAATGAGCATAGTTCTTAATATTATGTCTCCAACATGCATTAACACCAAAAGTTTATTGCCCGACCTCAAATAGTTATGACTTCTACATAAGTCCAATTACGATTGCTTAACATAACGCTAAATTTGTGACATAAAAGGCATAAGCATTCTAGTTAGTGAGATTGTAAGTCTCCCCTCTTCCATGGTATTGTGTGGAAACTTGGCCTTCTTTCCTTCCTTTGGAAGATGTTTTGGTTCTAGGATCCATGCTTGTGGCAAGTGGGTTGAGTGTTCTCCAAAGAATGTCTTGAAAGCAAAAGCAAAACAAAACTAACTACTAACTTACTAACCATTAACTTTTAATTTCAAGTCTTTACCTTAATGCAATTTACTTTTAGCACCTTATATCATTTGCCATTATACATATCATTTTAATTGTTTATGTTAATGTAATTTTCACTTTGTCCATTTGGATCATATTGTGTGATATTATTGTGTTTGTGTATACCTTGTTTGCTTGTGTGGTCTTTGACTATTAATGTACATAATAATAATGAAAACCCTATAAGACTTTTGAGTGGACTATTGGTTTGATTCTGCCTAATTGGACTTAGAAATTAGGCAACATTCCTTTGCTAATGGACTTGGCCAATGCCAATTTGTGAAGAACCAAGTCTTGCAATTTAAAATTCATCTGATACATCTTTGAAGATCTCTCCAGTTCATCTACAACATTAATCATTGTTAAGATGTTATGTTGAACCTGTGACTTGTGGAATTCATCTGCTACATGGTTTATTTTGAAAGAAGATCATGAAGGGGATAAGCTGGGATGAATCCATCTTTATTTGATACCTTTGCTCTTCAAGATTGATATAATTGTGCATTTGTGTGTTGCTTGATTTTAAAGAGTCCAAGGGAATTCTGGGTTTCTATTGACATACTTGTCTATTGGATTGCTACCCATTTGGTCAGATCTTTTCAACTTTAATCTTTTAAATTTTGTGCATAGGGTAGTCTCTTCATCTTCTCCCATTTCTTTAATTTCAAAATCTCTCCCTCCATTTTCAAAACTTATTTGTGTGAACTATCTTTTGTTCTAAACTTAGACCATTTTTGCAAAAAGGTAGAAACTTTGGCCTTATGTCATTGCCTTTTCAAACCTATTTTCTTAAATCAAACTTATGAATAAACCTAACCATACTTGACTTAAACTTTCAAAAAGCCAAAAAGAACTAACTCATTCAAATCATTTTAGGCCTTTGTGCCTTTCAAACTTAAATTTTGTTAAAATCAATGCATCTATTTTGAAATTTATAGCATGAACTACGAGGTTTTGATCCCTCATTTTTATGTTGGTACGTAGGCACAAGACCGAAGATCTTGTCAAACACAAAAATATAATTAATGAATTCTTTTCTCATCCCCCCATTCTATTTATTTGTAAACATCACTTTGTATAAGATACATATGCACAGAAAAAGGGCTCCCTAGGAGTACCTAGAACACTTTGGGTGCTAACACCTTCCCTCTGTGTAACCAATCCCCTTACCTGTGATCTCTGACTTTTATTAGTTTTTATTTGAAAAATTCTTACTATTTGGGTTTTGTTCGTACTTTTTCCCTTTTCCCTTGGAAATAATAAAACCCCGGTGGCGACTCTTGTTAATTGATATCTAGCTTACCAATAGCTTGATGATCATGAATTTCCCACTACACCATGCATTTGAATTTGAAATGTGAAGGTGAAATCCATCCAATTGTCCCCTTGAAAAGAACCCATGCCCAAGTCATTCATTTCTTGGCCAAATGAGATGATATTGGACTTTTAGGAAAGGTGAGATCAAGGGGAGAAACTTCCATGTTGAACACTTTTCCATTTTAAGCTTGGATCATGATTAATTTTTTGGTGGAAGTTTGGGAAATCAAACGTATTTGAATTTTTTTTAAGTACCAAGTCAAATGTTCATTTCTTCCATCTTGAATAACTTTTGCTATGGACTTCAAATGGAAAAAGTTCCTTCATAAAAGTTGTAGCTCTTTCAAACCTATTCAATTTGGTCACAAATTTGACCTTATTTGGATTTGGCATAAAGGAGTTATGCATTTTAGAAGTTGAGGAAAATCACTTGTTCAATGGTTATGGTCCAAAATGACCTATAATGTTTCCTCTTGGAACATGCATTTGCAAATTGAATTATAACTTCTTAAAAACATAAAAGTTGGAGAGGGCATCTTGAATTGGATCTTGAAACTTGAATGACTTTCATCTCATGATAATTGAGCAAGTTATGGTGTTTGAAAGTTGACCTCCTAACTAGGGTTTAAACAAAATGACCTATAATCTTTCACCATAAAAAAATGTCTTCCCAAGAAAAATTAGATTTTGAATTAAACATGAAAGTTGTTTTGAATGTAATAAGGAGTAACGTTTCTCTTGGAATCATTTTCGTATGACAAAAATTGTAGGAGATAGGGTGTAGGGAAACCTAGTTTTGACCAGTTGACTTTCTCTGGTCAACCATCATGAACCAACTTGCAAACTTGCCATTATCTTGATCTTTGGGACTCATGGAGGATCATATATGTGTAAGATGATGTAATAATGAAGTATCCCTTGAGATATTTGATCAAATGGTGAAGAAACATGCTGAGGAAGTCACACAAGATACCCAGATGAACTAGGGCTTCCAAGACAAACAAACTTCAAACTCTTGATGATTTCTTGATAAAAAATGATATGTGAAGACTATGGGGATCCATACATGATGTCTAGATCCAATGTAAACCATATCTTCATTGATCTCCTTGCATTTAGGGTCTTAAACCCTAGATATGAGCTTGATGGAGCATGGGTGAACACACACACTACCTACAAAAGCAACAAGCTATACAATCAAATGTGCTTGGTCACCTCTCCCAATGCAACCCCCATGAATAAGGGGTAAGGAGGATGCCAAGGTGTGATCCCAAAGCTAATGCATATGATGAGATAACATGAGGGATATTAGGATCAAAATTAGGGTCTTACAGCTGCCCCTATTTAAGGACATTCTAACTAAGGATGTTAAGGTTAAAATCTTCATATTAACTCAATAGAATGGACTTAAATAACAACATATAGAAACAAATGTTGGTCCCTAAGAGACCTCATGATGCATATGATATGAATGTTAAAGATAATCTCCGTGGGGAAAATATTTCCACAAAGGAAAAGAATCCGGAGAGACTGAAAGTCCACAGGAGCATAATGCATTCCATAAGGAAAAACTCATTGGGGAGACAAAGACTTTAGGGATAAACTGTTGTGCGTAGGTCATACTACGACTTAAAAACTGTTGGAGACGCGAGGGGAAATTTCCATGAAAATGAATTGATGGAAAAAACAAAGTTGGGGATAAGGAAAACTCTACAGTGGAAATGAGTAGATCAGAACAAAATTGAAATACTCAAACCAAACAGGGGATTGGCGACTTCACCGAGGAAATACGCACTCAAACTCAACTAGGTAAGAATGAACTTCAACACAAAAGTACTAGAAGTATATTATCTAGTACCGGTTACTGGCTAGGAAGATAATATACCCTGACAGGGGGACATCCGTTACCGATTAGGGTAAACATATCAAGGATGACTCGCTGAGGAAAAAGAGGTGTATTCGTTACCGGTTACTGGGTAAGAATAACATGCTGGGGAAAGTATCAAATAGGGTTTACAACTACTAGTTACTGGGCAAAAGACCAAGAATAGAATATTCGTCATCTCTTAGGATGAATATATCAAGGATAGACTTAGAGGAGCAATATCAGTCATCGGTTAGGATGAACATATCAAGGATAGACTGCTGGGGAAATGTAGGAATTATATCTATCTGTTACTGGATAGAATACCAAAAAGATAATATCCGTCACCGATTAGGATGAACATATCAAGGATAGACTCAGCAGGGGAAAGTAGGATTTACAACTACCAGTTACTAGATAAAATACCAAAGAGGAGAAAATCCGTCACCGGTTAGGATGCACATATCAAGGATTAACTCTGATGGGAGAAGTAGGATTTATATCTACCAGTTACTGGATAGAATACCAAAGAGGAGAAAATCTTTCACCAGTTAGGATGAACATATCAAGGATTAACTCTCTGGGGAATGAAATAGGGATTACAACTACCTTTTTACTGGGTAGAAAACCACAAAGGGAGAATATCCGTCATCGGTTAGGATGAACATATCAAGGATATACTGCTTAGGGAAACGTGAAAATGAATCCGCTGGAGAAAGTAAAAGAAGTAGATTACTTCTACCGGGTATTGAGCAAAAGTAAAGTACTAAAAATACGAGAGGAATATTACCAGTTACTTGGTAATAGACTCTCAAGGAACCAAAAGTTTCTATCTAGGTAAGAGCTAGAAAGAAACTGTCAAACTAGGACTCAACCCAAATGAGGATATAAATCAAGGGGAGCAGTTCCATCCAGATAATTAACTTGGGAGGAGACTGAAATAATAATCATCCATGAGGAAATAACTCAGTAGGGAATGAGAAAGGTTAAACTCTTTCAGCTTAAGGGGCTGACAATCTATAAATGAAGGATGTCAGACGCACCAAATCTGCATGGGGAAATAATAATACCATAGCAGGGGATCAGAAATAAGGAATCCAATGCAATAAAATGCATAGTGAAATATCTGATGTATGAATGTGTATGTATATGATTGATGATTATGCTGATAAAACAACATAAAGGATACAAATATCACATATCTGAATCACCACTTCAACACTCGGCTAATCTCAACAAGATGGAAACACCAATTAGAGAAGAAATATTTGGGATGAACATAAATAATCTGGCTTTGAATATCTCAGTCCTGGATGGGGAAAGAGAAAATATTTGCTGAGGATTCAAGTATGTGGGAATTTTAGGTCAACGCCATATCAAATGGGAGAAAAGCTCGCAAGGGACCAAATCAAATACTGCTCAGAATCAACACTATCGCATCTGAAGATGAACTCTTCCAGGGAGAACAAGAGGTAAAATTCTGGACAGAGGATCTAGATAAACTACTGACGATGTGAGCCTTCAACTCAGCTGGGAAAATAGTTTACAAAAGGGGTCGATTACTAGCTTAACTCTACTAGGGATAAATGATGAATTGTTTGGGAAATATCACCAAACCAACTATTTGGGGAAGACTAACAAGGCTTCGTATGTCAAGACTTACTTGTTCACAGACTGTTGTTGATATTCCTTACTGAAATCGATTGTTTTTTAAAGTAATTGCTTTCATTATATAAAAAAATTATTTTATTATTTATTAATTTATTTCAAACTTATCATTATAAAAATTCAATTTTATTTAGCTGAAGTAAATAAGAGTATAAACAATTGGATAAAAAGCTCAAGTTTATTTAGTAGGATGGTAGTTTATAAATGGCATTACTCCATAGATCTTTACAAAAGTTGAAAAATGGTAATTTACATGGAAAAGGGTTACATTGAATACAATGATCACTACTCTCCCTACCAACTTCAATATCCACTTTGCTCTTGCCTTTGGTTGAGAATGATGAATTAGAACCAAATGACTTGCTCAAAACTTCTCCAATGACCAGGACCAAACAAATGCAGTTACTTGCCATAATCCCTAATTTTTGCCTAGATTGCCCCAAGGTGGGGTACTCAATCTAGCGGGATAAATTTTCTGTTTTATGTGTGTATGTGTTTTGGCATAAAAGATGTTTTCAATAAATAGAGTGTGGAGATGAGAAGAGAATTCATTAATTATATTTTTGTGTTTGACAAGACCTTCAGACTTGTGCCTACGTACCAACATAAAAATGAGGGATCAAAACCTCGTAGTTCATGGTATCAATTTCAAAGTGAGTGAATTGCTTTTAACAAAAATTTAAGTTTAAAAGAGGCACAAAAGGCCTAAAAGAGTTTGAATGAGTGTTAGTTCTTTTTGTCTTTTGAAATTTTAAGTCAAGTATGGTTAAGTTCATTTACAAGTTTGATTAGGAAAGAGAAGTTAAAAATGTAATGGCATAAGGCTAAAGTTTCTAATTTGCAATAATGTCTAAAAAAAATCACAAGCAAAGAAGATTTTGAAAGAGGGGAAAGATTTAAAATTTATTAAGTGGGAGGAGATGAAGAGACTAATCCTAAGCAAAAATTTAAAAGTTAAGAGTTGAAAAGATCTGACAGGTGGGATGCAATCCAATAGACAACAATGTCATATAGAAACCCACTTTTCCTTTGGACTTTAAAATCAAGCAATTTCAATAAGCAAGCAAGATGAAGAACAAGTCATCAAATAAAGATAGCCACATCCAAGTTAGCAACTCCATAGTCTTCTTCAAAAATCTTCCCCATGTATCAGATGACATACTCATTGAATAACTCAGAATAAGGCATTAGACACAGGTTCAAAGCCACATTTGCATCAAGACCATGTAGCAGATGAACTCAAGAGGGATCTCAATACTTGCATCAGATGAAAGTTCAATTCATAATGGCTTGGCTTCAGAAAAGTTGGCATTGGCCAAGTCCTTTTGCATAGGGAGTGTTGCCTAATTCTAAGTTCAAGTCTCAGATCAAATCCAATAGTCCACACATTTTTGTAGGGTTTTTGTTGTTTATTATGTATTTTAAGGTCCTAAGACCACAAACACAAACAAGGTACACAAACAAGTATATGAAATCACAATCATATGGCTCAAGTGAGCAAAGTAAAAGAGGCATTAAAATAAACAAGTTAAATGATATGTATAATGGCAAATGATAAAAAGAGCTTGAATTTAAAGTGAATAAGGTGAATGATTTGAAATTAAAAGTTAGTCAAACGTTAGTTGATTAGATGTTAGTATTGTTTTTGCTTTTCAATTCTTTAAGTCATTCTTTGGAGATCACTCAACCCTCTATTCACAAGCATGGATCCATGAACCAAGACATCTTCCAACGGAAGGAAAAAAGGTCAAGTTTCCACATAATACCATGAAAGGGGGGAGACTTACAATCTCACTTACTAGAATGCTATGCTTTCAGGTCAAAATTTAGCGCTATGTTAAGCAATCGTAATTGGACTTATGTAGAAATCACAACTATCTGAGGTCGGGCTATAGAAATTTTAGTGTTAATGCATGTTAGAGATATGGTATAATGAACCATACTCCTAAAGCATACCACACTTAAAAGAAAATGGCAAAAGGGTGGACCTAATCTCATCCATACTTGTATTGGTTTATGAACCAATTAGCCTTAGGATATAGAGATATCATAGGTCAATGGAATGAATGGGATAGAAGGGGATCAAAGATGAAGAGGGAGGGGAAATGAGACAAACATAAATTGGGAAAGGGAAGGATTTTATCAAATTAAAATTCTTCATTCATTTTGGGAGATGAAATGTACATTTCATCAATCCCCTAAATCCAATGATTTTAATCTAACAAAGTCAAATCAACCTTGACCAAGGCCCAAACACAATACTCAAACTTCACAAGTCAACAAAAATAGCTCAACACAATTTATTCACAATTAAACAAATAAAATCAATTAAAAAATGCATTAAATTAAATTATGTTTGAACAAAAACCTAAAATCTCTTCAAAACACCAAATAAATGGCCAAGAGATTTATCATAGGTCAAACAAGGTCAAAGGACCTTGGAGAAAAAAATTCATTATTTTTGGAAATGCAAAAGTATTTTTAAACAATTAAAAATATGCACAAAAACAATTAAATCATGAAAAATATTAATATTGATCCAAAAAATAATTTTAGTTCAGAAAATGAAAGAGAAAAATATTTGAATTTTTTTTTTGGTGAAAGTCCCATATTTTTTGGGTCAATATTAAAATTAATATGAATTAATGAAAATAAAGAAATTAAAATGAAAATCAGAAATTACAAAAATATGTGGACCATCTGATCTCCCTCATTAATTGAGGTGGCAGATCAGATGGTCCCTAGCGCGCGTTCCATGTTGTCTTGAGTCAACAACACTGCACATGTGGTAACCAAAACCAACGTCTAAGATTAAAACAATTCAAATGGATCATGTGGTTCAGAGACATGCCAACACATCGCCGGAGCCAGACCTCCGGTCTTCTTCTCCGGTGGACCTCACCGGACTGGTCCACCTTCAACCACCACCAAAACAAAAAAGAAAGACATGGATTTAAAGAAAAAATACTCAGGAGCTCGAATATGACCTCAATTTTGTCTAACTCCAAGTATATAGTAAGATACAGAGAGTTGAATTTTGAGGATCATGATCTGAGTTGCTTTGATTTGACCTCTAAGCAACTCAATCTTGTTGCCTACATTGGTAGGACTTCATACAACCAAAAATCAACAAGAATAGTGGAGAAATAAGAGAGAATCGAAGAGTGGAAAAATCTGGAAATTCACCTTGAATGGAGCTTCAGATTGGCATGATCTTGCTCTCAATTACGCCTGGCCTTGTTTCAGATGCTTGATGGAATAGAAATAGATCAAGGAAAGGGATTGACTATTGGAGTTTCAATCTTAAAAACCGTGGGAGATTCAAACTCGATTTTCAAAGAGAATATTCAAGATTATCCTTTAATGATGAGGGTTTAGGGTTGCTGAATAAAAGTTGGCGTATGAGATTCCTATTTTTGAGCAAGAGAGCTTCTATTTATAGGCCAATGTCAATGATATTTGCACACTTCCATTTTTGGAAAAATTTGAAAATCTCTCTTGCATGCTTGCATGGGGGTGTGATAGGTCCATCAAGTGATGCGTCAAGGTTCCAAAATGAGTGTAAGCGATGCTGAAATCATGTTGTGAAGCCATGCATTCGTGTATGAAAAGTGGAACTTCAAATCTTCCAAATGGTCCTTCAACTTTAAGCCATGCGCAAGTACCTCATACTTTATCTAAATGAGATGATTTTGGATGTTTTGGAAAGGTTAGATCAAGAGGAACAACTTTCATGTTTAACACTTTTTCATTTGAAGCTTGGATCATGATGAATTTTGAGGTGGAAGTTTGGAAAATCAAACATATCAAAAAAAATTCTAAGTACCAAGCCATATGTTCACTTCTTCCACCTTGAATAACTTTTTCTATGGGTTTCAAAATGAGAAAGGTTCCTTAGTCAAAGTTGTAGATCTTCCAAATCCCTTCAATTTGGTCACAAATTTGACCTCATTTGGATTTAGCATGAAGGAGTTATGCATTTTAGAAGTTGAGGAAAATCACTTGTTCAATGGTATTGGCCCAAAATGACCTATAACGTTTCCTCTTGGCACATGCATTTTCAAGTTGAATTTTCACTTCCTCCAAATATCAAAGTTGAAGTAGACATCTTGAATTTGATCATGGAATTTGAATGTCTTTCATCTCATACAAAATGAGAAAGTTGTGATCTTGGGAAGTTGACCTCCAAATTAGGGTTTAAACAAAATGACCTATAATCTTTCACCATATAAAATGACTTTACAAGCAAAAATAGCTCTTGACCTAAACATTAAAGTTGTTTGGAATGTAATTTAGAGTAACTTTTATCTTGGAATCATTTTCATATGATAAAAATTGTAGGAGATGTGGTCTAGGGAACCCCAGTTTTGATTAGTTAAATCCCTCTGGTCAACCACCATGAACCAACTTGCTAGCTTGATATTCTCTTGACTTTTGGGACTCATGGAGGATAATATATGCATAAGATAATGTAATGTGAAGTATCCCTTGAAATATTTGATCAATTATTGAGGAAACGTGTTGGAGAAGTCACATAAGATACCTAGATGAATTAGGGTTTCCAAGGCAAACCAACTCCAATCTCTTGATGATTTCTTGATCAAAATAACATGTGAAGATCATGGGGATAGATATATGACACATAGAGCCAAAGTAAAATAATTCTAAATTGAGCTCCTTGCAATGAGAGTCTCCAACCCTATATATGAGCTTGATAGAGCATAGGTGAGCATGTACACTACCTGCAAAAACAATAAACTATGTATTGACATATTTTTGGTATTTTGGTTAGTAAATAATGAAAAACAAAGTATGACACAATCAAAAGTGCTTGGTGATCTCTCCCAATGCAAACCCAATGAATGAGGGGTAAGGAGGATGCCAAGGTGTGATCCCAATGCCAATGCATATGATGAGATAACACGAGGGATCTTAGGGTCAAAATTGGGGTCTTACACATACACACATAAAAAAGGGTTCCCTAGGAGTATCAAGGACACTTTGTGTGCTAACACCTTCCCTCTGTGTAACCAACCCCCTTACCTGTAATCTCTGGCATTTTATTAGTTTTGATTTGAAAACTTCTTATCTTTGGGTTTTGTTCGTACTTTACCCTTTTCCTTTGGAAACATTAAAAGCGCGGTGTCGACTCTAGTTTTATCGACGTTAAGTTTATCCATAGCTTAATGGTCATGAATTTACCTCTATAGAAATTATGTGGCGACTCTGCTGGGAAGTAGTCCTCAGTGGGTTTAGCCTACTTTTTTATGTGTATATAATTGTATTTTTGATGTTTGTTTTGGGTGATAAAATATGCTTGTTATGCTTGGTGATCTCTGAGTGGTGAGATAAGTTCTAACCTAAACTTGAGTGCAATTAAGATAGGAGGATGGTATAGTCATGTTCGACTTGTGTGGAGTAGTCCTTAACAAGTTGGATTGAGACCCATCTACTAAGTGGAGACCCTTTTGGAGCTATTGATGCCACACAAGTCATCTGTGGTTAGGCATTACTTTCTCTGATTTGGGGTCCGAGAAGCTGAGGACCGTAGAACATTTAATCCAACTTGGCCTAGTTAGGATGTAGTGCAAAGACTGTTCAAGTGTATACTTGATAACAGTTGTTACGCGATGCTACACTCAGACGCGTTTCTCTTGAGAATATTATGGGTTAATGAGTCATTCATCCTAACATGTAATATCCGATAGATGGAATTAAGACTCTGAGAACTTTTTAGAACGTGATCTACAGGTTTTTATCCTCAGTACACTCCCTTGGGACGGTTCTTAACCTGACTCCATGCTCGTGACTCACAACAAACCCTTGATTCTTGGTTGATCCAATCAAGTCTTGTCAATATCAATGGAACTTGGGTGTTGATGAGGTGAAAATCATAATCCACCAAAATGGATGATTGATCTTGATAATGACTTGATTCATCCCTTGACCTTTGTTTGTTTGCCTTGTGTGTGATCCATTATTTGTGATTATTCCATTCATGCGTTCATGCGCATCATAACATTCATCACACGAACTTCAAGGAACTGTGGTTTTATTTGCAAATATTTGCAGACCATGGATTGTGAATGAAGGAACACAAAGAAGTACATTTTCAGATGTCCTGGCTTGAAATAGCTAAGGACCCTATCATCTTTTGTATTAGATCCCTTGGACTTCAAACAACGTCATGGGAAGCTTTTGTCTGTATTGTCTGCTGATATGGTTGAAGGACTCTTGAGTGTGTTGGTTTAGTTTTATGATCCTCTCTACCGTTGCTTCACTTTTCCCGATTATCAACTCATGCCTATGTTAGAGGAGTATTCCCATCTCTTGGGAATACTTGTTTCTAACAAAATGCCTTTTAATGGACCGGAGGAGATTCCTAGATCTCATCTTATAGCCGAAGCTCTTCATCTGAAGAAGTCTAAGATTAAGGCTCATTGGGTGAGGAAAAGAGGAATATTTGGGTTGACTTCTGAGTTCCTTATTAGGAAAGCTACTGCTTTTGCTCAAGTCGGTAGTATGAATGCTTTTGAAGCTATCTTTGTGTTGCTCATTTATGGTTTGGCTTTGTTCCCTAACATTGACGGTTTTGTTGATGTTAACGCCATTAAAATCTTCATGATTGGGAATCCCGTGCCTACTCTGTTGGGTGATATGTACTTCTCTTTGCATCTAAGGAATTCTAAAGGTGGTGGAACTATTGTGTGTTGTGTTCCTCTTCTGTACAAGTGGTTTATTTCGCACTTGCCTCGGACGCCTGCTTTTGTGGAAAATAAACAATGTCTACGGTGGTCTCAGAGACTTATGTCTCTCACTAATGATGATATAGTTTGGTCTGATTCTTCATTGAGTAGATTGGGTATTATTGATAGTTGTGGTGAATTCTTTAATGTGCCTCTCATTGGTACACAAGGAAGAATCAATTACAAACATGCTTTGGCTCGTCATCAACTTGGGTTACCCTTGAGAGACAAACCTAATAACACTCAGTTAGAAGGTCTTTTCTATCAAGAGGGTAAAGATCCTTAACATTTGAAGTAGAATATGGCACATGTTTTGTATAATGTGCATAGGAAAGGAAGATCTGAGCTTGGTCCGTGCAACTGTGTTGCTTTGGAAGCTTACACTACTTGGGTGAAGAAGAAAGCTTTGAAATTGAAGATGTCGTATGCTTGTGAGAGACCTATGTCTATGGTTGTGGTTAAGCCATCAACACTCCCTAACCAATATGTAGAAGAGTTGGAGTACGCACTCGCCAAGATGAAGCAAGAGAAAGATATGTGGGAAGAGCGATTCCATGCTTTGAGATGAAAGCATGAGGAATTGCAACTTGAGTCTAAGAAAAAAGATGCACTCACTGGACTTCTTGAAGATCGAGCAGTGAAGAGACAGAGAGATCCAGAGGGTCCATCTTCCTCTAGTACGCCTCAGCCTTCCGGTGCTTGGAAGAAGATTATTGATTAACTTGTCCCCGAGAAGGCTCAGATGAAGACTTCTTTCGAGTCCGAGATTCGACGCATCAGAAGGAAGTATGCGCCTGTAGCCAGATCATCTGACACTGTTGTTAGGGGATCCTTAAGATGATTAGTTTCCTTTTCTCTTGTACTTGTATTTTGGTTTCTGAAATTGCACTCAATGTAATCCTTCCAAAATTATATGAATAAAAGAGATATTTTATGGTCAATCAAATTTGTTATTGTTGTTATTATATATATTTGCAAATAAAATAGTATGTTCCTTGAAAATATTAAAAAAATCAAAACATTGCATTTCATGCATCATTTGCATAACAGGTTTTCTTCTGCCAGATGTCTTACTGGTTATTCTTCTGTGGTTCAGCCAAGCTGACTCATCGATATAACACTCGCGCCAATCAACCGAGAATCATGGAACATTTGGAACAAGAGAATTGAGAGTTGAAGGATGAAATTGCTCATTTGAATGCCATGATGGAGTTTGTTTTAGCTGCTCAGAATTAGTCTTCTCCAACGCCTGCAACTCCTCCTCCTCAGAGGACTATCATTTCAGAGGTTGCTACCTCAACTGTGCCTGCCACTCAGTTTTCTCCAGTGATGCCTTCCGGATTCCCGTGGGGAATGCCACCAAACTTTATGCCTGAAGGGTTTGCGCCTACTTTTGCTACCATGTCGGAATCTAGCCTGGTCATGTCTGTTCCGCCTCCAGTTGTTCACACTCTACCTCGTGTCGAGGACACCATCTACCATTACGAGTCGTCTGAGGGTCCGAATGTTTATGAGAAGATGGATGAGATGAAGGATCAGTTCCTTGAGCTGCGAATGGAATTGAAGACATTGAGAGGAAAAGATCTATTCGGTAAAAGTGTTGCTGGAGTTTGCTTAGTGTCGAATGTCAAAATCCTGATGAAGTTAAAAGTCCTCGACTTTGAAAAGTATAAGGGAAATACCTGTCCACTTATCCATCTCGTCATGTATGCCAGGAAAATGTCAACGCAAACTGATAACGATCAGTTACTAATTCACTACTTCCAAGACAGTCTGACTGGTGCTGCTCTGAGGTGGTACATGGGGTTGGATAGTGCAAGTGTTCGCACATTCAATGATTTGGGTGAAGCCTTTGTGAAACAATACAAATACAATATGGACATAGCGCCTGATAGAGACCAGGCGAGGTCGATGTCTCAGAAGGATAAAGAGACATTCAAAGAGTATGCCCAGAGGTGGAGAGAGCTTGCTGCTCAGATCAATCCTCATTGGAAGAAAAAGAGATGACTAAGATTTTCCTTAAGACCCTAAGTTCGTTTTATTACGAACGCATGATTGTTAGTGCCCCCAGTGATTTTATCGAAATGGTAAACATGGGGATGGGGTTAGAGGAAGGTGTCTGTGAGGGATGTTTGTCTAAGGAATAGGTATTATCAAGCAAGAAGTATGGGAGTAGTTTCGCCAGAAAGGAGGAAGGTGAAAGCAATGTAGTATCTATGAGGAGGCAGAAGAGGCCTCATGTCAAAATAAATTCGCAACCGCATCATCATCATCATCAAGTTTCATCCGTTATTTCAGTATTTTCAAACAATCAATCAACACCAGTTCAACAACAACGTCAACAACCTCCGCAACAAAGAACAAACAACTACAATAACACCAGCAATAATCAACAATAACAACAACAAAATTTCGAGAGGAAGAAGGTCACTTTCGACCCTATTCCTATGTCATACGCTGAACTTTACCCGTCTTTGGTTCTCAAGAACCTGCTCCAACCATGAAATCCGCCACAAATTCCAGAACCACTTCAATGGTGGTATAAGCTTGAACTCCGTTGTTCTTTTCATCAAGGAGCTCCCGACCATGATATTGAGAATTGCTACCCTTTGAAGTATGAGGTCCAAAAGCTAGTGGAGTGGGATGGTGTCCTTTGAGGACCGTGCACCAAATGTGAAAGCTAACCCATTGCCTGCTCATGGTAATTCCTCTATTAATATGGTAGATGGTTGTCTGGGAAGTTTCCAATTCTTTGATGTGCGACGTATTCGTCGATCCTTGGTAGAAATACATAAGACCCTGTGTACCATCAGTGATTGTGAGCACGACCGTGTCGGTTGTGCAATTTGCAGTGTAAACCCCTGTGGGTGTTCGATCGTTAAGAGAGATATCCAGAAGTTGATGGATGAGAGTGTAATCCAGATTCAATAGTCGAGGGAAATAGATGATGTGAATGTGATAGTACCAGTGTTTAAAACCCCAAAGTGGATAGTGATTCAGTTTGACAGCAGCAGTAGTAACAACGTCAATAGATCGGTATCGCCGTTAGTAATACGGTTAACGAGCCCCATCCCGTATGCATCCGATAGAGCTGTTCCATACTAGTATAATGCTAAAATGTTGGAGAACTGTCAAGAGGTTCCATTGCCTACGACCAATTCTACTGTGAACATTGTCGATATAGCAAAGGTGACCCGTAGCGGTCGTGTTTTTGGACCGGTCTTTCCAAAGGAGGGGATAAAAGATGTGTCTGTTGGTAAGAAGGTTGATGTACCTGTAGCAAATCTGATTAGTGCTCCAAAGTGTCAGTCTGGTGAATCCAACAATTTGAAGCCTAGTGATGATGACGAGGTACTGAGATTGATCAAGAAAAGTGAATTCAATGTGGTGGAGCAGCTGCTCCAGACTCCGTCGAAGATTTCAGTGTTGTCTCTACTCATGAATTCTGAAGCGCACAGAGAAGCATTACAAAGCGCGTTGGAGCAAGCGTATGTTGAGCATGATGGGATGGTGGATCAATTTGACCATATTATGGATAACATCACTTCCTGTAACAATCTGAGTTTTTGTGATGAAGAGCTTCCCGAGGAGGGTAGAAATCACTATTTAGCACTGCATATATCAATGAATTGCAAGGAAGATGCATTGTCAAATGTGTTGGTTGATATCTATTCTTCTTTAAATGTACTCCCCAAGTCAAGTCTGTAAAGGTTAACATATTGTAGCGGTGTATTCGTCACTTTATGATTTATTGACTAAATCAAAAGCAAAGCATACAAGGATAGAGTCGCCACCGCACTTCTATTTATCTAAAGGAATGGATAGAAAGAGAACAAAAGCCTAAGAAGTTTTACACAGAGAAAACTAATAAAAGAGGTACAGAGATCTGGGTAAGGGGGTAATTATGCAAAGGGAAGGTGTTAGGCACCCAATGCATCCTAGGTACTCCTAGGGAACCCTTTTCACAACTTGTTGTATCAGATGATTGTTTATGAAAATATTTTTGTGCAAACATTGATTGAAGGGATGAGAAAAGAATATACAAATTTTATTATTTTTGTGTTTGGATGGAAAAATCCATTGCCTACGTACCTTTACAGGATCAAAACCTCGTAGTTCGGCTAAAAGATTTCCAAAAAGTGAGTGGATTGATTTTAAACAAAAGCCCTAAGGTCTTTCATTATCCACGGGAGAAAACTGACCCTATACAACGACAAGTCCACCATGTGAGAAAAGCTTCAACTTGCTAGTGAGGGACCATGCCCTATAATAAGCAAGGAAGTCTTACAATTCAATCACTAAGGACAAAAGGTGAGATTCACATCAACCACTAAGATAATTGAGATCTATGGCTAATGTATGAAAACTTATCAAGAAGTGGACAAAAGCCACAAAAGCAATTGAGTGAGTGAAATTAACCATTTAGGAATATTCACAAAAGATGGTCAAAGTTGGTATTAGATTCAATTCAGAAGAAGTATTGTGAAAATGAAGTTTGAAAATCAGAGGCTTAAGGCCTAGGTTTCTAGTTTGAAAACAGGTGAAAATGTTTGCACAAAGTTTTCTGGTTTGGGTTAACATGCAAATGGAGGTTGTAAGGAAACAAAAGGTGGGAGGGTGAGGAAGCAAAACTTCTTAGGTGTTCACCTCTTGAGATCATATGTAGATGACCCAAGTGATTCCTTTGGAATAAGCAACAAGCAAAGCAAACAAGCAAAGTTCAAAAAGAAATAAAGATGGAAACAGATGGCCAATAAATGGTCTTATATCCGACTCTGCAACAAGGAACAAAATAGGAAACAAGTTGCCAATCAATGGTCTTATACCTGACTCCATAAAATGATCATAGGAAACAGATAGCCAATCAATGGTCTTACATCTGACTCCTCACAAGACAAAATAAAATAGGAAATGGAGTGCCAATCAATGGTCTTATGTCCACCTCCACAAAACAAAGATGGAAACCAGATGCCAATCAATGGACTTACACTAGCCTCACAAAGCAAAGAAAACAAATGCAATAAGCACTAGGAAACAAGTTGCCAATAAATGGTCTTACACTCGACTCCAAGGAAATGGAATGCCAATCAATGGTCTTACAATTGACTCCTCAATGGACAAAACAAAATGTCACAAAGTATGAACAATGATCATGAAATGATATACAATTAATGCTCAAAGATGAAAACAATGCACAGAGGCACACACAAACAATTATGCACAGATGGACAAATAAGCAAACAAACAGTCAATTATCACACACTATACACAATCAATAGGCTCAAGCAAGGTTGGGCTTTAGTCAAGGGGTCATATCGACCTTGACAAACAAGCCAAATACTGGAACGGGTAGTCAGGCTCTTAACCTCTAACATTGAGAGTTAGGGTGAGCAAATGAAATGGAGACGAGGGTTATGCCTCATAGCTCTTAACTCGGGCCTGGGTGAGCTTTGAATCAAAGAATGTGTGGGAGTCCCAAATGAGGAACTCTATTCCACAATGACTGACTCTATATACAAGATTTTGGGTTTTTATTCAAATTGCATCAACACATGGTGTGATCAAGATGAAAGACACAACTGAATAGCAGGGGATGGATTGCACATCCCTTGTATCTGCCAATTGCCTCTTAAGAGGACTTAACCTGCTTGGTACAAAATTAAACAAACAAAGACATGGCCTCTTAAGGAGGGCTTAAGACAGGTGTCTGCCAATAACAGCAGGTCTTCCAGACTACATGGAGATTAGGAATTTACCTAAGTGGTATGCCAACCACAAGCAAAGCAAAGCAACTCAAATAATGAGTTAAAGCTACTAAAGTACCTGTGCAAACAACCAAACAATCAGTATAATGTTCAGCCAAACAGACAACAGTTAACAACAAACAGACAATCCCAATATACAACATGTAAGCCAAACAACTCAAGTGAGCTATCATCAAAGCCTACAAAACCACCAAATGTTAGCAACCAATATCAAATATCCACACTCAAATGATGAGGCAACCTCAATCATGGAAATTGGATGCTTGAACCTGAAATTCAAAGCTCACATGTGAGTTCCAACCACTAGGTCAAAGCCTAGGGTCAAAGGTGAAGAAAAAATTCAAAACAGGGGCTAATATTCAACACCATGCAACTTCAAACACATATTAACATTTCCTAAAAAGGATCAATTCAAAATCATCAAGCAAGGCCATGTAATAAGCAAGCTATGTCAAAGGCAAATTCAAGGCACACATTTGGACATTGAGAATGAAAATTCCAAATCAAAACAGAAATGATTCAAACAATTCTGGAAATTTTTATGAGAATTTAACACATCCAAACCAATCATCATACCAAAAATCATAAACAGAGAAGCTCATTTGATATGGAAATAAAGTTGCACAAGTTGATCAACCAATTATGTGACACAAATTGTCACACTATGCAAACATGTGTATAAAACAGAAATGGCAAATGAGAAAAATGCACAATCAAGCCTCAAACATCCATCAACATGTTAGGAACAATCATGCAAAATTTCATGGCAATTTGATTAAAATCAAGCATTTCACAATAGGAAGAATAGAGCAATGTTACAAATGTACACATGTTCACATACTCAGCCACAATTCAAAATCTAGAAAGTGTAAAATTATGAAATTACCACCAAAAAATTCTAGACAAACATAGGATCATGCTACAAAAAAATTGGAATTAATTGAAACATTTTTCAATTTATTATGCATTTTTGAAGTTGGATAAAAAATGAAATCAAATGTGGCATGGTATGTGATAATGGAGGGAAATAGGAAAATGGAATTGAGTTTGAAAATGTGCTGCCACCAGGAATCGAAGCTGGTATGCACTTGGGATGAAACGCACAACTTTACTAATTGACCTGGCGCCATGTCACGGTCAATGCCTAGGTGGACGAAGTCAAAGAAACAGAAACCAATTAATTTGCTAAATAAGCGCTCGCATGGACGAATAGGACAAAAGCCCTAGGCCACCTCATACTGAACCAGAGGCGGACGCTAGCGGTGGAAACAACCGTCTTCCTCGTGAAGACGGCGAGCAACAGTATGAACACACAAGAATTTTTTCCAGAATTTTTAAAATCATACATCATTTTAAAGCTCTTGCAATGGAGATTACAGATCGAGTATTAACTAAGTCAAATTCAATACGAATCATGCAAATCGGTCAATAACATTTTGACATATCAAACTTGAATCAAGCATATCTCAATCAATAATGCACCATTTCACATGAAATTTCCACCAGCATAATCAGCAAGCAATAACCTACGCTAACATGGCAATGGATTTGAGAATTATGAGATTCGAAAACTGAACCTCTTGAAGAGCAGCTTCTTGAAATGCACGATTCAAAGCTCCAAATGATCCAAATCAACTCCTGAGATGTTATCTTGAAGCTTTGTGAAGTAATTGAGGCTTGGCAGGTGCTAGATCCAGCTCAAATCTGAATTTCCATCTTCACCTTCATGAACTTGCTACACTTGATTCTTGCACGAATTCAACGATCCAAAGCTTGATCTGCACTAAATCAATACCAGAGAACCAGAATATGAAAGAATATAGCAAGGTTCTTTGAAGATTTTTGAATTTTTGATTAGGAGAAAATTTTGGAGGGAGAGAGAATTTGGATCTAGAAATGGTGAAAATGATTAAGCTCTCCTGAAATTCTGTTATCATTATGAATATATATGCTTCACTAATCACATACTAATTAAAATTAGGCATGGTTTAGTTGTGATTAATCAAGATAAGGTGTTATGACCAAAAATGACAAATTGGAGGGTGCATGGCTATTTCCAACGTGAACAATACCATGTGGCTGATTAATTTCACTCAAAATCATCTTCCAAACACAATGGCAATGGTAAATAATTCCCATGATGCACCATTTTTGAATTGGCCATTTTCCCTCCAAAATTGACTTGAAATAGCAAATGATCATATGATGGAAATTCATGCAATGTGATGAATGGTTTGGAAACTTCATGACATGAGAAGAAAAATGCAAGAAGAGCCACTCAATTTGGAGTTATGAATCAAAAGATATGGCCATTTGAAATTCCATGCACACTTGGCAATGATTGGACCATATCTCCTCAACCATTCATCAGATGCTCATGATCTTGGACTTTTTGGAAATGGAAGAAAGAGATCTTCAACTTTCATGTTGGAAAAAATTTCATTTGAAGCTTCTTTGATGTTGGAAAGTTGAGTTGAAGTTGGACCAAAAACTTGCCATTTTTGGATAGTTGAAATTACATGTCACTTTCCATTTTTGGAAACTTTTGACTTGACCTCAAATTCTTCAATGTAGAGGTTTGACATGATGAATAAGCATTGTTTGGACATGAATGGGATGAAGAAACTCAATTCTCACATTCAAAACCCGCAGTTGACTTTTCAGTTGACTGCATTGGTCCTTAGATGACCTGAAAATGTCCTGATGAACTTGGGCCTCAACCACTTGGGGATTTTGCTCCAAAATGAACCTATAGCTCATATATGCTCAAAATAATGATCACATGATCCATATCTCAATGGAAACTTCATTTTTTGCACAAAGGATTCACTTGACTGCCTTGACCTGTTGACTGCTTAAGCTGCAAGTAACAAAGATTAATGACATATTTTTGTACATTTTTGGTTAGTGATTAAAAGAAAAGCAATGATATACAAATGCAAGCAATGCTTGGTGATCAAGAACCAACTCAAAAAATATCCCATCCACAGGGAAGGAAGCAAGGTATCCCATGATCCTTGAGGCAATGCAATGTTATGATATGATGCCATGAGGGATCTTAGGGACAAAATTGGGGTCTTACACGTATCAAGGCGCCCCGATGAGATATAGTGGTGTAATCGTCAAAGAATTTGATGGTTCTCGCAAGACCGTCATAGGAGAAGTGGACCTTCCAGTGAAGATAGGTTCGAGTGATTTCCAAATTACTTTTCAAGTGGTGGATATCCACCTGGCCTACAATTGCTTATTGGGAAGGCCATGGATACATGAGGCTGGAGCTGTGACATCCACAACTGCCGTGATCGAGAGTGATGAAGATGAAGATTGCACCAATTTTGTGACGCATGGAAAGGCTTGTAAAAATTGGACCGCTGTTGATGTTCCTGTTATTGTCCATCGCTCTAAGTAATTTTTTTTTATCATTTTTGAAAAAACCTTCTCCTATGCATCAGGGAGAAGCGAACATTGTTGGGCATATTTCAAATTAATCATCAATAAAATGCAATTCTATTCATCCACATCTATGATGCTTTTGTTTTTACTTTTTTCTTTTCTGAAAATGGTAATCACAAAATTGGGGTCTTACAGATGCCCCTATTTAAGGTCATTCTAGCCGGAGAAGTGAAGGTTAAAATCTTCATCTCGACGCGGTAGAATGGGCTTAAATAACAATAATGAGACAAATTTTGGTCCCTAAGAGACCTCATGATGCCAATGTATGAATGCAAAAGAAACAAATTCTGTGGGGAATATGGGTCCACAAAGAAGAAAAGGACGATCCATCGGACTCACCAGGAACAGAGACTCTAACAGGACTCTCATGGGGATAAGAAAAAGAAAATAATGCGTGAGCAGGATACAACTCTGAATTAGAGGAAAAAGAACTTGACACTGCGTGAGCAGGACACGACTCGACTGGAGACCTTACTAGGAAGTAAAGGACTCAAACTGGGGAAAAGAGTTCTAAGGAAGACAAATCCGATGGAAAGACTCAAACTGACTCAAAAATATGTGTATTGGGGAAAACGCCAATACAGCAAAAGGGTAAATCACAACAGAAACTCCGCTGGGGAATATCTAACAAAGACTCTCCAGAGGAAGCAAAAGGATGAGGTGTTACCGGTTACTGGGAAACAAGCTCAAAGAGACATGTGATCTGAACACCGGTTACTGGGTGAAAGAACAACAAGCTCAGGAAGAATGAATATCTAAGACCATTATAAGGGTGAGAGATATCAATCAACCAAAACATCTGAGGAAGACCTGAAAAAGGTACATCAACTCAGAAAAATCTGACTCCACAGGGGACCAAGGTCATAATAGGGAGTAGAAAGGAAGGAACACCAGGGATACCGGTTACTGGGTATATAATAGGTGACCAACCAAAATGTGAATTGGTTTTTACTGCCAAAACACTCATCATCCGAAAGGAGGGCTTGAAAAAGCAAATTGACTTACAGGATGGACATTCGACTTCGCAACGGGAAAACGAATCTTACTCAAATGGGGAAGGACAAAAGGCTTCAACCAAAGAGTGCATGAGGTATATTATCCATTACCGTCAGAACGTGGATAATATACTCGCATGGAAGGAGCACCAGGGATACCGGTTACTGGGTATATAATAGGCGACCGACCGAAAACGTGAATTGGTTTTTACGGCCAAAACACTCATCTTCCTGAAGAAAGCAAAACGCAAACTTGTTAAAGGATGGATATTCGATTCTACAAAGAATACGAATCTTACTCCACTAGAGAAACAATCAAAAGATTTTGACCAAGGAATGCATGAGATATATCATCTATTACCGTCAGAACGTAGATAATATACTCGTAGATAATATATTAACTATAATAGGTGACCTACCGAAAAGAGAAACAATCGTTACCAACAACGACAGGGTAGACGAAAGATAACTCACTAGGGATAAATTGCAAGCATACGACAATTATCCAGGAGACATATCACTGGTTACTGGGAGATACGCTCAAAAAGGGGAGAAAATGAATATTCGATTCCGCAAAAGGAACACGAATCTTACTCGACTGGGGAAACACAACAGGCTTCGACTGAAGAGTGCATGAGATATATTATCCATTACCGTCAGAACATGGATAGTATACTCGCATGGAAGATTATCCACAACCGGTTACTGGGTTAATAAAGGATAAATCATCCGAAAAGAAAGGCACCGGGATACCAAAACTAGGTATATAATGATGACCGATCAAAGGGAGCAACAATCATTACCAACAAAAGGGTGAATGAAAGACGACTCACTGGGGATGCATTGTTAAAAAAAATCAATGATCCGGGGAACAAATCACTGGCATACGGTGAAAGGACCCGCTGAGTATAAAAATGCTAGCATACGACAATTATCCACAAAAAGACCTGTTGGGAATACGATTGCTTACTCAGAGCTATTACCCAGAAAAGAGGGAAATATCAACATCGAATACTGGATATTGATAACCACAAAGAGGAGATTACATCTACCGAATACTGGGTAGAAAACCACGGACGAGTAACCGTCATCGGTTAGGATGAACAACAAGGTTAACTCTGCACAGGGGAGAACAAAGGATTTATAACTACCGAATACTGGGTAGAAGACCAAAGACTCAGCTGAGGATAAAATTGCTAGCATACGGCAATTATCCACAAGAAAGCACAGACTCCGATAGGGAGACAACAACAACATGGGATTTACAACTACCGAATACTGGGTAGAAGACCACAAAATCCGCCATCAACCAGGATGAACCACAAAGGTTACCTCTGTAACACCCCGATAATAATATAATAATTATTTAAATTAAGTTAATAATATGTTTATTAATTTAATTAGATAATTGAATTATTATTATTATTATCTTAGAATAATAATTATTGGGATAATTATTTATTGGAATAAAATAAGTTGGAATAATAAAAAGTCCCATTTGTGGTAAAAAGGGTTTTCACGTGAAAAGGAACAGAGAAGCGGCTGAAAGTGGAAAAAGGCAAAGAGGCAGAGCAAGAGAAGAGGAAAAGCTTGAAGCTAACGGAAGTGCCGGATTAACTCAGGTAAGGGGGGTTTATCATCGGTTAAAGGGTATTATATGATAATATGTACTGGGTAGTGATAACCATTGTTTTACCTCTGATTAGATTGATGCATGATGAATTTGTGAAATATTGGATGAATGAAATTGGATGATAATTGAAAGGAATTGTAGGAATTAGATATAGTGAGGGTAACGATTTGATAAGTTGAATGTATCTGAGTTGTAATTGATAAAACGAACGAACGTGTATGAAAAATTGGACTGTGAGAGGTTGGATCGGAAGGATCTCGTAGCAGAGAAAACCCATAGCAGATCTGGAAAACTGTATTCTGGTCATACGCGTATGGCCCTAGGCAATACGCGTATGGGGTGGCTTGATAATGGGGGGTTTGGCATTGGTACGCGCCATACGCGTGTGATACGCGTAATCCCTGGAGTGGTACGCGTATGGTGTATGCTATACGCGTATGAGTGAGAAAGAGGATGTTTTGAACGTGAAAACGTCTCTGTTGGTACGCGTATGAGGATGTGGTACGCGTAGCATACGCGTATGGGTGTGGGCGATACGCGTATGGGATGGGCGAGGAAATGCGCCATACGCGTATGGGCATAGGCGATACGCGTATGGGCAGAATGGTGATTTTCTGTGCTGTTGTTATGCAGTTTTTGGTTGTTTAGGCTGAGTGATGTACTTAGCTGATGTATGATGTAGCAGGGATCATTTCCCGTTGTTTTGAGTAGTATAGGCATTAGTAGAATGTGCTAATACAGTATTTGATTATGTGGCATGATGTGATATGCTTTCGTGATAAAATGTATTAATGATGTGTGATGATAAGCATGATGCTGTGAATGTATCAGTTATGTATGCATTTGTGAATAGACTGTTTTATGGCTTAGAGTGTGAGCTTATGTCTATTCTTGAATTGTTGTTGTGTTGTTGCATTGCTAGGTGATTAGCATGCATATTCTAGCCTTTGGGGTTGTAGCTAATTCCCATGGTGAGGAATTAGTGAGTGAATCATTGTGGATTGTTGTTGATGTTTGCATGCTAGATGATTAGTGTGCATAGTCTAGCCTTCGGGGCTGTAGCTAATTCCCATGGTGAGGAATTGGTGAGTGAGTCATTAGATCTCAAATGAGTGGGACTAGTGAGCTTAGTAGCCGTATCTGGATTTGATCGGTGAGCTTGAACTGTATGTTCAAGAATAGTCGGTACCGCATGTGTGGAGTCTCATTGCATAATGAATGTATGGCATATAATATGAATGGATGTATTCCAGTATTATATGTGTGTTGTGTGTTGTGTTGTTGATGTTGAGTATGGTTGAGATTATACATATGCTATATGTTACTGTTGAATATGATGTTTGAATGGATATTGCCGTTGCTGAGTGCGTAGTCTGATTAGGGTGAATTGATGTGTTATTTACTTAGCATTACATGTTGTCCTATAATGCTTATTACATTGATTGAGGAACTCACCCTTACATCTATTTTTCAGGTAACGAGCAATGAGTTGAGTAGAAGCTAGTGCTATGGAGTCTAGTGTCGTCCCTAGTGGGTCATGCTCTGGTAGATGTAACATCGGGAGGGGATGTTTGAATATGTTTTAATTTAGTTGTTGATTCGACTTTACATGTAATGTAGTACATGAATTGAATGTCGATGTTTTGTACCCGCTGCGAATTATGCAAAAGAGTCTTATTTTGATTAAATAAATGAGCATGACAGGATATTTTGATAAATGTTGTGAAATGATTGTGTGACACCCTTCGGGGCATAATTACTCTGATTGATATGTTATTATTTTAATTAAGAAATTTTGGGGTATTTAGAAGGGTGTTACAACCTCTGCTAGGGGATAAAAGATAGGACTTACAACTACCGGTTACTGGGTAGAGGGCCACAACTCTGATGAGGATACAAAAGTAGGTTTTACAACTACCGACTACTGGGTAGAAACCAAAAACCTCTGCGTGAAAGGATCATAACTCCGCACGAGGAAAACAATTAGGGTTTATAACTACCAGTTACTGGGTAGAAAACCACAAACTCTGTTGGAGAGCAAGAAAATATAGGATTTACAACTACCGAATACTGGGTAGAAGACCAACGACTCTTGCTGAGGAACAAAATGTTCACAAATACCAATCTCTGGGTAAACAACCACAGATTCCACAAAGAGGGAAAAAGGTATATAGGATTTACAACTACCGGTTACTGGGTAGAAAACCACAAAGAAATAGGACTTACAACTACCGGTTACTGGGTAGAGGCCAAAAAGGATAGGACTTACAACTACCGGTTACTGGGTAGAAGCCCAAAAATTCCACTGGGGATAAGATGAACTATTGTCGGTTACTGGGCAATTTATTCATTTATTCCACAGGGAAGCACAAGAGACAGTTGAAAAAAGGCCAATTCAGGATCAAACCAAAAAGGCAAACTGAATCAAGACTCGTCCTAATGAGGAAAGAACTCAATAGGGAAAACCCATCCCAATATATATGTTGGGAAGAAACGGAAACAACCATCATCCACGAGGAAATATCTCAGTGGGGAAATGCAGAAGGAATGACAGACACTTTCTGCTTAAGGGGCTGACTCTATATTGAGAGATTAAACACCCGACATCTGCTTGGGGAGATCTATTGGAGAGATCTATTGGAGAGATCTATTGGAGAGATCTATATCACCACTTAGCAGGAGACAACAATCAAAAGATATATGGCAAAAAATGCAACATGAATATCTGAATGTTATGATTATGCATGAATATGCATGATTTATATTTGATGAATGCTGACAAAACAGACATTTCTAACACAAACAGGCCCAGGAATGAAACGCCCGATACTACACCACAGGAGAGAAAGCCAGGATCACCGGAGAACAAACAATCTGCCGGGATCAGGAAACAATAAGATCTCTGCAAGGATGGATCATCAGCCTCAGCTGGGAAACATGAGCTCACTGCGCAGGTAAGAACTTCTACGGAAACAGACCACATAAGTAGAATCTGGCCGCACAAGCAACGCCACTTGGGGATACTGTCAGCAACTCTATTGGGAACGAATCCACTGAGGGAGACAAGATCACGCAAGTAGATTCTGCCACACAAGTAACTCTACTGGGGATCAAAAGCATCAGGAAATCACCAAATCTCTGCAGGGGAAGATCATCACAGATACAATCCACCATGCCACACATCTACTGGGGATTTATCTGAGGCAGAGAAGGAGAGCCGGGGATCAACCACCAAAGACTGAACCTTCCACAAGGAAAACACAACTGCTGAGGAGGAAATAATCACTGCTCTGCTGAAGGGAGGAGAGGTGAAAACCTTAACAAGTACTCTGATGGGGAGAGATAGCACAGATGAAGTACATCATACCAACAACTCCGCTGGCGACTTCACTGAGGAGTGAATATTGTTGGAGAGGAACATTGAAGTCTTCAACAAACACTCTGAATGAGGAGGAGTCATAATAAAGGCTTTGTTCAACAAAATCTGTTAGGTTGAAAATCCCAACAAATACCCTGCTTAGGGAACAAAATCTCAACAGAAGCTCTGCTTGGGGAGAAACCCCCAACAACAATCTGGAGAAAGAGGATACAACCATGCCAGGAATATGAACAAACGTCTTACCCTGTTGGAAACATGCCACCCTTGGGAGAGCACTGAGAATTTCTTAAGTATCCTTTTATCATTGTGAATGTTCACTTTGTTTAAAAAACAAATTTGAAAAATTTATTTGTTTAAAACAATGACATTTTATCAATTAAAACATGCAAAACATTTGTTGAATTGAAACAAATAAGAATGCAAATAATTGGGTAAAAGCTCAAATTTATTTGATGGAATGGTAGCCTGCAAATGGCAAGACTCCATAGATCTGTACAAATTTGAAATCGGTGATATATATTGGAAGAGGGCTACATTGAACATAATGATCCTTTCTCTACCAATTTGAATCCGATGTATTCGAAGCTTCAGTTGGCGACGAATCGAGAATCTCTGACGAAAAGACAGCTGTGAAACAGAAAGTCTTGTCAGGATGCAGTTACTTGCCATATCCCTAATTTTTGCCTAGATTGCCCCAGGGTGAGGTACTCAATCTAGCGGGATGCAAATATACTTTTTTCATGTCTCTAATTTTTGCCTGGATCGCCCTTTCGGGTTATCCACCGAGACACTCATTTTTGCCTAAGCCGCCCTTTCGGGTTTTCAACTTAGCGAGCTATTCTGTTTTTCCTTTTAGGCGAAGTATTTCTTGACTGCATCTGAATTCACAGGACGAGTGAAATCCTCCCCATCCATTGTTGTAAGCATCAAAGCTCCGCCTGAAAAGGCTCTCTTGACAACATATGAACCTTCATAGTTTGGAGTCCACTTGCCCCTGGAATCGGGCGCGAAAGACAAAACTTTCTTGAGCACAAGGTCACCTTCTCGGAACACACGAGGCTTGACCTTCTTATCGAATGCTTTCTTCATTCTCTGCTGATATAACTGACCATGGCACATGGCAGTCAATCGCTTCTCTTCAATCAAATTCAGTTGGTCATAACGACTCTGAATCCATTCAGCATCAGTCAACTTGGCTTCCATCAAGACTCTCATTGATGGGATCTCCACCTCTACTGGGAGAACAAACTCCATTCCGTAAACAAGAGAGAAAGGGGTTGCCCCTGTTGAAGTGCGGACAGATGTACGATATCCATGCAAAGCAAATGGAAGCATCTCATGCCAATCTTTGTACGTGACTGTCATCTTCTAGATAATTTTCTTGATATTCTTATTAGCAGCTTCAACATCCCCATTCATCTTGGGTCTGTAGGGAGAGGAATTATGGTGTGCAATCTTGAACTCAACGCACAACTCTTCCATCATCTTGTTGTTCAGATTAGATCCATTATCAGTAATGATCTTATCTGGCACACCATAATGGCAAATCAGCTGATTCTTGATAAACTTCACGACCACTTGCCTGGTCACATTCGCATACGACGCCGCTTCAACCCATTTGGTGAAGTAGTCAATTGCTACGAGAATAAACCTATTTCCATTGGACGCTTTCGGTTCAATCATGCCGATCATGTCGATTCCCCACATAGAGAAAGGCCATGGTGATGAAATCACATTCAGAAGTGTCGGAGGAATATGAATCTTATCCGCGTAAATCTGACACTTGTGGCATTTCTTCACGTATTTGCAGCAGTCAGACTCCATTGTCAGCCAATAGTAGCCTGCTCTCAACATCTTTCTAGCCATGGCATGTCCATTGGAATGAGTACCAAATGAACCCTCATGGACCTCAGTCATCAACAGGTCTGCTTCGTGTCTATCCACACATCTGAGCAGAACCATGTCAAAATTTCTCTTATAAAGCACTTCGCCATTGAGGTAGAAACTGCCTGCTAATCTCCTCAAAGTTTTCCTATCTTTCACAGATGCCCCAGGCGGGTAAACCTGGTTCTGGAGGAAATTCTTGATGTCGTAATACCAAGGCTTGTCATCATTCACTTCTTCAACTGCAAACACGTGAGCTGGTCTATCCAAGCGCATCACGGTGATATTGGGAACTTCATTCCAATATTTGACCACAATCATCGAAGCAAGCGTAGCAAGCGCATCTGCCATCCGATTATTGTAACACCCTTCTAAATACCCCAAATTATTATAATTAAAATACACATATATTCATCAGAGTAATCATGCCCCGAAGGGTGTCACACGATCATTCCACTACATTCATCAAATATCCTGTCATGCTCATTTATTTAATTCAAAATATAAAGTATCTGCATAATACGCAGCGGATAGAAATCAATTCAATTATTCCAAACATGTAACATATTACATGCAAAATGGTTCACAACCAATCGATAAAATATTCAAACATCCCACCCCGATGTTACATCTATCAGAGCATGACCCACTAGGAGACTACACTAGACTCCAATCATTAGCTTCTACTCAACTCACTGCTCGTTACCTGAAAAAGAGTTGTAAGGGTGAGTTCCTCAATCAATATAACAGGCATTATACGACATTATGTAATGTTAAGTAAATGACGCATCAAATCACCCCAACCAGACTACACACTCCATAACGGCAGTATCAACGCAACATCATACTCAGCAATAACATATAGCATATATATCTATATATAATCTCAACCCATACTCCATACCAACAACACAACACAACGATTTACTCACTAATTCCTCACAATGGGAATTAGCTACAGCCCCACCGGCTATGCCATGCATTCATTGTGCAATGAGACTCTACACATGCGGTACCGACTATTCTCGAACATATAGTTCAAGCTCACCGATCCCTCTGGATACGGCTACTGAGCTCACTAGTCCCACTCATTGAGATCTAGTGACTCACTCACTAATTCCTCACCATGGGAATTAGCTACAGCCCCGAAGGCTAGACTATGCACGCTACTCATCTAGTATGCAAACATCAACAACAATCCACAACTCACTAATTCCTCACAATGGGAATTAGCTACAGCCCAAAGGCTAAACTATGCATGCTAATCACCTAGCAATGCAACAACAACATCAACTCAAGAATAGACATATGCTCACACTCTAAGCCATAAAACAGTCTATTCGCTAATGCATACATAACTGATACATTTACAGTATAAAGCATACCAACCAACACATATTGTCAACACATTTATCACAAAAGCATATCACAACATGCCATAAAAATCAAACACAGTATTAGCACATTCTACTAATACCTATACTACTCAAAACAACGAGAAACGATCCCTATTACATCATACCTCAGCTAAGTCTCACTACTCAGCCTGAACAGTCAAAAACTGCACGACAACAGCACAGGAAATCACAACCCTGCCCATACGCGTACTGCCTATGCTCATACGCGTATTGCCTAAATCCTGACCAAGCCATACGCGTATTGCCCAATTCCATACGCGTATGCTACGCGTATCACTTCCCATACGCGTACCACCAGAGACCATTTTACGTTCAAAATTTCATCTTCCTCATCCATACGCGTATTGCCTAGCGCCATACGCGTACCAGCCATCCCATACGCGTATTGCCTAGTGCCATACGCGTATGACCAGAAACCAGATTTCCAGATCTGCTATGGTTTTTCCTGCTACGAGTTCTATTCGATCTCACCTTCCACAGTCCAAATTTACACAGAAATCACTCATATCATCTAACCCGAATCATTCCCTATTCGATTTCACAACTCCTGACATTATCACATACAATTCCTACGAATTTCTTTCGATCATCACCCAATTTCGTTCATCAATTATTTCCATAAATTCATCATAATCATCCAATTCAAAGGTAAATTAAAGGTCTATCACTACCCATGACATATTATCATACAATACCCGTTAATCAACGATAAACCCCCCTTACCTGAGTTAATCCGGCAATTCTGCAGCTTCAAGCTTTTCCTCCCTTCAATCCCTTGTTCTCTGGTTCTCTTTTTTTTTTTGCCCTTTTTCCACGTTCTGCCTCTTTTTCCTTTCCACGTGAAAACAATAAACCTTTTTACCAAATGGGACCTTTTTACTGATTTCCACTTTTATTCCAATTATAAAATAATAATCCAATAATAATAATCCCAATAATTATTATTCCCAAAATAATAATATTAATCCAAACTTCCCATTATTCAATTAAATTAATAAATAAAATATTAATTTAAATTAAATAATTAGCTTATTTTAATTGGGGTGTTACAACTCTCCCCCACTAAAAGAGTTTTCGTCCTCGAAAACATACCTCAAGCGAACAACTCCGGATAAGACTCCTTCATCTGACTCTCAAGTTCCCAAGTCACATTGCCGCCTGCTGGTCCTCCCCAAGCTACCTTCACCAAGGCAATCTCTTTACCCCGCAACTGCTTCAACTCTCGATCCTCGATCCTCATAGGTGATGTTTCAACAGTCAGGTTATCTCTCACCTGTACATCATCTACTTGGACAACATGCGACGGATCATGAATGTACCTCCTCAACTGAGACACATGAAAAACCTCATGCAAATTCGCAAGCGACGGCGGTAAAGCGATACGATAGGCTACTTCTCCTATCCTCTCCAAAATCTGATAAGGACCAATAAATCGAGGTGTCAACTTCTTCGACTTCAAAGCTCGACCAACACCAGTTATCGGAGTAACACGAAGAAACACATGGTCTCCCTCTTGAAACTCAAGTGACTTCCTCCTCTTATCATGATAACTCTTCTGACGACTCTGAGCAATTCTCATCTTCTCCTGAATCATCTTAATCTTTTCTGTAGTTTGCTGAACAATCTCCGGTCCAACCACAGCACTCTCACCGGACTCATACCAACATAAAGGCGTCCGACATCTCCTACCGTACAAAGCTTCAAACGGTGCCATACCAATGCTCGAATGAAAACTATTGTTGTAGGTAAATTCAATCAAAGGCAAATAACAATCCCAAGCACCTCCTTTTTCCAAAACACAAGCTCTCAAAAGATCTTCTAATGACTGAATCGTCCTCTCAGTCTGACCATCAGTCTGCGGATGATATGCAGAACTCAATCTCAGCTTAGTTCCCAAAGCTCTCTGCAACCCATCCCAAAACTTCGATGTAAATCTGGGATCTCTGTCCGAAACAATACTCGACGGAATACCATGCAAACTTACAATCTTCTCAATATACAACTCAGCTAACCTCTCTAATGGATAATCCATTCTGATCGGAATGAAATGAGCCGACTTCGTCAACCTATCAACAATTACCCAAATAGCCTCAAAACTCTTACTTGTCCTCGGCAAACCAGAAACAAAATCCATACTGATACTATCCCACTTCCACTCAGGAATAGCCAACGGTTGCATTAACCCAGACGGCTTCTGATGCTCAATCTTTGACTTCTGACAAGTCAAACAGGAATACACAAAACTCGCAATTTCTCTCTTCATTCCCGGCCACCAAAATAACCTTTTCAAATCATGATACATCTTCGTAGCTCCAGGATGGATACTCAAGCCACTACGATGTCCTTCCTCCAGGATACTCTTCTTAAGCTCAGTAACATCCGGAATACACACCCGATCACCAAATCTCAAAACACCATTCTCATCAACTCTGAATTCACCACCTTGACCTTGATTCACTAAAGTCAACTTATCAACCAAAAGCATATCGGATTTCTGACCCTCTCTGATCTCATCCAGAATACCACTCGTTAACTTCAGCATTCCCAATTTAACACTATTGTGAGTACTCTCACACACCAAACTCAAATCTCGAAACTGCTCAATTAAGTCCAACTCTTTAACCATTAACATAGACATATGCAATGATTTCCGACTCAATGCATCAGCCACTACATTTGCTTTACCCGGATGGTAATTCAAACCAAAGTCATAATCCTTCAGAAACTCTAACCATCTTCTCTGTCTCATATTCAGCTCTTTCTGATCGAACAAATACTTTAAACTCTTATGGTCACTGAAAACTTCAAATCTTGACCCATACAAATAATGCCTCCACAACTTCAGAACAAATACCACAGCTGCCAACTCTAAATCATGTGTCGGATAGTTCCTCTCATGAACCCTTAGTTGTCTCGAAGCATAAGCTATCACCTGCTTATTCTGCATCAACACACCACCTAAACCGAACAATGAAGCATCACAATAAACCTCAAATAATTCCGACGAACTCGGTAATATCAGAATAGGAGCAGTAGTTAGCCTTCTCTTTAACTCTTGGAACCCTTCTTCACATTTTGAGTCCCAAACAAACGCTTGTCCCTTTCTAGTCAACATTGTCAACGGTAACGCCAACTTAGAGAATCCCTCAATAAACTTCCTATAGTAACCTGCCAGTCCAAGAAAACTTCTTATTTCAGAAACTGACTTCGGAGCTTCCCACTTAGATACCGCTTCTATCTTAGAAGGATCAACGGCAACACCACCTCTGGAAATCACATGGCCAAGAAAACTAACTTCTTCTAACCAAAATTCACACTTCGACAGTTTAGCGAATAACTTCTTTTCTCGTAGAACTCCCAAAACCACTCTCAAATGCTCAGCATGCTCTTCTTCCGATTTCGAATACACCAAAATGTCATCAATAAACACTACTACAAACTTGTCTAGGTACGGATGAAAGATCCTGTTCATATACTCCATGAATACTCCAGGCGCATTAGTCACACCAAAAGGCATTACAGAATACTCATAATGTCCATACCTCGTTCTGAAAGCAGTCTTCTGAATATCTTCAGTTTTCACACGTATCTGATGATACCCAGATCTCAAGTCTATCTTGCTGAACACACTAGCACCAACCAATTGATCCATCAAATCATCAATCCTCAGTAAAGGATACCGATTCTTGATCGTCACTTTATTCAATTGCCTGTAGTCCACACACAACCTCATAGTACCTTCTTTCTTCTTAACCAACAACACTGGTGCACCCCACGGTGACACACTCGGACGAATAAATTTCTTATCCAACAGATCTTCCAATTGACTCTTCAATTCAGCTAACTCAACAGCAGACATACGGTACGGAGCCATCGATATTGGTCTAGTACCAGGTACCAAATCAATCGAGAACTCAACTTCACGTTCTGGTGGCAATTCATTCACTTCTTCCGGAAACACCTCAGGAAAATCACACACTACAGCTAGGTCGCCAATCACCAGTTTATCTTTAGCTTCCAAAGTCGCTAACAGCATAAACAACTCTGCCCCATCTGCCACTTCCTCATTCACCTGCCTGGCTGATAGAAACAAACTCTTTCCTTCTTCAATCTCAGGAAATATCACAGTCTTATCAAAACAGTTGATAGAAACTCGGTTGAACACCAACCAGTTCATACCCAGAATAACGTCAATCTGCACTAATGGAAGACACACAAGATCTATCCCAAAGGCTCTACCAAAAATACTCAAGGGACAACTTAAACAAACAGAAGCAGTAGTCACTGAACCCTTCGCAGGAGTATCAATCACCATACTACCACGCATCTCAGATATCTCTAACTTAAGTTTCACAGCACAATCCAAGGATATAAAAGAATGAGTCGCACCTGTGTCAATAATAGCTACAAGAGGAAAGCCATTAATATAACACGTACCTCGGATCAAACGATCATCTGCAGAAGTCTCAGAACCCGATAAAGCAAAAACCTTACCTCCCGACTGATTCTCTTTCTTCGGCTTAGGACACTGCGGACTGATATGACCCAACTCTCCACAGTTGAAGCAAGTCACAGTCTTCAACCGGCACTCTGCAGCCAAATGACCACCTTTTCCACACTTGAAACACATCATCTCAGCACTGGTACACTCATGAACACGATGTCCAGCCCGACCACATCTGTAACACTTAACAGGAGCACTGGAGTCTCCCCCACTAGGCCTCTTCATCCCACTCTGCCTCTGAAAACCTTTGCCAGCTGCATATGGTTTCCCACGGTCAATCTGATTCTTGCCTTTCCTATCAACCCTCTGCTGATAGCTCTCAGCTCTGGCCTTGGAATCCTGTTCGAAGATCCTGCAACAGTCAACCAAATCAGAGAACACTCTAATCCTTTGATACCCAATAGCTTGCTTGATCTCGGGACGCAACCCGTTCTCAAACTTCACACATTTGGAAAATTCCCCAGCAGCCTCAGCATAGGGAGTGTAATACTTCGACAGCTCTGTGAACTTAGCAGCATACTCCGTAACAGACCTGTTACCCTGCTTCAATTCCAAGAACTCTATCTCCTTCTTTCCTCTGACATCCTCTGGAAAGTACTTCCTCAGAAATCTCTCCCTGAACACTGCCCAAGTAATCTCAGCATCTCCAGCAGTTTCCAACTCAGTGCGGGTAGCAACCCACCAATCGTCAGCTTCCTTTGACAGCATATGTGTACCGAACCTGACCTTCTGGTTATCAGCACACTCAGTTACTCTGAAGATCCTCTCTATCTCCTTCAACCATTTCTGAGCACCATCTGGATCGTATGCTCCTTTGAACATTGGAGGATTGTTCTTCTGGAACTCACTCAGTTGACGAGCAGCTCCCATTCCCACAACATTCGGATTTCCTCCAAGTACTCCAGCTAGCATACCCAGAGCCTCAGCAATTGCAGCATCATCTCTACCTCTTCCAGCCATCTCTATTCTGAAAACCCAAACAAGCCAAACAATAAGTACTGATAGGGTTAAACAACACCTATCTCGTACAGGGGAAATAGAAAATTATGACTCGACACGACCGACTATGCTCTGATACCACTAATGTAACACCCTTCTAAATACCCCAAATTATTATAATTAAAATACACATATATTCATCAGAGTAATCATGCCCCGAAGGGTGTCACACGATCATTCCACTACATTCATCAAATATCCTGTCATGCTCATTTATTTAATTCAAAATATAAAGTATCTGCATAATACGCAGCGGATAGAAATCAATTCAATTATTCCAAACATGTAACATATTACATGCAAAATGGTTCACAACCAATCGATAAAATATTCAAACATCCCACCCCGATGTTACATCTATCAGAGCATGACCCACTAGGAGACTACACTAGACTCCAATCATTAGCTTCTACTCAACTCACTGCTCGTTACCTGAAAAAGAGTTGTAAGGGTGAGTTCCTCAATCAATATAACAGGCATTATACGACATTATGTAATGTTAAGTAAATGACGCATCAAATCACCCCAACCAGACTACACACTCCATAACGGCAGTATCAACGCAACATCATACTCAGCAATAACATATAGCATATATATCTATATATAATCTCAACCCATACTCCATACCAACAACACAACACAACGATTTACTCACTAATTCCTCACAATGGGAATTAGCTACAGCCCCACCGGCTATGCCATGCATTCATTGTGCAATGAGACTCTACACATGCGGTACCGACTATTCTCGAACATATAGTTCAAGCTCACTGATCCCTCTGGATACGGCTACTGAGCTCACTAGTCCCACTCATTGAGATCTAGTGACTCACTCACTAATTCCTCACCATGGGAATTAGCTACAGCCCCGAAGGCTAGACTATGCACGCTACTCATCTAGTATGCAAACATCAACAACAATCCACAACTCACTAATTCCTCACAATGGGAATTAGCTACAGCCCAAAGGCTAAACTATGCATGCTAATCACCTAGCAATGCAACAACAACATCAACTCAAGAATAGACATATGCTCACACTCTAAGCCATAAAACAGTCTATTCGCTAATGCATACATAACTGATACATTTACAGTATAAAGCATACCAACCAACACATATTGTCAACACATTTATCACAAAAGCATATCACAACATGCCATAAAAATCAAACACAGTATTAGCACATTCTACTAATACCTATACTACTCAAAACAACGAGAAACGATCCCTATTACATCATACCTCAGCTAAGTCTCACTACTCAGCCTGAACAGTCAAAAACTGCACGACAACAGCACAGGAAATCACAACCCTGCCCATACGCGTACTGCCTATGCTCATACGCGTATTGCCTAAATCCTGACCAAGCCATACGCGTATTGCCCAATTCCATACGCGTATGCTACGCGTATCACTTCCCATACGCGTACCACCAGAGACCATTTTACGTTCAAAATTTCATCTTCCTCATCCATACGCGTATTGCCTAGCGCCATACGCGTACCAGCCATCCCATACGCGTATTGCCTAGTGCCATACGCGTATGACCAGAAACCAGATTTCCAGATCTGCTATGGTTTTTCCTGCTACGAGTTCTATTCGATCTCACCTTCCACAGTCCAAATTTACACAGAAATCACTCATATCATCTAACCCGAATCATTCCCTATTCGATTTCACAACTCCTGACATTATCACATACAATTCCTACGAATTTCTTTCGATCATCACCCAATTTCGTTCATCAATTATTTCCATAAATTCATCATAATCATCCAATTCAAAGGTAAATTAAAGGTCTATCACTACCCATGACATATTATCATACAATACCCGTTAATCAACGATAAACCCCCCTTACCTGAGTTAATCCGGCAATTCTGCAGCTTCAAGCTTTTCCTCCCTTCAATCCCTTGTTCTCTGGTTCTCTTTTTTTTTTTGCCCTTTTTCCACGTTCTGCCTCTTTTTCCTTTCCACGTGAAAACAATAAACCTTTTTACCAAATGGGACCTTTTTACTGATTTCCACTTTTATTCCAATTATAAAATAATAATCCAATAATAATAATCCCAATAATTATTATTCCCAAAATAATAATATTAATCCAAACTTCCCATTATTCAATTAAATTAATAAATAAAATATTAATTTAAATTAAATAATTAGCTTATTTTAATTGGGGTGTTACAATTATCCTCTTGAGGAATATGATGAAAGTCAACTTCAGTAAAGAACGTTGAAATCCTTCTCGCATAATCTCTGTACGGAATGAGACCAGGTTGATTCGTCTCCCATTCACCCTTGATCTGATTGACAACTAGGGCCGAATCACCATACACATCGAGATGCTTTATCCTTAGATCAATGCACTCTTCTAATCCCATAATACAAGCTTCGTACTCAGCCATATTATTCGTGCATTCGAAAGTTAGCCTTGCTGTAAACGGAATATGTGTGCCCTGAGGAGTAATGATTACTGCCCCAATTCCATTTCCGTACTGATTTACAACGCCGTCAAACACCATCGTCCATCTGGAACCAGGTTCCGGACCTTCATCAAGTGTAGGCTCATCACAATCTTTCATTTTCAAATACAGAATCTCCTCGTCTGGGAAGTCGTACTGAACAGACTGATGATCTTCAATCGGCTGATGTGCCAAGTGGTCAGCCAAGATACTACCTTTGATAGCTTTCTGAACTCGATACTCGATATCATACTGAGACAACAACATCTGCCAACGGGCAATTCTCCCAATTAAAGCAGGCTTCTCGAAGATATACTTGATTGGATCCATTCTGGATATCAACCAAGTTGTATGATTTATCATGTACTGGCGTAAACGCTTAGCAGCCCAAGCCAAAGCACAACACGTCTTCTCAAGAATAGAGTATCGAGACTCACAATCAGTGAACTTCTTACTCAGGTAGTAAATAGCAGATTCTTTCTTTCTCGATTCGTCTTGCTGACCAAGGACACAACCCATCGAGTCTTCAAGAACTGTCAGATACATGATCAGAGGTCTTCCTTCTACAGGCGGAAACAAGATCGGAGGTTCAAATAGATATTCTTTGATACTGTCGAAAGCTTTCTGGCAATCCTCGGTCCAATCATGAGATTGATCTTTCCGGAGGAGCTTGAATATCGGCGCACATGTGGCAGTCATGTGGGATATAAATCTGGAAATATAATTCAAGCGGCCAAGAAAACCTCGGACTTGCTTTTCAGTTTTGGGCGCAGGCATCTCTTGTATTGCTTTGACCTTTGCAGGATCAACCTCAATACCTCTTTCGCTGACAACAAAACCCAATAGCTTGCCAGAACGGACTCCAAATGTACATTTTTTCGGATTCAGACGAAGTCTAAACTTCCTCAGACGCTGAAAAAGCTTCAACAAATGCTCAACATGTTCCACTTTCGTTCGTGACTTAGCAATCATATCATCGACATAGACCTCTATCTCCTTGTGCATCATATCATGAAACAAGGTAGTCATAGCTCGTTGATACGTGGCTCCGGCGTTCTTCAAATCGAAGGGCATCACTCGATAACAGAATGTTCCCCAAGGTGTGATGAATGTTGTCTTCTCCATATCCTCGGGTGCCATTTTGATTTGATTATATCCGGAAAATCCGTCCATAAATGAAAAGACTTTGAATTTAGTTGTATTATCTACCAACATATCAATGTGTGGTAGAGGAAAATCATCTTTCGGACTAGCTTTATTCAAATCTCTGTAATCAACACACATACGGACTTTTCCGTCTTTCTTAGGCACAGGCACAATATTGGCCACCCATTGAGGATACGTAGAAGTCACCAGAAACCCCGCATCAATTTGCTTCTGAACTTCCTCTTTGATCTTCACTACCATATCTGGATGAGTTCTTCCGAGCTTCTGCTTCATTGGCACGCACTCAGGATTCAAAGGCAGGAAATGTTGCACAATATCTGTATCTAGACCCGGCATGTCTTCATACGACCAAGCAAAGATATCGGAATATTCTCGTAGCAAACTGATCAACCCCTTCTTGACAGACTCTTCAAGGAGTGCCCCAATCTTCACCATTCGAACACAATCTTCAGACCCCAAGTTGACTATTTCCAGATTCTCAAGATGCGGCTGAATGATCTTCTCTTCGTGCTCAAGAAGACGGGTAATCTCATCAGGAATCCCTTCAACATCATCTTCCTCTACCTCAAATACAGGGAATTCAAAATTGGGAGATGGCGTTGGATCATTATGTTCAATGGGTTTTAGACTCAACCTGCATAATGATTTTGGTTAATGAAAAACTTTAGAATTTAAACAAACAAATCATTATGCAGATGAAAAAAATTGCTTTTATTCTTGTCTTTAGGGTTTTTTGTGATCACCAATTTCATGCAAAAAGCAAAAAGTGAAAACAATTGGAAAAACAAATGTTTAACATGAATTCATTGAATGAAATATCATTGTATATATGATGCCGACAATGTCATCACTTCTCCTTTTGGCATGGGAGAAGGGTTTTTAAACAAAGTGAACCATTACTCTGATCTATGAATGACCGTAGGAACATCTACAGCGACCCAATTATGGCAGATCCCGCCAGGGATGACAAAATTGCCAGTATCCTTTGCATCCTCTTCCAAGATAGCAGCAGCTTCCTCAGCTTGATCGGCGCGGATGAAACCTCCACTCTTGAACAGACCTTTGTCGTTGAAGACCCCTGACGAATAGCCAATGCCAGCCCGAGATTTATTGTCTTCAAGCTCAATCATTTTTCCTAAACCAGCAACTGCACCACATTCAATGGCCAGTTTCGCATCTCGATAGGAAGCAAATGAAGAAGTTTTCTTCTCAATCGGCTCAGAAATAGACAAAGCTTGGAAAGGAGTTCCAACTTCATCCTCAGCATCTATGTATGGGAAGGAAGACAAGTGGCTAACCCGGAATAAATCCATCAAAAGCACTTAGTCTGGCAACCTCCTCTTTGAGCTCACAGTTCTCTTGCTCAAGATGATCCATAAATCTTGCAGAGATGGCTCTGGTGTAGTACCGGGCGAAGTGCGTCTTCAAAATAAATGAAGAGCAACAGGGATCAGACCACAGGACGGGAGACCGGAACAAACACCTGCTTACGCAAATGATGCATGCAATGCTCGTGCATATGCTTTGTTTTTATTTCAAAGGAACTCGAGGGTTTTATTTGTAAACTTTGAAATATTAATCATTTTATTGCATATGGAAATATCTTATTGGATAATTCTTTGTCTTTCCATATCTGAAAAATTTTGCAAAGAAACCCCTTAATATCAATCATCCATTTTGGTGGATTATGGTTTTCACCTTATCAACACCCAAGTTCCATTGATATTAACGATGGGTGAACGGATCAACCATGAATCACGGGTTTGTTGTGAGTCACGAGCATGCAGTCTCGATTAAGAACCACCCAAAGGGAGTGTACTATGGTTTAAACCTGCCGAACATGTTCTACAAGAGGTTCCCATAGTCATCATCCCATCTTTCGAATATTATCGGAGGAACGAATACTCGTATTCCAAAAATATTCTCAAGAGAGACTCTTATGAGTGTAGTATCGCGTAACAATCGCATCAAATCTGACATTTGAACGACCTCCGCACTACATCCTAAAAATAGGCCAAGATGGGCTTGGTAAACTAAGGTCCTTGGCTTCTAAGGCACATGTTGAAAGAATAATGCCTAACCACAAATAACTTGTGTGACATCATTAATCCAACATGACCTCCACCAAGTGAATGGACTCGCAAGTCAACTTGCTAAGGAATAACTCCACACAAGTCGACAAGACTATGCCATTCTCCTATCATAGGATGCACTCGAGTTCGGGTATAGAACTCATCTCACAGAGATCACCAAGCAAACAAGCAATGTATATCAAGCAATTCAATCATTACAATCAATACAGTAATCCCAAATTGTACAAAAATATGTCATAAACAATATATCACAACAAGTGTGAAAAGTAGGCAAACCCACTAGGAAACTCTTTCTCCCCAGCAGAGTCGCCACTTTTCTGTAGCGGTGTATTCGTCACTTTATGATTTATTGACTAAATCAAAAGCAAAGCATACAAAGATAGAGTCGCCACCGCACTTCTATTTATCCAAAGGAATGGCTAGAAAGCGAACAAAAGCCTAAGAAGTTTTACACAGAGAAAACTAATAAAAGAGGTACAGAGATCTGGGTAAGGGGGTAATTATGCAAAGGGAAGGTGTTAGGCACCTAATGCATCCTAGGTACTCCTAGGGAACCCTTTTCACAACTTGTTGTATCAGATGATTGTTTATGAAAATATTTTTGTGCAAACATTGATTGAAGGGATGAGAAAAGAATATACAAATTTTATTATTTTTGTGTTTGGATGGAAAAATCCATTGCCTACGTACCTTTACAGGATCAAAACCTCGTAGTTCGGCTAAAAGATTTCCAAAAAGTGAGTGGATTGATTTTAAACAAAAGCCCTAAGGTCTTTCATTATCCACAGGAGAAAACTCAACCTATACAACCACAAGTCCACCATGTGAGAAAAGCTTCAACTTGCTAGTGAGGGACCATGCCCTATAATAAGCAAGGAAGTCTTACAATTCAATCACTAAGGACAAAAGGTGAGATTCACATCAACCACTAAGATAATTGAGATCTATGGCTAATGTATGAAAACTTATCAAGAAGTGGACAAAAGCCACAAAAGCAATTGAGTGAGTGAAATTAACCATTTAGGAATATTCACAAAAGATGGTCAAAGTTGGTATTAGATTCAATTCAGAAGAAGTATTGTGAAAATGAAGTTTGAAAATCAGAGGCTTAAGTCCTAGGTTTCTAGTTTGAAAACAGGTGAAAATGTTTGCACAAAGTTTTCTGGTTTGGGTTAACATGCAAATGGAGGTTGTAAGGAAACAAAAGGTGGGAGGGTGAGGAAGCAAAACTTCTTAGGTGTTCACCTCTTGAGACCATATGTAGATGACCCAAGTGATTCCTTTGGAATAAGCAACAAGCAAAGCAAACAAGCAAAGTTCAAAAAGAAATAAAGATGGAAACAAATTGCCAATAAATGGTCTTATATCCGACTCCGCAACAAGGAACAAAATAGGAAACAAGTTGCCAATCAATGGTCTTATACCTGACTCTACAAAATGATCACAGGAAACAGATAGCCAATCAATGGTCTTACATCTGACTCCTTACAAGACAAAATAAAATAGGAAATGGAGTGCCAATCAATGGTCTTATGTCCACCTCCACAAAACAAAGATGGAAACCAGATGCCAATTAATGGACTTTCACTAGCCTCACAAAGCAAAGAAAACAAATGCAATAAGCACTAGGAAACAAGTTGCCAATAAATGGTCTTACACTCGACTCCAAGGAAATGGAATGCCAATCAATGGTCTTAGTTCCAACTCCTACCAGATCACAGGAAACAAATGCCAATAGCTGGACTTACAATTGACTCCTCAATGGACAAAACAAAATGTCACAAAGTATGAACAATGATCATGAAATGATATACAATTAATGCTCAAAGATGAAAACAATGCACAGAGGCACACACAAACAATTATGCACAGATGGACAAATAAGCAAACAAACAGTCAATTATCACACACTATACACAATCAATAGGCTCAAGCAAGGTTGGGCTTTAGTCAAGGGGTCATATCGACCTTGACAAACAAGCCAAATACTGGAATGGGTAGTCAGGCTCTTAACCTCTAACATTGAGAGTTAGGGTGAGCAGATGAAATGGAGATGAGGGTTATGCCTCATAGCTCTTAACCCGAGCCTGGGTGAGCTTTGAATCAAAGAATGTGTGGGAGTCCAGAATGAGGAACTCTATTCCACAATGACTGACTCTATATACTAGATTTTGGGTTTTTATTCAAATTGCATCAACACATGGTGTGAGCAAGATGAAAGACACAACTGAATAGCAGGGGATGGATTGCACATCCCTTGTATCTGCCAATTGCCTCTTAAGAGGACTTAACCTGCTTGGTACAAAATTAAACAAACAAAGACATGGCCTCTTAAGGAGGGCTTCAGACAGGTGCCTGCAAATAACAGCAGACCTTCCAGACTACATGGAGATTAGGAATTTACCTAAGTGGTATGCCAACCACAAGCAAAGCAAAGAAACTCAAATAATGAGTTAAAGCTACTAAAGTACATGTGCAAACAACCAAACAATCAGTATAGTGTTCATCCAAACAGACAACAATTAACAACAAACAGACAATCCCAATATACAACATGTAAGCCAAACAACTCAAGTGAGCTATCATTAAAGCCTACAAAACAACCAAATGTTAGCAACCAATAGCAAATATCCACACTCAAATGATGAGGCAACCTCAATCATGGAAATTGGATGCTTGAACCTGAAATTCAAAGCTCACATGTGAGTTCCAACCACTAGGTCAAAGCCTAGAGTCAAAGGTGAAGAAAAAATTCAAAACAGGGGCTAATATTCAACACCATGCAACTTCAAACACATATTAACATGTCCTAAGAAAGATCAAGTCAAAATCATCAAGCAAGGCCATGTAATAAGCAAGCTATGTCAAAGGCAAATTCACGGCACACATTTGGACATTGAGAATGAAAATTCCAAATCAAAACAGAAATGATTCAAACAATTCTGGAAATTTTTATGAGAATTCAACACATCCAAACCAATCATCATACCAAAAATCATAAACAGAGAAGCTCATTTGATATGGAAATAAATTTGCACAAGTTGATCAACCAATTGTGTGACACAAATTGTCACACTATGCAAACATGTGTATAAAACAGAAATGGCAAATGAGAAAAATGCACAATCAAGCCTCAAACATCCATCAACATGTTAGGAACAATCATGCAAAATTTCATGGCAATTGGATTAAAATCAAGCATTTCACAATAGGAAGAATAGAGCAATGTTACAAATGTACACATGTTCACATACTCAGCCACAATTCAAAATCCAGATAGTGTAAAATCATGAAATTACCACCAAAAAATTATAGACAAACATAGGATCATGCTATAAAAAAATTGGAATTAATTGAAACATTTTTCAATTTGTTATGCATTTTTGAAGTTGGATAAAAAAATGAAATCAAATGTGGCATGGTATGTGATAATGGAGGGAAATAGGAAAATGGAATTGAGTTTGAAAATGTGCTGCCACCAGGAATCGAAGTTGGCTACACTTGATTCTTGCACGAATTCAACGATCCAAAGCTTGATCTGCACTAAATCAATACCAGAGAACCAGAATATGAAAGAATATAGCAAGGTTCTTTGAAGATTTTTTGAATTTTTGATTAGGAGAAAATTTTGGAGGGAGAGAGAATTTGGATCTAGAAATGGTGAAAATGATTAAGCTCTCCTGAAATTTTGTTATCATTATGAATATATATGCTTCACTAATCATATACTAATTAAAATTAGGCATGGTTTAGTTGTGATTAATCAAGATAAGGTGTTATGACCAAAAATGACAAATTGGAGGGTGCATGGCTATTTCCAACGTGAACAATACCATGTGGCTGATTAATTTCACTCAAAATCATCTTCCAAACACAATGGCAATGGTAAATAATTCCCATGATGCACCATTTTTGAATTGGCCATTTTCCCTCCAAAATTGACTTAAAATAGCAAATGATCATATGATGGAAATTCATGCAATGTGATGAATGGTTTGGAAACTTCATGACATGAGAAGAAAAATGCAAGAAGAGCCACTCAATTTGGAGTTATGAATCAAAAGATATGGCCATTTGAAGTTCCATGCACACTTGGCAATGATTGGATCATATCTCCTCAACCATTCGTCAGATGCTCATGATCTTGGACTTTTTGGAAATGGGAGAAAGAGATCTTCAACTTTCATGTTGGACAAAATTTCATTTGAAGCTTCTTTGATGTTGGAAAGTTGAGTTGAAGTTGGACCAAAAACTTGCCATTTTTCGATAGTTGAAATTACATGTCACTTTCCATTTTTGGAAACTTTTGACTTGACCTCAAATTCTTCAATGTAGAGGTTTGACCTGATGAATAAGCATTGTTTAGACATGAATGGGATGAAGAAACTCAATTCTCACATTCAAAACCCGCAGTTGACTTTTCAGTTGACTGCATTGGTCCTTAGATGACCTGAAAATGTCCTGATGAACTTGGGCCTCAACCACTTGGGGATTTTGCTCCAAAATGAACCTATAGCTCATATATGCTCAAAATAATGATCACGTGATCCATATCTCAATGGAAACTTCATTTTTTGCACAAAGGATTCACTTGACTGCCTTGACCTGTTGACTGCTTAAGCTGCAAGTAACAAAGATTAATGACATATTTTTGTACATTTTTGGTTAGTGATTAAAAGAAAAGCAATGATATACAAATGCAAGCAATGCTTGGTGATCAAGAACCAACTCAAAAAAGATCCCATCCACAGGGAAGGAAGCAAGGTGTCCCATGATCCTTGAGGCAATGCAATGTTATGATATGATGCCATGAGGGATCTTAGGGACAAAATTAGGGTCTTACACGTATCAAGGCGCCCCGATGAGATACAGTGGTGTAATCGCCAAAGCATTTGATGGTTCTCTCAAGACCGTCATAGGAGAAGTGAACCTTCCAGTGAAGATAGGTTCGAGTGATTTCCAAATTACTTTTCAAGTGGTGGATATCCACCCGGCCTACAATTGCTTATTGGGAAGGCCATGGATACATGAGGCTGGAGCTGTGACATCCACAACTGCCGTGATCGAGAGTGATGAAGATGAAGATTGCACCAATTTCGTGACGCATGGAAAGGCTTGCAAAAATTGGACCGCTGTTGATGTTCCTGTTATTGTCCATCGCTCTAAGTAATTTGTTTTTATCATTTTAGAAAAACCCTTCTCCTATGCATAAGGGAGAAGCGAACATTGTTGGGCATATTTCAAATTAATCATCAATAAAATGCAATTCTATTCATCCACATCTATGATGCTTTTGTTTTTACTTTTTTCTTTTCTGAAAATGGTAATCACACAATAAATAAATAAATAAATAATAATTATCTACCTGCATAATATTTGTTCACAATTCACTTCTCTAAAATCAAAATATCAAATCATTGTGCAGGTTGATTTCTAAACCCATTGAATACAATGATCATACTCCTTCTCCAAACTTTGAATTCCATGTGTTTGAGGCTGAGGAAGAAAGTGATGAAGACGTGTCTGATGAATTGTCTCGTCTATTTGAGCACGAGGAAAAAGCCATTCATCCATTCGAAGAGCAGATTGAGTTAGTCAACTTGGGTTCCGAAGATGATGTGAAGGAAGTCAAGATTGGGTCTCAACTGTGTCCAGAGGTTAAGATGGGGTTGATTTATCTTCTTCGAGAGTATTCAGATGTGTTTGCTTGGTCCTATCAAGACATGCCTGGTTTGGATTCTGAGATTGTGGAGCATAGGTTTCCGTTGAAGCCAGAATGCCCGCCAGTAAAGCAAAAGCTAAGGAGAACTCATCATGAAATGGAAGTAAATATCAAAGAAGAAGTGCAAAAGCAGATCAATGTCGATTTCCTTGTTACTGCTGAGTATCCGTAATGGGTGGCCAATATTGTGCCTGTTCGGAAGAAAGATGGAAAAGTCTGTATGTGTGTTGATTATAGATATTTGAACAAAGCTAGTCCGAAAGATGATTTCCCTCTGCCACACATTGACATGTTGTTAGACAATACAACTAAATTTAAAGTCTTTTCGTTTATGGACGGATTTTTCAGATATAATCAAATCAAGATTGCACCCGAAGATATGGAAAAGACCATATTCATTACACCTTGAGGAACATTCTATTATAGAGTGATGCCTTTGGGTTTAAAGAATGCCGATGCAATATACCAGAGAGATATGACTACTCTTTTTCATGAAATGATGCATAAAGAGATTTAAGTCTATGTTGATGATATGATTGCCAAATCAAGTGATGAAGAAGAACATGTTAAGCATTTGTTGAGGTTATTCCAGCGTTTGAGGAAGTACAATTTCCGCTTGAATCCCAATAAGAGTACTTTTGGTGTTCATTCTGGTAAGTTGTTCGGCTCTATTATTAGTGAGAAGGGTATTGAAGTTGATCCTGCAAAGGTCAAAGCAATACAAGAGATGCCTGCGCCAAAAACTGAGAAGCAAGTTAGAGGTTTTCTTGGCCGCTTGAATTATATCTCAAGATTTATATCGCACATGACAGTCACATGTGCACCTATATTCAAGCTTTTTCGGAAAGACCAGTCTTGTGATTGAACCGAGGATTGCCAAAAAGCTTTTGACAGTATCAAAAGTATCTGCTTGAGCCTTTGATTCTGTCTCCACCTGTCGAAGGAAGACCATTGATCAGGTATTTGATTTTGCTCAAAGAAAGTATGGGTTGTGTTCTTGGTCAACAAGATGAATCTGGAAAGAAAGGATATGATATTTACTACCTCAACAAGAAATTCACCGACTGTGAGACTCGGTATTCTATGCTTGAAAAGACTTGTTGTGCATTGGCTTAGGCTACTAAGCGTCTGCGTCAGTATATGTTGAATCATACTACTTGGTTGATATCCAAAATGGATCCAATCAAGCATTATTTTTAGAAGCCTTCTTTAACTGGGAGGATCGCCCGTTGGCAAATGTTGTTATCTATGTATGATATCGAAAACCGATCTCAAAAAGCTATCAAAGGTAGTGTCTTGGCTGACCACTTAGCTCACCCACCGATTGAAGACTATCAGTCAGTACAGTATGATTTTCCTGACGAAGAGATTTTGTACTTGAAAATGAAAGATTGTGATGAACCATTGCTTGAAGAAGGGCCAGAACCTGGTTCCCATTGTGGCATGGTATTTGATGGAGCTAATCAGTATGGTAATGGCATTGGGGTAGTGATTATTACTCCTCAAGGCACTCATTTTCTGTTTACAACTAGATTGACTTTCAAGTGTACCAATAACATGGCTGAGTATAAAGCTTGCATTATGGGGCTTGAAGAGGCCATTGATCTCAGAATCAAATATCTTGACGTCTATGAAGATTCAACTTTGGTTGTGAATCAGATCAAAGGTGAGTGCGAGACAAACCAACCCGGTTTGATACCATATAGAGATTATACGAGGAGGATTTCAACTTTCTTTACAAAGGTTGAGTTATCACATATCCCTCGAGATGAGAACCGGATGGCAGATGCTCTTGCAATGTTGGCTTCAATGATTATGGTGAAATTTTGGAATGAAGTTCCTAATTTGACTATGATGCGTCTTGATAGGCCAACTCATGTGTTTGCTGTTAAAGAGATCAAAGATGAAAAGCTGTGGTATTTTGATATCAAGTGTTTTCTCCAAAGTCAGATTTACCCGCCTGGGGCGTCTTTGAAAGATAAGAAGACTTTGAGGAGATTAGCTGACAATTTTTACCTGAATGGTGATGTACTTTACAAGAGAAACTTCAACATGGTTCTGCTCAGATGCGTGGGTAGACACGAAGCAGACCTGTTGATGACTGAAGTCCATGAAGGTTCCTTTGGCACTAATTTCAATGGGCATGCTATGGAAAAGAAGATGTTGAGAGCAAGTTACTATTGGCAGACAATGGAACCTGACTGTTGCAAGTTTGTGAAGAAATGCCACAAGTGTCAAATATATGCAGATAAGATTCATGTTCTGCCGACACTATTGAATGTCATTTCCTCCCCATGGCCCTTCTCCATGCGGGGAATTGATATGATTGGCATGATTGAGCCCAAAGCTTCGAACGGACATCGTTTCATCCTGGTGGCTATTGATTACTTCACAAAGTGGGTTGAAGCGACATTGTATGCGAATGTAACCAAGCCAGTTGTTGTGAGGTTTATGAAGAATTAGATTATATGTCGTAATGGTGTGCCAAGTAAGATCATCATTGATAATGGATCTAACTTGAATAACAATATGGTGGAAGCTCTTTGCAAAGACTTCAGGATTGCACATCATAATTCTTCTCCCTTCAGACCCAAGATGAATGGGGTTGTTGAAGCTGCAAATAGGATTGGCATGAGATGCTCCCATTTTCTTTGCACGGGTATCGTGCATCCATCTGCACTTCAACAGAAGCAACCCCTTTCTCACTTGTTTATGGCATGGAAGTTATGCTCCCAATAGAGGTTAAGATCCCATCGTTGCGCGTCTTGATGGAAGCCAAGTCGACTGAGGCTGAATGGTGTTAGACCAGGTATGATCAGCTGAATTTAATTGAAGAGAAGAGGTTAACTTCCATGTGTCATGGTCAGTTATATCAGCAGAGAATGTAGAAAGCATTTGATAAGAAGGTTAGACCACGTGTGTTCAGAGAAGGTGACCTTGTGCTCAATAAAATATGATTTTTCAAACCGGACTCTAGGGGAAAATAGAATCCTAATTATGAAGGCCCATATGTTATTAAAAGAGCCTTTTCAGGTGGTGCTTTGATTCTTACAACTATGGGTGGTGAAGAGTTCACACATCCTGTGAACGTCGATGTAGTCAAGAAATACTTCACCTAAAAAGAAAAGAACAACTCGCTAAGTTGAAAACCCAAAAGGGCGGCTTAGGCAAAGATGAGCATCTCGGTGGATTGAAAACCCGAAAGAGTGATCCAGGCAAAAGTTAGAGACATAAAATAAAAAAATCTATCTCGATAAATTGAGTACCCCACCTTGGGGAAATTTATGCAAAAATTAGGGATCATGGCAAGTAACTGCATCCTGTTGATCTTCAGTCTTGAAGACATTCTTGAGCATGTCAGTTGGTTCTGATTCGTCACTCTCAACCAAAGCCAAGAGCGCAGTGGATATCAAAGTCAGTAGAAGGATTAGTAGTCATTGTATTCAATGTAGCAATTTTCCATGTAAATTACCATTTTTTAACTTTTGTAAAGATCTATGGAGTCTTGTCATTTACAGACTACCATTCAAGTAAATAAAGTTGAGCTTTTTATCCAATTATTTCTACTCTTATTTATCTTTCAGCCAAATAGAATCAAAATTTTATGTGATCATTTTGAAATTGAATTTTTAATCAAAATCACGTTTTCTTAAAATAATAAAAGCGGTTACTTTTAAGAGCAATCAATTTCATTTAAGGAATATCAACAACAGTCTGAGAACAGGTAAGCCCTAAAATGTAAAGCATTGTTGGTTTTCCACGAGCATTTTGGGTGATTTCCATTTCCTCATTAGCAGCATTTCAGCATCTCCAACCGAATCTCGTTGATTTCCCCAGTCAAGCTTTCATTTGCCTCCTTTGAGTTATAGGTGCATTTTCTCAGCAGTTTTCATAGACCCAACATAAGATTCTGTTCCCCTTCATGTCTCTAGCAAATTTCAGTCAACACTAATTTTTGAGCAACATTATTTGTTTCTTTGTAAGGTTGTCTCCCGTTTGATATGGTGTTGACCTAAAATTCCCCGCAGAGTTGATGGTGCAGATCCTCGACAGATCTTTTCCTTTTCCCCAGCCAGGTTTGAGCGTTTGATATGGATAATTTTCATCATCCTTTGCCTCTGTTTCTCTAGTTGATTCCCTCCTGTTGAGATTGGCTGAGTTGTTGTATTGATGAGTCAGATCAGTGACGTTTGTATCCTTTGTGATCGTTTTGTCAGCATAATCATCATATATACATATACATATACATATACATCCATTATTACATTATTGCATTTTGTGATTCAGTATTTCTCTGATCCTCTGCTATGGTGGTATCCTTCCCCCCGCACAGTTTCGGTGTGTCTGTCCTCTTTCAATTGTAGAGTGTCAGCCCCTTAAGCAGAAAGAATTCAACCTTTCTCATCCCCCACTGAGCTATTTCCTCGTGGATGATTATTATTTCAGCTTCCTCCCCAGTTGATTATCTTGATGGAACCACTCCCCCTTTTTATCCTCATTGGGTTAAGTCTTTGATTGGCCTTTTCTTTCTAGATCTTGCCTAGATAAATGCTTTTGGGTCCCCTGAGAGTTTGTTACCTAGTAACGGATAATATTCTTCTCGATTTGTAAGTACTTTACTTTTTCCCAATACCCGATAAAAGTAATCTATTTCCTCTTTCTCCCCAGCGGATTCATTTTCGCGTTTCCCCCGGAAGACTATCCTTGATATGCTCATCTTAACCGATGACAAATATTTTCTTCCCTTGCTTTGAGTTTATCCTTTATATGTTCATCTTAACCGATGACGGATATTCTCGTTTTGGTATTCTACCCAGTAAAAAGGTAGTTGTAATCCCTATTTTCCCCATAAGGTTAATCCTTGATATGTTCATCCTGATCGATGACGGGTTTAATTCTCTTTTTGGTCTCCTGCCCGATAGCCGATAGTTGTAAATCATATTTCCCCTTTTTGTGGAGTCTATCCTTGATATGTTCATCCTAATCGGTGATGGATATTCTCTTTTGGTATTCTATCCAGTAACCGATAAATATAATTCCTATTTCTCCCCTCTGAGTCTATCCTTGATATACTCATCTTAACCAATGATGGATATTCTCTTTTCGGTATTCTATCCAGTAACTGATAGATGTAATTCCTACTTTTTTCGGAAGTCTATCCTTGATATGTTCATTTTGACCGATGACGAATATTCTTCCCTTTGAGTCCATCCTTGATATGTTCACTTTAATCAGTGATGGATTTTCTCTTTCTTTGGTCTTTTGCCCAGTAACCGGTAGTTGTAAACCCTATTTGGCTTTTCCCCAGCAGGTTATTCTTACCCAGTAACCGATAATGAATACATCTCCGGGTTGCCCTCAGTGAGTCATCCTTGATATGTTTACCCTAACCGGTAACGGATGTCCTCTCTGACAGATTTTGTTATCTCCTTACCCAGTAACCAGTAGTGGATAATATATTTTTGTTACTCCTGTGTTAAAGTTCATTTTTCCCCAGTTGAGTTTGAGTGCATATTTCCTCAATGAAATCGCCGTCCCCTGTTTGGGTCGAGTATTTCAGTTTTGTTTTGATTTACCTGCTCCCCATGCAGATTTCCCCTTTTTATCCCCGATTGAGTCTTTCCATTGATTTATTTTCATGGAATCTCTCGTGTCCCCCAGCAGTTTTTAGTCGTAGCCTGGCCTGCGCATAACGTTTTATCCCCTAGAGTCTTTGTCTTCTCAGTGAGTTCTCCTTAGGGAATGCATCATGCTCCAGTGGACTTTCAGTCACTCTAGATTCTTTTCCTTTGTCGCAACATTTTCCCCACAAAGATTTTTTTTAGCATTTCATATCATATGCATCATGAGGTCTCTTAGGGACCAAAATTTGTTTCTATTGTTGTTATTTAAGTCCATTCTACTGACTCGATACGAAGATTTTAACCTTCATCTCCTCAACTAGAACGTCCTTAAATAGGGGCAGCTGTAAGACCCCAATTTTGACCCTAAGATCCCTCATTCTATCTCATCATACGTATTGGGATTACACCTTGGTATCCTCCCTACCCCTCATTCATTGGGTTTGCATTGGGAGAGGTCACCAAGCACTTTTGATTGTATCATTCTTTATTTTTCTTTGTCTACTAACCAAAATACCAAAAAATATGTTATTGTATAGTTGAGCTCTTTTGTAGGTAGTGCACATGCTCACCTATGCTATATCAAGCTCATATCTAGGGTTTGAGACCCTTAATGCAAGGAGTTCAATCAAGAAATGGTTCACTTTGGCTCTAAGCATCATATATGGATCCCCATGTGTAAGACCCCAATTTTGACCCTAATATCCCTCATGTTATCTCATCATATGCATTAGCATTAGGATCATACCTTGGCATCCTCCTTCCCCCCTCATCCATTGGGTTTTTATTGGGAGAGATCACCAAGCACTATGTGATTGTATCATGCTTTGTATTTTATCATTTCCTAACCAAAATACCAAAAAAAATGTCTTTGCATTTGCCTAACTCTTTTGTAGGTAGGGCACTTGATCACCTTTGATCTATCAAGTTCATGTATATTGTATGGTCTTTTTGATGGTTATTATTTCAGTTTCTTCCCTAGTTGATTATCTGGATGGAATCACTCCCCTTGAGTTATATCCTCATTGGGTTTAGTCTTGATTGACCGTTTCTTTCTAGATCTTACCTAGATAGATATTTTTGGTCCCCTAAGAGTTTATTACCCAGTAATTGGTAGTATTCTTCTTATTTGGAAATTTGTTACTTCTTGCCCAGTACCCGGCAAAAGTAACCTTATACTCCACAATGGATTCATTTTCACGTTTCCCCAGGAAGTATATCCTTGATATATTCATCCTAACCGATGAAGGATATTTTCTTCCCCTACTTCGAGTTTATCCTTGATATGTTCATCCTAACCGATGACAGATATTCTCATCTTTGGTGTTCTACCCAGTAAAAAGGTAGTTGTAATCCTTATTTGTTTCCTAGAGAGTTAATCCTTGGTATGTTCATCTTAACCGATGACGGGTTTTCTTCTCCTTACGGTCTTCTGCCCAGTAACCGGTAGTTGTAAAGTTTCCCCACTAAAGTCCAAGAGAAACTTTACTCTAAATGACATTCCAAACAACTTCCATGTTGAGGTCTAGAGCTAGTTTTACTTGGGAAGTCATTATTTATGTTGAAAGATTATAGGTCATTTTGTCTAAACCTTAATTTGGAGGTCAAGTTCCCTAAGCCATAACTTGCTCAATGTTTATGAGATGAAAATTTCCAAGTTGAACAATCAAGTTCAATGTGTCTAATTCAACTTTGATTTTTGTAGGAAGAGTTAATTCAACTTTTATGAGGATGTGATATGAGGATATATTATATGTCATTTTGGACCAATGCCATTGAACAAGTGATTTTCCTCAACTTCAAAAATGCATAACTCATTCATCCAAAATCCAAATAAGGTCAAATATGTGACCATTTTGAACGTTTTTGAAATATATACAACCTTGATAAAGACACTTTTCTCATTTGAAACTCACATAAAAAGTTAGCCAAGGTGGAATAATTGAACATATGGCTCGACACTTAGAAAATTTTTTGACATGTTAAAATTTCCAAACTTCCACCTCCAAATTCAGCATGATACAAGCTTCAAATGGAAAAGTGTTCAACATCAGAGTTGTTCCTCTTGATCTAACATTTCCAAAGAGTCCAACATCATCCATTTTGGACAAGGTTTGAGGGGTCTACGTATGGTCTGAACATGGCTGCATCATTTGGCAAGGATCAAACTTCAAACAACTGCACACTTTTGCCTTACATCCCAATCCACTTTCAGACTCAATTGCACTTGCTTATGGACTTAATTGAGTAGTTGCATGGGCCTGTACACGCCCATGCAAGCATACATCACTCAATTTCCAAAATTGGAAACATTTTGAAAGGTGCAAATAACATTTGAATTGGCTATAAATAAGAGCCCTTGGCATAAGAAATGGGAACCCTTGCGCGCCAGCTTTGCCTCCCACACTTGAAACCCTCACATTTGAAAGGAAAACCTGAGAATTTTCATTTGAAAATTGAGTTTGAATCTCACTGTTTGGAGATTCAAAAACTCTAGGATCCAAAGCTTTGTGTAAATCCTAAGCCACTTCTACAAGCTTCCTAAGAAAGATCAAGCACGAATTAAAGCAAGAGAGATCAAGTTCTGCACAACATTGAAGGTATTTTCTAGATTTGTTCTTATCTTAGATTCTCTCTCATTTCTCATCAATTATCTTGGATCCTTGGTTGTCTGAAGTCCTACCAATGTAGGCAAGAAGATTGAGTTTCTTTGAGGCCAAATCGAAGCAACTCAGTTCATGTACCTCAAATTTCAACTCCATGTATCTCTTAATATACTTGGAGTTAGGTTGAATTGAGGTCAGATGCGTGATCAATGCTATTTTCTCTTTAAGATCATGTCCTTCTTTTTCATTTTTGTGATGGTGATGAGTGGACCAGTCCGGCCAAGGTCGCTTGAGAAGACAACCGGCGCTTTGCTGCGGCAATGTGGTGGCACGGTCCAGAGCCACAAATCAGTTCAATTTGTTTTAATCTTGAGTGTTCCTTTTGAATACCAACTATGTGGCGCGCTAGGGTGAGTGTACCATGGAACACATGTTTTCATCCACTTGATCTGCCACCTCAATTAATGAGGGAGGTCTGTCGCTCCCCGGATTTCCCGAATCCAAGTACAAACGCGAAAAGAGTGGCGCGGAAAAAGAGTAGAGTCGCCAGCTATGTACTTTTATCCCAAGAGGAGGGAAAGGTAGTACTGCATAACCAAGAGGGAACGGATAAAACAAAGTCTCGAACCAAATAAAACCGAGTAAGGGGGCCGGTTACGTGAAAGGAAGGTTATCGCACCCCTTCACGTCTGTGGTACTCCACAGGATCCACGCTTGCTATTTATGTCTAAAGTGTGTGTATAAAAGTCCTATATGCGATGCGAAAGAGAGAAAATCAAAGTAGGGAAAAGAAAGAGTTATTGCTCGTACAGGCCCTACCCTGCTGCATACGTATCTCAAGAAGGATTGAGAATCAGAGCGCCGTAGCTCGGCTAACCTATTCTTGTTTGTTTTGTATTTTTTAGATTAACGACGTTACTACGCAATCTACCGGATGCTCGACTTACTCACCTGTAGTAGAAGGAGTTAACGTGTTCTTAGGAGAAGAAGAATCAATGAGTTTGTTTGTGTTTTAGGAATGCTCATGCAAAAAGGAAGTCCTAGACGAAGGAACCGTGCTACCTTAATTGACGTGCAAAGAGAGACTGTACGAAGTCTAGCAATCCTATGGGGAGACGATCACACCACACAAAAACATATAGCATAAAGTAAACACACCAACAAGGGGGTTCAAACATACACGGGTAGGGCTTTAGTCAAGAGGGGTCATATCAACCTCGACAAACAAGCCATGGAACGGTAATCAAATGGGCTCTTAACCACTGACATTGAACGTCAGGGTGAGCAGATCAAAAGAGTAATGAGGATAAAACCTCATAGCTCTTAACCCTGGACAGGGTGAGCTCATGACAAAGCGTGGGGATTCTGAAAGATGGAACCCTCTCCACTGACGACCGGACAAAAGATCTCGGGCTTTTATTCTGAAGCATCGACACGTAGTGTGAGCATAGAGAACGACACACTAAATAACGGGGGATTGACTACTAATCCCTTTTATCCGTCAATTGCCTCTTCATGGAGGTCTTTAGCACTGGTGCCTCCTCTTGGAGGTCTTTAGGCACAAAAGTAAGCACATAAAAACATTGCCTCCTATCGAGGTCTTCCAGCTAAGAAAGCGGTAAAGTGCTGGAAAGATGTAAAAGGGGTCAAGAGATCTACCACACGGATATATATCTAAAGTAACAACAACTAAAGAAATAAGAAACCCGGAGATCTCTCAGGCTAGCACCATCAAAGAAAACAAGTCAGCAAAGCAATCAGAATAAATCTCCAAATGGTATCCCACAAATAAAGTGGAATACCAAGCAAGCTATCTCTTCAAGAGTCATGTGACCTCACAAAACTCAACAACAAGTTAGAATAACAAGATGGGGTGCAATCAAGAGTTGCACCAAACAGAAGAATCATCGCAACAACAGTGTCAGGTAAACAGTGCACGGATGCAATAGAAAACATGTCACAACAAACACAAAACAGATTAGAGAGCAAACAGAAAAAATCAACTACTGTCATGATCGCTACTGTTTCGCTTAGCGAAGCTTCGCTGCAAGCTCGCCTAGCGATGGGCTAGCGAATGCCTACGGGTTCTGGGTTCTTCATTGATAACAATCCGATTTAAGAAACCCCAAATCCTATGGTGCTCATTTCGGAAACTAAGTGATTAAACATTCAAGGCGTTGTTCTACACATTCATGCACATCTAAACCCACATGCAAAACCTAACGATACCCACTCTTCCAAATTCACCCATAATGTCTCATACTTCAGAAATTTCAGGTTGAAAGCGTAAAGTAATGGAAATAAGGGAAAACCTGATTGGAGAGATCGAATGAAATTGAAATGCACGGTTGGGTTTGCAAAGCAATGTTAGGGTTTGTGTGAGATGGAAGTGAAAAGTGTGTGAGTTAGAGTGAAAGTGAGAGTGAGAGTGAGTTTTTTCTCCTCAGTGTTTTGGAGGCTGCTGCAGATTAGTTCTAGGGTTTTTGTTCCAATGAATCTTAGAATTTATACTCTGATATTCGTGGCTTGGTGGGCTCAGAATGAAGGCAATTCAAGCCCATGATCTTTTCTGTTATATTTTTTTATTTTCAAAACGCGTGGTCTTCGCCTAGCGAAGAATTTGCTCGCCTAGCGAGCAAGACAACTCAGGAAGTTCTTCTGGGCGCAGGTGACTCTGGTGGCTTTTCTTGGGACTCGCTGTAGTACCTCAAATTTTCACCTCCCATTTTGTACATTCATTTCATTTTTAGGTCATTAACATCACATTAACATTGCATTATCATTTGCACAGTCATCAGGCAAGATCAGTCAAGACTGGTCAAGAGATCCAGTTGTGCAAGCAAGCAAGTGCATTTCCTATGGAATCAAAGCCCTAGGGTTGGTTCATTGAGTTCATGTGATTCAAGGATCATTTTGAAGTGGTTTGGCAAAGCATTGAAAGTTCAAAGCTCATCAGTCAAGATGCAATTCATCTGAAACCCTAGAAAGTCAACCAAAGTCAACTGTCAATTCAATCATGGATTTGAAGGTGGGAGATGGTTAGAGAGGCCTCATTCATTTCCATACAAGTCTCATTTGACATTTCAAACATCAACATGGAAGAATTTGAGGTCAGATCAAAACTTTCCAAAAATAGTAAGTGACCTATAATTTGAAATTGCCAAAAATGGAAAGGTCTTCTCCTCAAGATTACATCATCAAGAAAGCTTCAAATGAAATTTTGTCCAACATGAAAGTTGAATATCTTTCTCTCACCTTTCAAAAAAGTCCAAGAACATGAATTTCTCATGTATGGTTGGAAAGATATGGATCAATCATGGTCAAGATAATTTGAACTTCAAGCACGCATAACTTTTAAACCATAAGGCCAAATGAAGTGGTTCTTTTTGCAACATCTCTCTCTTGACATGAACTATCCAAAACATGCATCACATATCATGCATTTCCATCACAAAAATATGTGCATTTTCATTTGAATTTTGGAGGGAAATTCCAAATTCAAAAATTAAGCATTGTCCATGCATTCAAACACTTGCATTTGGTTCCAAAGTGGTTTTTCAAGTGAATTAACACAGATTTCGTGTACTGTAGCATTGGCATGCATACATGAGGGTGAATTGGCAAATTTGCAAAACACCTTGGTTTTCATTAATCCCTTGGCATTTGCTTAATTGTGATTAGCAAGCATCATTAGCACAGCATATATATAGCATAATCATAACAGAAATTGGATGAACAACACATCAAAATTCTCAGATCTAGATCCATTTGCACAATTTTCTTCATTTGGTTCTCTCACTTTTTCATCAAATTTCTTCATAAACCTTGCTTTGTTCTTGATCAATCCTTGATCCACAAGCATAATTGGACATTTTAGAAGCAAGATCCATCAAGGTTTCGAGCTGATTTGAGGACTGTTGAAGCTCACCTCCATCAATGGCAGTTGGAGTTTCTGGTCAAATCGTGCAAGGTTAAGCATCGAGCATTCATCCATTCAATCATCCAAGAGCTTAGGAAGATCTGTTTGTGCTTAGCAAGGCCAGAAAGCATCAATTCCACTTCTGCATATCCTTAAAGGTCAGAATTCAACTCTCATGATTCACGAAATTGATAGATGCATGTTGTAGATCTTTCAGTGGTGATTAATCTGAGCTTAGTTTCATTCATTTCCATGGAGAAATGAGTTAGATATTCTGACTTTAAGTTTGATGGATAAAACTTCTCTTGCTCGATCCATTCATGTTAGTGAGAATTAGGGTAAATTGAGCATGGCATGTTAATGTACGTTGGAAGATGTATCCAATGGTGTGATTGTTTTGAATTTCTGGACGATTTTGTTCTTGAGCTCAAGAACACATTGAAGGTTGATGAAGATCTTAGGGTTTCTTGTCCAGAATGTCTTTTGATCCTGCTAGCGCGTTTTTGCATGTTGTTTTATGTTTGTGGCCATGTACTGGACCACGTGTATCCTGCGTGTCAAACTGATTGGTCCAAAGTGATTTGCGTTGCCACCTAGACTTTAAGTGAAACGGTGAGTTTCGTTGCTAGCGCACCACATTCAAAAATAGGCTCACTTCGATTCCAGCCGTGGACATGTCCATGATTTGCCTTGCATTATTTTCATTTTATGCTATCCATGTTCATACATGCTTCATCATGTTTTTTTTTTATTTTTTTCATTCATTCAAAAATTCATAACTCCATAAATAATGATCCAAATGACCTGGGAATTTTTGCATCTTGTTCCTCATCATGTCTAGTATTTTATGAGATTTTTCCCAGAAATTGTGCACGGTTGAAATTTAATTTTGCCTAGGGTTTGTGTATGCATGTGCTATCTTGTACCTTGCTTGCCATTTGCTTTGTGAAATGATGAATTATAATCCAATGCCTTTGAAACTTTGCATTCTGAAACTAGACATCTTTAGGGACCTTTTGGTGTTGACTTTGCACTTTTAGCATTTCTGGTTGTTGAGATATGGTCTGGTTAATGTAGGTGTGGCAATGTGTGTCACACCTTTGCTTGCTCAATTTGATGATTTTCTTTGCCATGCCAAATAAATGCCAATTGATGTGATGTTTTGCATGATGCTACTTCGGGATGTTAGGATTGATCATCAATTTTTGTGGAATTTTTGGATTCATTTCTGATTTGTTTGGTATTTGTCTTGCTGGTTGACCATTTGTGGACTTTTGGATAGTCATGAACTTCAATGATTTGGGAAATGATGGTTGTGTATCATATGAATTTGAAATTTTGCACATTGTTTCTAGGCATATTGAAGTTTATTGTGGCTTTGGTTTGAGGTCTTTATCATGTACCAATTGTGTTTTAGGATTGTGCTAAGTTGATGTACCAAATTGTGTCTCAATTGAGCTTGTTTGTGCTTACCTTGCCTTATGGAATTTGATTACCATGCTTATGCTTGTCCAAATGCCTTGATTTTTGGTGTGTTGATCATGTTATGTGTTCTGTTTAGCCATGATTTTTCTTGGGATTTATTGAACCATTTTTGAATTAATGAGGATTTGTTCATTCTGTTGTCTCAATGTGCTTCCAACTTGCATGCCTTGCCTTATTTGATTTGTGAAATGAATTTGGTTGATGCTATTGACATGAGACATTTTTGATTGTGTTCTCATTTGATTGGAGTTGATTCATGTCAATTTTCATGTTCTGTTTTGGATTATTTCTCCATCTTTGACCCTAGGCCTTGTCCTAGTGGTTTGTGCTTATGTTTGAGCTTTGTTTTCAGGATATGAAGCATATGGCCATGAGGGGATTGATTCACATTGCTTGAGTTGGATTATTTGGTTGATATTGACTAACCTTGACTTGTTTTGTAGGTTGGTGTTAGCTCATTTGAGTTGAGCTTGTGCATTGCACACTGTTGCATTGCTTGTTTGACAATGTCTATTGACTGTTAACCATTTAACTGTCTGTTTGACTTTTTAAGTTGTGTACTGACTGAGTTAGATTGTTTTCAGGTGCATTAGTTGCTTAAGTTCATTTTGAACTTGCTTTTGGTGTTGCTTGGTTGCTTAACCATTTGAGGTATAACTCACTGACTTCATGTAGTCTGGAAGACCTGTCCTGTTACTTGGGCAGGCACCTGTCTGAAGTCCTCCTTAAGAGGCAATGCTTGTGTTTGTTTATCTTTGTGCCAAGCAGGAAAAGACCTCTATGAGGCAATTGGCAGATAAAAGAGATGTGCAATCCATCTCCTGCTATTCAGTGTGTTATCCCTTTGCTCACACACCTTGTGTTGATGCATTGTGGATATTAACCCAAAATCCATGTTGAGTCAGTCACATGTGGAGAAGAGTTCCAGATTTCTGAACTCCCACACTTTCATTTGTCTGAAGCTCTCCCAGGCCAGGGACAAGAGCTGTGAAGTCTTATCTTCACTTCCCATTTCATCTGCTTCACCCTAACTCTCAATGTTAGGGTTAAGAGCTAACATCACCCTGTTACAGTGGCTTGTTTGTCGAGGTTGACATGACCCCTTGACTAAAGCTTAACCTTGTGTGAGCCCACTTTGCTTGTATATAGTGTGCGCTATTTGTGTGAATGATTGCTTTGCCTGTGCTGTTTAGGATAGCTTGCTCCCTGTACAAGTTAGATAGAAACTTCAACCTAGGACCATGGTGAATTTACATGATAACTATTAGGCTCGAGTTAGTCTCCCTTCTAGTTTGTCATTTCCCAGTCTCTGGTTAGGTTAGAAGTTCTTTCCCTACGTAGGGGAACTACGTCGCCCTGATCCTCATACCAGATGAGGTACGTAGGCAGGAGATGAGCTGATCTCTCCGGGCGCCCTTTTGCTTTTTATCTCTTTGTGTTGAGCTGGAGTCTGACATAAGTCCAGCGATTGGCAGTCGGTTTCCTGTGTTGTGTTTGTTCGTCGTGTGCTTGGAGTCCGATGTAAGCCCAGCGATTGGCATTTGGTTTCCAGTGTGTGTGTGTTTGGTTCGGAGTCTGATGTAAGTCCAGCGATTGGCATTCGGTTTCCATGTTTGCCTGTTTTGTGTGGAGTCTGACATAAGTCCAGCGATTGGCAGTCAGTTTCCTGTGTGGTTTTGTTTGGCGTGCGTTAGCCGGGCTACGAGTGCTCTGATTCTTCTTTAGTCCGAGAAGGTACGTATGCATAGGATGCGATACCCTAGCGAGCACGTTTTCCCCTGTCCCGAACTACGTCGACTCTGATGTCTGTGCCTGACAGACTACGTAGGCCCAGGATGCGATATCCTGCCGAGTTAGTTTCTTTTGTCGTTAGTTTCTTTTGTTTTCTGTGTCTCCTTTCAGCCAGTGTTTGATGTTTGTTTGAGCAGTTTTTAGCAACCTTTTTCCTTCCTTTTGTGCGTGGATCCCGTCGAGTACGACGGATGCGTAGGGGTGCTAATACCTTCCCTTCGCATAACCGACTCCCGATCCCATCTCTCTCTGGTCGCGAGACCATGTCTTTTCCAGGTTTACTTCGAGCGTTTCCTTTCCCTCTTTTTGGATAAATAACACACGGTGGCGCCTCTGTTGTTTCGTTTTCCCGCCGGTTTTTCGCGTAATGTGACACTCGCTAGGCGAACCATTCTGCTCGCCTAGCGATCATGACAACTCAGGAACAAACTTTTGCTTCTTCAAGATTAACATTTTGAATGATGAATAGACCCCATTTGAACATGTTGGAAGTATCTCAAGTCATTCCCTAGCCATTTGACCTTCAGTTGACCGACAATTGACTTTTGACTTCACAGTTGAATTTTGAACTGTACTGAGCCCATTAAGCTTGATCCTTTAAAGAAAACCTCTGAAAACGAAACCCTAACTCCCGATAGCTCTACACAACATCCATAAGACCTTCAAACCAAATAATGCGTCTCAATCCTTGAGGAATCCTACTTTGATTTTGATACCCAGATGAATACAAGCTTCTTGGAAGACAAACTCTTGGAGCTAATTCTGATTGGCATGATGAAATGCAATATGAAATGTTAAATGACCTAAAATGAATGCATGAAGGAGGAGGGAAAATTTGAGGTACTACAAGGTCAAGTGGTCCTGAGGCAATAGCAATTTCAAGGATATTCATATGAAATTCATGAATATTTTCATCTTCTTTCATCCTTAAATTTTCAAACTTGGTAGTGAACAACTGCAGTCTAGACATCTTTACTCTAGAGGTGCCTTCATGAGTGGTTTTGAGAATGTTCCAAGCATCTTTAGCCACCTCACAGTTGTTTACCAATCTGAAGATATTCTTATCTACTCCATTGAATATAGCATTCAATGCTTTAGAGTACCCAATGGCTAGATCATCCTCCTCCTTAGTCCATTGTTCCTCAGCCTTCTTATCAGTTGTAGCTTCTTCATCCTTAGTAATAACTGGATGTACCCAGCCTGTTAAAACAACCTTCCAAGCCTTATTATCCAAAGATTTTAGGAAGGCTACCATTCAAGGTTTCCAGTAGTCATAGTTCGATCCATCCAAAATAGGTGGTCTGTGAACAGATCCTCCATCTCTCTCCATAGTACCAGAAAGTAAAGTCCCTAGATCTCACCCAGTACCAGAGCAAGATGCCTGCTCTGATACCAAATGAAATTCTGGTATCTGATATGAGATGTCGAAGGTAATGTCACGACACTAATATCTGAACAATACAATCAGGATAAAAGATAAAGAATAATAATGCAAGAGACACAAGAAATTGTTAACCCAGTTCGGTGCAAACTCACCTACGTATGGGGGCTACCAAGCCAGGAAGGAAATCCACTAAACAGAATCAGTTCAAAGACTCTTAGTAAACAACTTCAAGTTACAGTCTTTTCACCTAACCTCTACCCGTGTGACTTCTATCTAAGAACTCTTAGATATGAGATCCTACTTGTCGCACCCCAAAATTTGACTTTGGCTTTGTTGACCACATCTTGATTAATCTCGTTCTTTCGTATTCATCTCAATTTCTTAAACTTCCCGTGACAACTGGTTTGATTAGGTTTTGTGTGTTTTCGTTGCTTACCGTGTTGTATTTCGTTGTTTTAGCAAAACCTGGCCGATATCGTTGCCTCGTATTTATCTCGCTTATCTCTGTTGTGCGTGGCATCGCTTCGATTAGGTTTTGTGCGTTTTTATCTATTTAATTGTTTGTTTGTCGGTATTTTGACTGTATTTCGAATATATTAGAGTTTTCGTATTGTCCGATTATTTGTGATTGTGTTTGTCAGCGTTTTCGTGATGTCGTGTTGTTTTTATTATTGCCTAGGGTTATTTATTTAATTACGTGTTGTGCCGTGTAATTTAATCGAGTCTGTTTGAGTCGTGTTGTTGATTTTACTGGTTTACCGGTTTACTGGTTTATTGGTTTTATCAATTTGTCTGTTTTGCTGTGCAAATTGTCATCGTTTTTATCGCGTTCGTGTCGCTCGATTTTATCGTATTTTAATCGTGTGCCGTTTAATATTATTTGTGCTTAATATTAATTGTGTTTAGTTGTTAATTAGTTTATTTAATTAGGATTAATATTATATTAGTTTATTATTATTATTATTATATAATATATAAATTATATTATTAATTTATGTTAGGTATTTTTTTAGGTTTCCTATTGTTTAAGTAATCTAAATATATATTATTAATTTATGTTAGATATTTTTTAGGTTTCCTATTGTTTAAGTAATCTAAATATATATTATTAATTTATGTTAGATATTTTTTAGGTTTCTTATTGTTTAAGTAATCTAAATATATATATATATATATAGATGTTGTTAGTAAGAAAAGGGGAGGGAGGTGGATCAGTAAAGAAAAAAACGTGTGGTGAGAGAAACAGAGAATTGAAAAGAAATATTTTTCCAAAAGCATTACCGTATTTCACTTGTTCTTCATTTTCGGTAACCCAAAATCGTCCCGATTATTCACCGAAACACAAAACCGATTTCATATCTTTGAAGTTCGTTGAGTCCAGATCACAAATATCCAAGGTTCATTTCATTCCGGCGTCGTTTCACCGATCAAAAGCGACGTTGAAGTCAGGTACTCACGAAGGCAGTCAGCACTGCGTCGGTGACGGTTTCCAGCTTTCGGTCGATCATTTGGACGATCAGAAGTTCATCCTCTTCACATAAGGTAATATTCTTCACTTATCTCTGAAATCGGCAAAGTTCCGGCTTGCCGACATGTGTTTTAATATATTATTTATCTAAATATATATATATATATATATATATATTATTTTTGTCTATTATATATTATTTGTCTAAATGTACATATATATTTTTTGTCTACTATATATTTATTGTCTAAAAATATATATATATATATATATATATATATATATATATATATATATATATATATATATATATATATATATATATATATATATATATATATATATATATATATATATATATATATATATATATATATATATATATATATATATTACTTTTGTTTACTAAATATTGTTTATCTTTTATTATTATTTTGCATATATGTTTTATTTAAATGTTAGTTAAATTAATTATTTGTTTAAATGTTTATTTTAATTAAATGTTTGTTTATATCAAATGTTTATTTTGTCTAAAGTAAATGTTTATATTGTTTTAAATGTTTGTTTATATCAAATGTTTATTTTGTCTAAAGTAAATGTTTATATTGTTTTTTATATTTGTTTATGTTGTTACTAACCGTTTCGTTTTAAGTTTCAGCTCGATTAACTCCACTAACTATTCGTAATACTAACTCTTCATAGCTAACTGTGTTGTAATAATTTACTTTCTCGCATTTTTTATGTTCTGTATTGTGTGTTTAATCGTATTGTTCACGTTTTATGTTAAAAAATCGAAAAATCCAAAAAAGAGAAACCCGATGCGATTCCAACGGTCGCCGTTTAAGAAACCCTTTTCACACACTCACAAGCTTACTCTTAGGCTTCCTTATAATGAGCCCATTTATTTATTGTTTCAGGGTTTAGGCTCATTCAAATCTTTTGTCAGCTTTGACTTTTCAGTTTAAAAACATTTTCAAAAGGACGTGTCAGTCTCGAAGCCTCCCGCCTAGGTCGAGCAAGAGATGGCAAGACACGCCAATCTAAAATCAACAAAACAGACTTTCCCCTTTTCTTTTGGGAGAACTACGTGGATTCTGATTTCTCCATTGCGCCTTGGAGATACGTAGGCATGAAATCTACGACTTTATCGAGTCCAAAAGCAATAAAATCAAGTTCTTTTCTCATCTCCCCAATCAAACGATCAAAGCGAAAAAAGCAAAACATTCACATAAACATAAGCAAAAAGGTTCCTGTGGAGTACCACAGATGTAGAGGGTGCTAATACCTTCCGTTTGCATAACCAACCCCCGAACCCGTAACTCTAAAGGGATTTATCGTTATTTTTCCCTTCCTCTTTTTGGATAAAATAAAAGACGGTGGCGACTCTTGCATTTAAAATATTTTTCAAACGGGTTAAGTTCAATCAATACTTAATCTCGTGAAAAATCCCGCCGCGACTGAATGGCGACTCTGCTGGGGACACAATGATTAAACTTATTTGAGGGTTTAGCCTATCTTTGCTTGTTTATATGTTTGCTTTGTGGATATTTGCTAAACTGTATTGTTTGTAATGTTTGTTATTTTGGGTTTTGGGGGATACTTGTGATAAATCCTATACCCGGATTTGTGGCACATTTGAGATAGGATGGATGATAATTCAGGTTGACTTGATAGGAGACAATCCTTACCGAGTTGACTTGAGCCTTTGTCCGCTTGGTGGAGGCCTCTTTGAGGGTGATAGTGCTAAACAAGTCATTTGTGAGGCATTGTTGTTTTCGACGGGCCCGTGAAGCCAAGGACCTTAGTTTACCTTTACCCCATCTTGGCCTTACTTAGGATGTGATGCGGTGACCACTTCGGACCAAAAGTCTGGTTTGGTTGATACGCGATATCACACTCAAGCGAGATTCTTTTGAGAATAATATTGGAAAGCGAGCAGTTGCTTAACCCGATATTATCCGAAGAAGGATCCATAACCTTGGGAACTTTTAGAACCCGTTTGGCAGGTGAACCTTAGAACTTATCTTGGGGCTGTCCTAAACTCCATGCTGGTGATGAACTTTGAGCCTTGTATTGTTTGACCATGTTTGTGTTTGTTGCATTCACGCATGACATGCATTCATTCCCATCATTTCAACCTTTTTCCAAGGAACTTAAAGTGAGGATTGCAAATATTGCAGGAAACATGGATTTTGGACGGAGAAGCGTGAAAAAGTACAATCTCATCAATCCAAAGATAGATGAACTAAAGAAACTGGTTTCTTCGATCGCAGATCCTATTGGTTTCAGAGACAGATATGGGGCACTTATATCTTTATTGACACTTAGGATGGAAGAAGGGTTATTGTAGACATTAGTACAGTTCTATGATCCAGTCTATCACTGTTTCACATTCCCAGACTATCAACTCATGCCTACATTGGAAGAGTATGCCCAATTGCTTCACATCCCAGTTGCTGATACAGTACCTTTCTCTGGTTCAGAAAAGTTACCCGAGCACAGTTCTCTTGCAAAAGTGTTGTACATGAAGAAGTCAGAATTCAAGAATAACTTCACCACCAAAGGAGGACTTCCAGGTTTCACTGCCATGTTCTTAATGGGGAAGGTTTCTTATTTTGCCAGTCAAGGCTGTGATATTATTGTGGAGCATCTGTTCGCCTTGTTGATCTACGGTTTGTTACTATTTCCTAATATTGAAGGTTTTGTGGATTCATATGCTATACGCATCTTCCTAAGTGGTAATCCTGTTCCAACTTTGCTCGGAGACACCTATCATTCCATCCATTACCGTACTTTGAAAGGAGGAGGAACCATAGTCTGCTGTATACCGTTACTCTACAAATGGTTTGTCTCTCATCTTCCTAAGTCAGCTACTTTTTGGGATCGCAAGTCAGGACTTCAGTGGTCACAGAGGATTATGTCTCTTACCCAGTCAGATATTGCATGGTATAGTAGAGTTTTAGACGATGTGAAGATCGTTGATAGTTGCGGGGAGTTCCCCAATGTGCCCCTCATGGGCACAAAGGGAATCATTTCTTATAATCCAGTACTTGCCAGGAGACAACTCGGTTACCCTATGAAGGACAAGCCTCCTAACATTCTTTTAGAAGGTATTTTCTTGAGGGATAACGAGGAGGACCCTACCATGAAAGAGAGAGTAGTAAGAGCTTGGCATCGTGTTTGTCGCAATGGGAGACTTGAATTGGGTAAGAAAGATTGTACCTCCTATGAGCCGTACCTCCAGTGGATCAGAGCCAGAGCTATACAGTTGAAAATGCCATACCCACATCATGATCCTATCAAACCCGCTCCGTTGAAGACCCCCTACCTTTCGCTAGATGACAAAGAAGAACTCCAAGCCACCTTGGAGAGGGTCGAGAAAGAGAGAGACGCTTGGAAGGATAAGGCCCAGGTGCTCGAAATGGAAAATGAAGAACTTCAGAGACAGTTAAAGGAGCAGAGTGGAGAAGATCGTGCAGGTAAACGTCCAAAAGTGCAAGAGGATTTATTTTCCTCAGGCACAACAGATTACTCCCAGATTCCACAGTCCTCAGGTGCATGGAAAGGTCTTGTAGACAGTTTGGTGAAGGAGAAAACTTTTATGCAGAAGGCCTATGAATAAAGAATTGAGAGACTTGAAGGACAACTCCTACTTGTTTATGCTCGTCCTGATGACACATGTCCTTAAAATGGTTTTATTGGTTGTATTTTGGGTTGATAACTTTGTATATTTTGATAAAAATGCTTTTTTGTTATCAAAACTGTTTGCAATTCTATCTTTTCCTTCACTTAGAGTTCTTGGAAAATCATTCATTTTGCATATCCATGCATCACGTGCATACAGGTTGTCTGTCTTGGTCCAGTCTTCTAACAGTTGCTTCCCGCCAGCAGATCCATTTCAAGCTGACGCATAAGTACAACACAAGAGCCAACTACAAAAGAAGAATGGAGATAACAGATAACGAGAACCGAGAATTGAAAGCTCAGGTTGACCGCCTTTCTGCTATGGTCGAGACATTGATAGCAAACCAAGCAGCCCAAGCTGCTCAACTTCAAACAGCACAAGCTCAGGTTGCCGAAGCACAAGATGCACAGATCCAGGCGCAAGCACAGGCAGCAGAGATGCGCAACCAAATGTTAACCGCCCGTCTACAAGCAGAGGAAGCCCAGGCTAGGGCTCAAGTTCATAATTCAGGACAGACTTCGGCACAGAATCAACCTCAAATTCAGAATCAGACAACAGCAGCACCCGTCACTACAGTCATCGCTTCAGAAATCAACGCTGTCCCAGTCACTTCTATTACCATCACAGCATCCCGTCCTTGGGAAATACCCAGGGATCTTAATCAAGATAGATATCAACAAGAGTTCGTTCCACCAAATGCTCCTGTCTTCACTAATGTGCCTCCCGTTGTTCACTATACTCCTCACCTAGGAGAACCTGTCTATCACGGCCCTACCCCAAGTGAGGATCCTGGTCTCAATGATAGAATGGATGAATTCCAGGATCAGTTTGCGGAATTACAAAAAGAGATAAAAGCTCTTCGTGGGAAAGAACTGTTTGGCAGAGATGTAAATGATATGTGTTTGGTTCCAGACGTAAGGATGCCAGCAAAATTTAAACTACCAGAATTTGAAAAGTACAAAGGAAGTTCTTGTCCACAGACCCATTTGGTTATGTACGTGCGAAAGATGTCAATGTACACCAACGACCAAAGGATGCTCATTCATTGTTTTCAAGACAACCTTACCGGTGCAGCTTTACGCTGGTATATGGGATTAGACAGTTCTCAGATCAAGACTTTCAACGATTTAGGCGAGGCCTTTATCAAACATTACAAATACAACCTTGATAATGTGCCAGACCGAGATCAGTTGAGGTCCATGCGACAAAGAGAAAAGGAGACATTCCGTGAATACGCGCAAAGGTGGCGCGAAATTGCAGCACAGGTTGTTCCACCTATGGAAGAAAAGGAGATGACGAAAGTGTTCTTAAAGACTCTTGATACTTTTTATTACGAGAGGATGATTGCAAGCGCTCCTACAGACTTTACTGACATGGTAAACATGGGAGTCCGTTTAGAGGAAGCAGTTCGAGAAGGGCGTCTAGTTAGAGAAGGAAGTTCATCTTCAAGCGGGGCAAAGAGGTACGGCGGTTTTATGAAAAAGAAGGAACAAGAAACTAATGCTGTGTCCTATAATCATCCAAGAAGGATCAATTATCCTTACCATTCCCAACACCAACATATAGCAGCCGTGACTCCAGTAATCACTTCCGCTCCAGTTCAAGTCCAATACCCTCAGCAGCATACCAACCGCTTCCAACAGAATACTCAATATCAGCAACAACATCAACCTCAACAACATCAACATCAATTACAACAACGTCCACCACAGCAACAAAGAAGAACCAATTTTGATCCAATTCCGATGTCATATGCAGAATTGTATCCAGCTTTGATCGCTAAAAACCTTGTGCAACCACGACCACGACCTCCTGTACCAGAAGTGCTACCTTGGTGGTACAAGCCAGAGGTATCTTGTCCCTTTCATCAGAATGCTCCAGGTCATGACTTAGATAACTGTTTTGCTTTAAAGTTGGAAGTACAGAAGTTGACAAGAGCAGGTATCCTGACCTTCAAGAACATGGGTCCCAATGTGAAGGACAATCCAATGCCAAGTCATGGTCCTTCATTAGTGAACAATATAGAAGTTTGTCTCAATGAACAACGTGTTACGAAGATAGAGGAGATTCGGCAGTCTTTGGTTGAAATTCATTCTGTTTTATGTGCTCATGGTCTATTCCAACATGACCACCAGATCTGTGGTACATGTTCAGTCAATTCAAGAGGTTGTAGAAAGATTCAAGATGATTTGCAAGGCGTCCTTGATCAGGGTTTGATTCAGATTTATAGACAAGTGAGTTCTCCAGAATCACAAGAACAAGAGGTGAATGTCATCATTCCTTGCTTCAACATTCCCGAGAAAGTAGAGATAGCTTATCATCCGAGGGAGCCAGTGGTGATTTGCCCTCCGGGCCCAATGCCTTACACTTCAGATAAAGCGGTCCCCTACCGCTATGCAGCAACTATTATTGAGAACGGTAAAGAGGTCGAGATTAAAACCTTAGCCTCAGTTACCAATATCGCAGCAAATAGCCGAATGACGCGCAGTGGCCGCGTGTTCGCTCCGCCGGTTATCCCAAGTAGAAATGTTGAGAAAGATCCAGTAGTCGTGGTACCAGTGACAAGAGAAGCAGAAGGGCAAACAAGCAATTCAACCCTTGACAAAGAAACAGATGAACTACTCAGAATTATCAAGCTCAGTGACTACAAAATGGTAGATCAGTTGCTACAGACACCATCAAAAATCTCGATCCTGTCCTTATTATTGAACTCAGCTGTCCACAGAGAAGCACTACTGAAGGTGCTTGATCAAGCCTTTGTAGAACAGGATATAACAGCAGAGCAGTTCAACAATGTTGTAGGCAGCATCACTTCGTCAATGGCTTAGGCTTTTGTGATGAAGAACTTCCAGAAGAAGGAAAGAATCACAACTTCGCTCTCCATATCTCAGCCAATTGTCAAGGGGATTCTTTGTCTAATATCCTAATTGACACCGGTTCATCTCTGAATGTCATGCCCAAGTCTACCTTGTTGAAGCTAAAGTACAAAGGGGGGCAAATGCGGCACAGTGGAATTATTGTGAAAGCGTTCGATGGATCAAGAAAAACAATCATTGGAGAAGTTGATTTGCCTATTGGTATTGGACCACACGTATTCCAGATCACTTTCCAGGTTATGGACATAGTGCCAGCTTATAGCTGTCTGCTCGGACGCCCATGGATTCACGAGGCGGGTGCCATTACATCCACGTTACACCAAAAGTTAAAGTTTGTCAAGAATGGGCAAATAGTGACGGTTAATGGGGAGCAGGCTATGCTGATTAGCCACCTTTCATCGTTTAGTGTGATAGAAGTAGACGAGACGGCTTGTTCAAACTCCATTTCAGGCCCTGACCATCGATGATTACAAGAAAAGTGAAGGTTCAATCGCGTCATTCAAAGATGCCCAGCAGATTGTCAAGACAGGTCCTACAGAAATGTGGGACAAGGTGATAGAGTTGCCAGAAAACGTTAACCATGCAGGATTAGGCTTTGTTGATGGAAAACAAGTGCAGACTTCAGTGGTGCGACCTTTCAAAGATATCTTTCACAGCGGTGGGTTTATCAACATGGTAGCAGTTGAGGAGGATACTTTTGAGGGAAAGACAGAAGACGAAGGCCCCAGATTTGTGACACCAGGAGTAGTTATGAAGAACTGGACCGCAGTTGACGTCCCACATTGTGTCCACATATCAAAGTAATTAAGCTTTTCAGTTTTCAAAAATCTTCCGCTTTAGCCCAAAGCACGAAGCATTAATTTTGTAAAATGGGCACTTTTGTCAAAAACGTACTATCCATGAAAAAGATCTTTTGTGTTCCTATACACTTGTGTCCTTTTATCTTTTCAGCTTTTTCGAAAAATGGTAACACAAAAAAAAACCTTAAAAAGAACACATTTTTGCATGTCATGGTCAGTCCTCTAAAAACAATTGTTTGTACAGGTTACTTAAACCCGTTGAACACAATGACATCATGCCCTCTCCCAACTTTGAACATTCTATATTCGAAGCTGAAGAGGAAGAGTGGGATGAGATTCCAGAAGAGGTCGCCCGCCAGCTTGAAAATGAAGAAGACACTATTCAGCCATACAAGGAGCCTTTGGAAACAATCAACTTGGGTTCGGAAGAAAATGTGAAAGAAGTCAAAATTGGAGCATTGTTATCCCCACAGGTCAAGGAGCAATTGATCAGCCTGTTGAAAGAGTATGTAGATGTGTTTGCTTGGTATTATCAAGATATGCCTGGTCTCGACACTGACATCGTAGAGCACAAGCTACCTTTGAAGCCGGAATGTCCACCGGTCAAACAGAAATTAAGAAGAACACATCCAGATATGGCCGTCAAAATTAAGGAAGAAGTTCTGAAGCAAATAGATGCTGATTTTCTTGCCACTTCAGTGTATCCAGAGTGGATAGCAAATATTGTGCCAGTTCCTAAGAAGGACGGGAAGGTACGAATGTGTGTCGACTATCGTGACTTAAATAGAGCAAGCCCAAAGGATGATTTCCCCCTGCCTCACATTGACATGTTGGTAGACAATACAGCAAAGTTTGACATATTCTCCTTCATGGACGGATTCTCCGGGTATAACCAGATCAAAATGGCTCCCGAAGACATGGAAAAAACTACATTCATAACACCATGGGGAACATTCTGTTATCAAGTGATGCCGTTTGGGTTAAAGAACGCAGGTGCTACCTACCAGCGAGCCATGACAACGCTCTTTCACGACATGATGCACAAAAAGATTGAGGTTTATGTGGATGACATGATCGCGAAGTCTCGTTCAGAAGAAGGTCACTTAGTGGATCTATTGAAGTTGTTTAAACGATTGAGGAAGTTCCGTCTTCGCCTCAATCCGAACAAATGCACATTTGGCGTCAGGTCAGGTAAACTCTTGGGCTTCATTGTCAGCCAAAAAGGCATTGAAGTTGATCCAGATAAAGTAAAAGCTATCCAAGAGATGCCCGCACCAAAAACAGAAAGGCAAGTGAGAGGTTTTCTAGGACGATTGAATTACATATCCCGGTTTATTTCTCACATGACTGCCACTTGTGAACCTATCTTCAAATTGCTGAGAAAGAGTCAGAATTGTGTTTGGACAGAGGATTGTCAGAAAGCATTTGACAGTATCAAAGAGTACCTCATGGAGCCTCCTATCTTGTTACCACCTGTTGCTGGAAGACCGTTGGTTATGTATTTGACAGTGCTTGAGAATTCTATGGGCTGTATTCTGGGTCAACAAGACGAAACTGGAAAGAAAGAGCATGCCATTTACTACTTAAGCAAGAAATTTACTGACTGTGAATCACGATACTCCTTACTCGAGAAGACATGTTGTGCATTAGCTTGGGCTGCTAAGAGATTGAGGCAGTATATGTTAAGTCACACCACTTGGTTGATATCCAAAATGGATCCAATCAAGTACATTTTTGAGAAGCCTGCACTCACTGGTAAGATTGCAAGATGGCAGATGCTATTATCAGAATACGACATTGAGTATCATACCCAGAAAGCTATCAAGAGCAGTGTGTTGGCTGAGTACCTTGCTCACCAACCCATTGAAGATCACGATGATAATGAGGATGAGTTTCCTGATGAAGATGTCATGTTCCTAAAATCCAGAGATTGTAAAGAGCCACTTCCTGAAGAAGGGCCTGAACCAGATTCTCAATGGGGTTTAGTATTTGATGGAGCTTCCAACGTTTATGGACATGGAGTAGGTGCAGTCATTATCACTCCAGAAGGTTCTCATATTCCTTTCACGGCAAGAATTTGCTTTGAATGTACAAACAACATTGCTGAATATGAAGCCTGTATCATGGGTCTTGAAGAAGCCATTGACCTCCGCATCAAAAATCTTACTGTTTATGGTGACTCAGCGTTAGTTATCAATCAGATCAAAGGAGAATGGGAAACACGCCACCCTGGCTTGATCCCATACAAAGACTATGCAAGAAGATTGTTGACTTTCTTCACCAAGGTTGAATTGCATCACATTCCTCGGGATGAGAATCATATGGCGGATGCTCTAGCTACGTTGTCTTCAATGTATCAAGTGGGTTTTCCAAATGAAGTACCCAGAATTGTGATCAAGCGACTTGGTAGACCAGCACATGTGTTTACAGCTGAGGCCAGTTTTGATGATAAACCATGGTACCACGATATCAAGCATTTCCTTCAGACTCAGGAGTATCCTCTTGGAGCAACAGAAAAAGATAAAAAGACTTTGAGAAGATTGTCAGGCAGTTTCTTCCTTAATCATAATGTGCTCTATAAGAGGAATTATGACATGGTCTTACTCAGATGTGTTGACAAAAAGGAAGCAGAAATGTTGATGAAAGAAGTTCACGAAGGGTCCTTTGGTACTCATGCAAACGGCCACTCTATGTCAAGAAAGATGTTGAGAGCTGGTTACTACTGGTTGACCATGGAATCAGATTGCTGCAAATTTGTAAAGAAGTGTCACAAATGTCAGATCTACGCTGATAAGGTTCATGTACCACCAACCTTTTTGAATGTGATTTCTGCTCCTTGGCCATTCTCAATGTGGGGCATTGACATGATCGGTATGATTGAACCCAAAGCTTCCAACGGACACCGTTTCATTCTCGTGGCAATTGATTACTTCACCAAATGGGTGGAAGCAGCTTCGTATGCAAAGGTGACAAAGCAAGTGGTGGTCAGATTCATCAAAAATAATCTCATTTGCCGATATGGCATTCCAAACAAGATCATCACTGACAATGGCTCCAATCTGAACAACAAAATGATGGATGAATTATGTGAAAGTTTCAGGATCGAGCATCACAACTCTTCTCCTTACCGTCCCAAGATGAATGGGGCAGTTGAAGCTGCAAATAAGAATATCAAGAAGATCATTCAAAAGATGGTTGTTACCTACAAAGATTGGCATGAAATGCTGCCTTTTGCACTACACGGATATAGAACATCAGTCCGTACTTCAATTGGGGCAAACCCATTTTCACTTGTATACGGTATGGAAGCTGTGTTACCGATAGAGGTTGAAATTCCATCAATGAGGATACTAATGGAAACTCAGTTGTCAGAGGCTGAATGGTGTCAAAGCAGATACGATCAGTTGAATTTGATTGAAGAAAAAAGAATGACTGCCTTGTGCCATGGACAGTTATATCAAAAGAGAATGAAGCAGGCATTTGATAGGAAGGTTAAGCCGAGAGAATTCAAAGAGGGTGACCTTGTGCTCAAGAAGATGATACTATTTCACAATGATTCTAGGGGCAAGTGGACTCCTAACTATGAAGGACCCTATGTTGTCAAGAAAGCCTTCTCAGGCAGTGCTTTAATTCTTACAAACATGGATGGTGAAGAGCTTCCACGTCCCGTGAATACAGATGCAGTCAAGAAATACTTCGCCTAAAAAATGAAAAGAACAGCTCGCTAAGTTGAAAACCCGAAAGGGCGGCTTAGGCAAAAATGAGCGTCTCGGTGGACTGAAAACCTGAAAGGGCGGTCCAGGCAAAAATTAGAGACATAAAAAACAAAGAAAATATTATCCCGGTAGATTGAAAACCCGAAAGGGCAATCTAGGCAAAAGTTAGGGATTTCAGGCAAGTAACTGCATAACGGAGACAAGATCATTGAAGTATCAGAATATTTTCAACAGTTCTCCAACTTTCTTAAGGCTGCAATACAGGTTTCAAAAATGGAAGAGAGAATGATGTCATTGTAGTTCAACGTACCCTTTTTCCACGAAATTACCATTTTCCAATTTGTAAAGATCTATGGAATCACGCTGTTGGCTGATTACCATCCTATCAAATCAATTTGAGCCTTTCTATATTTCTTGGCACTCTTAATTTTCATTTCAATTTACGAAAGTTCTTTTACTTTGACAGATATGTTTTGAAACAAAAGTTTTGAATTAAAAACAGTTTTTGAAAAATATTATTTATTTTGATTTATGGACATCAATAAAAGGATTGAGACATGTGGTCCCAGTAATTCTAAAATCATGTGATTCCAACTAGACATGTTCATGTTACTATCCTCATATGTATATGATGAAAAGATCTCCACAGGTGTCTTGGCAGTAATATTTCTCCAGCAGAGGTTTTGATTCTGGATATCCCCAGTTTTGCTTCCTAGTTTTCCTCAAGAGATCATGCAAGAAATATTTCAAGAAGATTGTTCCCTTCACTTGGGGCATGAAGACTCCCCGGTTAATTGATCATGAAGACTTTGATCCAGGTTTTAAGTTACAGATTTGGCCTATGGGATTACTACAGGTATTTCCCCAGTAATTTATTAAGGAGGGATCAACAATGTCCCCAGCAGAGGATGAGAAGGAAGCTTTGATTTCCCCGAGCGGGAGTAATACAGAGGTTTCCATCCCTCAGCGAGTGAAGAAAGTTGATATTCAGAAACTACAGGGAATCTCCTGTTGTTCTCTGTCCATTCAATAGAAGGATATGTCTCCTCCTCAGTAATGTTTTGTAGTAAAGAAGAGTGTTATGCATTTTAAGCAAATTCAAGAATTGCAGGATTTCTCCTAAATTCTCATTTATATGCAAAGGTCAGACATCACTGTTCCCTGGCAGAGTCTCCTAGAGGAAAGATCTCGTAACCAGATATCAGACACCATAATCCCCTGCAGAGTCTTCAGATACAGAAAGTCTCCATGATAATTAAAGCAAAAAAATCAAGGATAGATTTCCCTTATATTCTTATTCCCTGGAAAGATACCACCTATCCCCAGCGGACTTTATCCCCAACAGAGTCTTCCAGAAGAATAATCCCTTCTGCATTATCAGCAAATTCAAGAATTGCAGGACGTCTCTTACAATATCATCTTATTTCCAGAGGATAACACCTTGTATCCCCAGCGGAGTCCTCAGAAAGGTCCAATCCTCATATACCTCACAAATTCAAGAACCACAGGGAATCTCCTGCATTTTTGAAGTAGAAGGCATCTCCATTCTTCTACGGAATCCTCAGCAGAGACAGACTTTTAAAGAAACCTGGATATGGTGCTCTTGTACCAATTCCCCAGTAAGCCTTTGTACTACTCCCTAGCGAGTCTCAGTGCAAATCTCCAGCAAGTCCTTATGCAGCTGTTAACATTTTTAGTTATTCCTAGTTTTGTCTGTCCATCATGCATTCATTACTAAATATTCATGCATATCTATGACATATCATGCTTGCATTCATATGCACCTTGTTTCCTTGTTTATATTGTGGGTTGAGTCAATCTCTCCATATAGAGTATCCTCATAAGCAGCAAAATACCTTTTATTGGTCATGTTCCCCACAGAGATCTATGCCTCGTGGAAGATGGTTGTTTCAGTTGTAAATCCTGATGAGTTCATTCCTCTTCAGTTGAAGTCTTGTTTGACCGTTTCATTTTAGTTCTATCCTAGTTTGAACCTCGTGTCTCCAGATAAAGCTCAGAAATTTCCAGTAAAAGAAGGCAACAATATAGTCTTTGTGACTCTCATTCAGTAAAACAGACATGACAGATATTGTGTCCAAATCCTTTCTACCTTCATCTTTGAGTTGGTACCCGTTACAAACTTGAGTTACCTACATCCATGAGTGGTAACCTTTGTTATCCCTCGGATAAATTAATTACTATCTCCATCTATGAGTTGATAACATCCTCACAGAAAGTTCCATGGTTCTACCTGCAACTTTGAGCTGGTAGCGTGCTTTCGTCTTTGAGTTTAGCACAGATTCCTTTTGATTCCACCTTCGTCTTTGAGTTGGTGAAGTACCTGCAACTTTGAGCTGGTAATATGCATTCATCTTTGAGTTCGCACATTTTCCTATGATTCCATCTTCGTCTTTGAGTTGATGGAGTACCTTCATCTATGAGTAGGGTATGTTTGATCCTTGTTGAATTGATAGTGTGCTTTCATCTTTGAGTCTGCATAGATAACTTCTGATTCCATCTTCGTCTTTGAGTTGATGGAGTACCTTCATCTATGAGTTAGGTACATTTTGTCCTTCCACCGTCATCTTTGAGTCGGTAATGATAAACATCTCCAGGAAAATATGTTCTAAATTCTTTTAAACACCTTTGTCAATGAATCGGTGGTTGCCTTCAACTTTGAGTCGGCATTTCTCTGTCTACCTCATCAATGAGTTGGTAGTGTGCATTCAACTGTAAGTCTGCACAATGATCCTTAGATCTGATTCTTCATCTACACCATCATCAATGAGTTGGAATTTGATTTCCCTAGCAGTGTTATTATCAATCTTTTGAAGCTTGCCTTCAACTTTGAGTTGGCATGTCCTGTTTACCTCATCAATGAGTGGGTAGTGAGCTGTCAACCATGAGTTAACGCAATTCGATTCTTATTATGCCCTTGTTATACCTTCATCCTTGAGTTGGTATTCATCTTTTCTGTTACCTCCATCATTGAGTTGGTAATGTACTGTCACATCAGTACTCTTGTTATATTGATCTTTTCCCACTTTCATCTATGAGATAGTGATGTATCGTCAACATTGAGTCGATATCTCTTTTCCTCCTATTTTCCATCTATGAATAGGTAGTGAATCTTCCCCAGCTGAGTATTCTCAGTGTTTACCTTCATACATTGAGTCGGTGTATGTCCTTCCCCAGTAGAGTTTGCACTCCTGTGTGTCTGTGTCTGTCTGTCTTTTGCATCATGCATACATGCATTTGCGGTCAAATTTTGTGGCGTCTGTCATATTTAATTACCTTACACCATTCGATAGCCTCCGGCTATCTGGCCTAAGTTAATTAAATAGGGGCATCTGTCGCACCCCAAAATTTGACTTTGGCTTTGTTGACCACATCTTGATTAATCTCGTTGTCTCGTATTCATCTCAATTTCTTAAACTTCGCGTGACAACTGGTTTGATTAGGTTTTGTGTGTTTTCATTGCTTACCGTGTTGTATTTCGTTGTTTTAGCAAAACCTGGCCGATATCGTTGCCTCGTATTTATCTCGCTTATCTCTGTTGTGCGTGGCATCGCTTCGATTAGGTTTTGTGCGTTTTTATCTATTTAATTGTTTGTTTGTCGGTATTTTGACTGTATTTCGAATATATTAGAGTTTTCGTATTGTCCGATTATTTGTGATTGTGTTTGTCAGCGTTTTCGTGATGTCGTGTTGATTTTATTATTGCCTAGGGTTATTTATTTAATTACGTGTTGTGCCGTGTGATTTAATCGAGTCTGTTTGAGTCGTGTTGTTGATTTTACTGGTTTACCGGTTTACTGGTTTATTGGTTTTATCAATTTGTCTGTTTTGCTGTGCAAATTGTCATCGTTTTTATCGCGTTCGTGTCGCTCGATTTTATCGTATTTTAATCGTGTGCCGTTTAATATTATTTGTGCTTAATATTAATTGTGTTTAGTTGTTAATTAGTTTATTTAATTAGGATTAATATTATATTAGTTTATTATTATTATTATTATATAATATATAAATTATATTATTAATTTATGTTAGATATTTTTTTAGGTTTCCTATTGTTTAAGTAATCTAAATATATATTATTAATTTATGTTAGATATTTTTTAGGTTTCCTATTGTTTAAGTAATCTAAATATATATTATTAATTTATGTTATATATTTTTTAGGTTTCTTATTGTTTAAGTAATCTAAATATATATATATATAGATGTTGTTAGTAAGAAAAGGGGAGGGAGGTGGATCAGTAAAGAAAAAAACGTGTGGTGAGAGAAACAGAGAATTGAAAAGAAATATTTTTCCAAAAGCATTACCGTATTTCACTTGTTCTTCATTTTCGGTAACCCAAAATCGTCCCGATTATTCACCGAAACACAAAACCGATTTCATATATTTGAAGTTCGTTGAGTCCAGATCACAAATATCTAAGGTTCATTTCATTCCGGCTTCGTTTCACCGATCAAAAGCAACGTTGAAGTCAGGTACTCACGAAGGCAGTCAGCACTGCGTCGGTGACGGTTTCCAGCTTTCGGTCGATCATTTGGACGATCAGAAGTTCATCCTCTTCACACAAGGTAATATTCTTCACTTATCTCTGAAATCGGCAAAGTTCCGGCTTGCCGACATGTGTTTTAATATATTATTTATCTAAATATATATATATATATATATATATATATATATATATATATATATATATATATTATTTGTCTAAATGTACATATATATTATTTTTGTCTACTATATATTTATTGTCTAAATATATATATATATATATATATATATATATATATATATATATATATATATATATATATATATATATATATATATATATATATATATATATATATATATATATATATATATATTACTTTTGTTTACTAAATATTGTTTATCTTTTATTATTATTTTGCATATATGTTTTATTTAAATGTTAGTTAAATTAATTATTTGTTTAAATGTTTATTTTAATTAAATGTTTGTTTATATCAAATGTTTATTTTGTCTAAAGTAAATGTTTATATTGTTTTTTATATTTGTTTATGTTGTTACTAACCGTTTTGTTTCAGTTTCAGCTCGATTAACTCCACTAACTATTCGTAATACTAACTATTCATAGCTAACTGTGTTGTAATAGTTTACTTTCTCGCATTTTTTATGTTCTGTATTGTGTGTTTAATCGTATTGTTCACGTTTTATGTTAAAAAATCGAAAAATCCAAAAAAGAGAAACCCGATGCGATTCCAACGGTCGCCGTTTAAGAAACCCTTTTCACACACTCACAAGCTTACTCTTAGGCTTCCTTATAATGAGCCCATTTATTTATTGTTTCAGGGTTTAGGCTCATTCAAATCTTTTGTCAGCTTTGACTTTTCAGTTTAAAAACATTTTCAAAAGGACGTGTCAGTCTCGAAGCCTCCCGCCTAGGTCGAGCAAGAGATGGCAAGACACGCCAATCTAAAATCAACAAAACAGACTTTCCCCTTTTCTTTTGGGAGAACTACGTGGATTCTGATTTCTCCATTGCGCCTTGGAGATACGTAGGCATGAAGTCTACGACTTTATCGAGTCCAAAAGCAATAAAATCAAGTTCTTTTCTCATCTCCCCAATCAAACGATCAAAGCGAAAAAAGCAAAGCATTCACATAAACATAAGCAAAAAGGTTCCTGTGGAGTACCACAGATGTAGAGGGTGCTAATACCTTCCCTTTGCATAACCAACCCCCAAACCCGTAACTCTAAAGGGATTTATCGTTATTTTTCCCTTCCTCTTTTTGGATAAAATAAAAGACGGTGGCGACTCTTGCATTTAAAATATTTTTCAAACGGGTTAAGTTCAATCAATACTTAATCTCGTGAAAAATCCCGCCGCGACACTACTCACTCCCCCTCAATCACATCAGTGATATAAAACAAGAATTACAATGAAAAGAAGACACTCTTCAAAGACACATACTTGATCTTACTTAAAAGCTTTAATCAAGTAAACACTCACCCATGCTTCAAAGCTTAGAGTGGACAAATTACAACTCCAAAATCAGACCAATTCAATCATCTATGTATGAATTGAATGGCTTATAATTCACACGACCACACAAGACTAAAACCCTTATTCTCTCTCAATATTTCGTTCGTTATTTCTTGTGTGTAAAATCAGGTTTTCCATGTCCTTTTTGTAGAAGCATTTGGCTGGGCTTGGACATCATAAAACCCTAAAACTATTTTCCATTCATATCTTCTCATGACAGTTGATTATATCTCTTTGGAAAATAGGTCTATCTAGTTGTAATTACTGATTGATAGCGTGTTCAATCATCTCATCAATCATACACAGATTTGCATTAAAAATGCAATCACATAATACATAACATTCAGACTGAATGTTCTGTATACAAATGTCATGACATCGGGTCTGACATCTCAGTAAAATCCTGCATAATCACATTTTAAACATCATGCAGGTACATGATATTTTATGTCAAGACAACATATGTGACAACTTGTGAACACTCTAGGTTTTACCAAAATTGCTGCCAACACAAGAACCAACAAACTCCCCCTTTGGCAAATTTTGGCTAAAACATATATCAGTCCATTTGTTCACAAGAGTATAAAAACATATCAACAGTTAAGCAGCAACAGAAGTTATAACCACACAATTACTAGCTATAATAGCAACTAGTAAACACACATTAAGCACATATGTGCTTCTTCTCCCCCTAAGTCTATTCAACACAGATATCTCCTTCAACAACACTTGTAACATTCAGAATCACCCCATCTGACATCTCCTTCAACATCACTTGTACAACACAGAACATTATTTTGTTCAACATCAGCTATCATCTGTTTAGCCTAGCTACTTCAGCATATATTAACATCAGCTCTCCATATATTAACTGCAGTTCTCCATATATTAACTTCTCCCCCTTTTTAGTCAAAATAGACCAAAGAGACCAATGAGACAAAATAAATGTCTATTAGTCCAACAGAGAATGTCACAAGGAATGTTATAACATATAAAATATTAAAACAAATTGTCAGGTGTTACAGAACCATAATTATACACATCTATATCAGCTGAGATAAAAAGAAATCCAGAGAAATCACAAAGAACCCAAAAATTACATCATGGCATCAAACAAGACTGCCAAAAACAACAACAATCATCAAACAGCAAACATCAGTGCATCTAGAACAACATCATAATAGGGGGACCATATTCACCACAACTCAGTCTGAGGAGGTAGCAACTTCATCACGTTCAGATCCAGAATTGCCACTAGATTTATCTTGAGATTCAGACCTCTCACTTGAGGTGTGGGCATCTGCTTCCTTGGCTTCACCAACATTATCCATATCTCCTTGCTCCAAGTTATTAATTAGAACCTCTAAAGCTTCTTTCCTAGCCTTAACCACCCTTGTCCCAGTCTCCAATTCCCTACAGGTCTCTTTCAATTCAGCAATCAGGCGATCTTGAGAGGTTAGCTTCTTCATAGCAGATGTCATGACAATGTCATTGACATGACTTCCTTCAAATAACTTGTAATGAACTGACAATGGAGGTTTTATTCTACTAGGGATATCACTTGTGCTCAAAATACCAGGTTGTTGGCTTAGGATTATCCCACAAATTATTGAGGGAAAAGCAATTGGCAGCTTCACTGCATTTGTGGAAGCATGTTTGACAATTTGCTCAAACATGAACCTTCCATAATCAAAGTTAAGCTTGGTTCTAATAGCAAATATGATCCTTCCAAGAGCATTAGATATTGTTGAGATGTGGTTTGTTGGTACCCAATTGGCTGACCCTATCTTATGCAAGATAGCATATTTTACAGTTAATTTGCCAATAGAGAGATGCTTTTTGCTTGGCCATTCCTTGACCTGACCAGCAATTATCTTCGTACAAACCTCATTGTTTATGGCCTCTAATTCAAAAGCACCTTCTGTTCCTCTTCCTAGGAACTTATTGATCATAGTAGGAGATAACCTTACACACCTTCCTCTAACAAACACCTTGCAAAACTCTTTGTTGTTCTTGTCAGCAATATCCTCAGGGATGTTCACCACAAACTCCTTAACAAGACCTTCAAAACATTGGGGTAACCCACTAACTGTTTTCATTAAACCAACAGACTTGATCAAATCCATAACCTCCTTAACTTCCACAACATCCTTTCCCAGTTCCCTTTCCACAGCTACTCTCCTCTGTATTACAAATTTCCACTTAGCTGCACCATCTTCCAGATGGAAGGAAATGATATCCAAATGTACAACAACAACTTTAACAGGAGATTTTCTAACTGTTTGCTTTTTGACAGGAGACATGTCTGGGACATCGTCTTCAACATCATCCTCTGAATCAGAACTTTGTCTTATCTTTCTCTTCTTTACCTCCACTTTACTCCATGACTTTGAAGGACCCACAGTAGTACCCTCCTTACTAGTTCTGGTTGTCATCATCTCAGCCACATACCTGCCCTTCCTGGTCTTCATTCTCTTAGCAACCCTTGGCTCCAAGTGATGAAGCAAGGTGTCATCTTCATCATCTGAGATTTCTTCTTCCAAGTCAATCACCTTCTTACCAGAGGCACGCTTCTGAGAAGCATCTACAGATTTCTTACTAGGCAAGGTTTTCCCTAAAGAACACAGTCCCTCAGCAGCAATATCTTTCTCATACCTAGATGAATCATCATCTTTCTCATTGTGAGGTTCCACCTCAGGTGAGGGGTCCCTACTAGATAGAGGAGTCGAAACTCCCTTGACTGAGTGTCCTTTACTTAGGATCCTCGTGACCAAATTTCTAATGACACGATCAGTATGATGCATGTCATCTTTAGAGGTAGGGTTATTAGAGTTGTTACCTTGAGTATGCCCTGCAGTGGAGGATGGACCAGGGGCGTCGCTTGGGATGACTGAAAGGGGAATAACTTCCAAAATGTCTTCATGAAGAAAATCCATGGATGGTGTTCTTGCTTTGTGCGCAGGTTTTGAACTAGAAGATGAAGGATGTTGTGACATCTTGTTGAGCTTGTGAAAGAATTTTTGTTGCCCTAGCAGAGATGGTCGATACAGTTTGATGAAGATGGAAGTGGTTGAGCTGAGGTTGCGTGTAAAAATGCTATAGATGGTAGTTCCAATACTAGGTAATGATTTACCATAAATGGGGCACTTTCTTTTAAGTGGGCAGACAATATTTTTATTACCTTTTCCACTCCAAATTAACTGCTATAAATTCTCATGGATACAAATCCCTAATTTCCCTCGTAAACATTCAAATTGATTAGCATCCAAAGCCTTTGTAAATATATCAGCTAATTGCATTTCAGTAGTAACATGCTCCAGGGCTATGATTTTCTCTTCCACTAGTTCTCTAATAAAGTGATGACAAATATCAATGTGCTTTGTCCTGTTGTGCTGAATAGGATTCTTAGAAATATTTATAGCACTCAGGTTGTCACAGTACAATGTCATGACATCTTGTGTGACATTGTATTCAATCAACATTTGTTTCATCCAAACCAGTTGAGAACAACTACTCCCAGTTGCTATGTATTCAGCTTCAGCAGTGGATATGGACACACAATTTTGTTTCATGCTAAACCATGATATTAAGTTGTTCCCTAAGAAGAAACATCCTCCTGATGTGCTTTTCCTATCATCAGCACTTCCAACCCAATCAGCATCACAATATCCAGTCAGCATAGATCCAGAACCATGAGTATACAACATCACATAGTCATTGGTGCCTTTGACATATTTCAGTATCCTCTTCACTTGGTTTATGTGACTGACTTTTGGTTCAGCTTGATATCTAGCACAAACACCTACAGCAAAGGCAATGTCAGGTCTACTTGCTGTGAGATATAACAGACTTCCTATCATGCTTCTGTATATACTTTGATCTACATTAACACCATTTTCATCTTTGGAGACTTTCAGATGTGTAGGAGCAGGTGTCCTTTTATGACTTGCATTCTCCATGCCAAACTTCTTAACAATGTTTTTGGAATATTTGCTTTGAGATGGAAAGATAGAATCTTCCATTTGCTTGACTTGTAGCCCAAGGAAATAGGTTAGTTCTCCAACAAGGCTCATCTCAAATTCAGACTGCATTTGTTTAACAAAATGTTTGACCATCTGATCTGACATCCAACCAAACACAATATCATCCACATATATTTGAGCCACCATGAGTTTTCCTCCTTCAGTCTTAACAAATAGGGTCTTGTCAATACCTCCCTTCCTGTATCCATTGTTAATGAGGAACACTGTGAGTCTATCATACCAAGCCCTAGGAGCTTGTTTCAAACCATAGAGGGCTTTCCTCAACTTGTACACATGCTTTGGAAGATTTGGATCTATGAATCCTTTAGGCTGTTCAACATATACTTCCTCATTTAAGTATCCATTCAAGAAGACACTTTTTACATCCATTTGGAACAGTTTGAACTTCATAATGCATGCCACTCCAAGCAATAGTCTAATGGACTCAAGGCGAGCTACAGGAGCAAATGTTTCATCAAAATCCACTCCTTCAACTTGAGTATATCCTTGTGCTACTAATCTTGCTTTGTTTTTAGTAACCACCCCTTGCTCATCAGATTTATTCTTATACACCCACTTTATACCTATGACATTTATTCCTTCAGGTCTTGGAACCAGTTCACATACTTCATTCCTCTTGAATTGACCTAACTCCTCCTGCATGGCATTGATCCGGAACTCATCAGTCAAGGCTTCCTTGACATTCCTAGGCTCAATCTTGGACACAAAGCAACCATGTGAGATCACTTCCCTTGATCTAGTTGTGACCCCTTTATTTCGGTCTCCTATAATGAGATCTTTGGGATGATCCTTCTGAATTCTGATGGAGGGTCCTTTGTTGATTTTGTCATCTTCATGTTCAGCTTGAGGAGGTTCACTCTCATTATTTTTGTCTGAGAAATCAGCTGGGGGATCATTTGGAGATGTCTCAACATCGTCTGTGACATCAGTCTGTTGATCATTAACCATAACATTGATAGATTCCATCATTACTTTTGTTCGGGAATTAAAGACTCTATATGCTCTGCTATTTGTTGAGTAGCCCAGAAATATTCCTTCATCACTTTTGGGATCCATCTTCCTTCTTTGTTCATGATCAGTCAAAATATAACATTTACTACCAAACACATGGAAGTATTTGACTGTAGGTCATCTCCCTGCCCAGACTTCATATAGGTAGTAGGAGTCCCTTTCTTCAAGGTTACTCTGTTGTGAACATAACAGGTTGTGTTCATAGCTTCAACCCAGAAGTGGTAGGGCAATTTCTTAGCATGAATCATAGCTCTGATTGATTCTTGAAGAGTTCTATTTTTCCTTTCTACCACACCATTTTGATGGGGAGTAATGGGGGATGAGAACTCATGACTAATTCCTTCTGATGCACAAAATTCATCAAATTTGTTGTTTTCAAATTCCTTCCCATGATCACTTCCGATTTTAATAACTTGACTTTCCTTTTCTCTTTGAAGTCTTAGACAAAGATCTTTGAAGATTTCAAATACATCAGATTTTTCTCTTATAAAATTGACCCGGGTGTATCTGGAGAAGTCATCCACCAATACATAAGCATACTTCTTCCCACCAAGGCTTTCCACTTGCATGGGTCCCATCAAATCCATATGGAGGAGTTCCAGCACTCTGGAAGTGGTGTCATGTCTAAGCTTCTGGTGTGACATCTTTGTCTGTTTTCCAATCTGACATTCCCCACAAACTCTTCCTTCATCAAGCTTCAAGTTGGGAATTCCTCTAATAGCTTCAATAGATATAATCCTCTTCATACCTTTAAGATGCAGATGGCCCAATATTTGATGCCATATCTTCACTTCTTCTTCTTTAGCTAGAGTACACATTGAAGAATAACCAGTTTCTTGAGAACTCCACATGTAGCAGTTGTCCTTAGACCTAACTCCTTTCATGATCACTTCATTTTCTTTATTAGTAATCAGACATTCAGTTTTAGTGAAGTTTACATTTAGACCTTGGTCACACAGTTGACTGATGCTTATTAGGTTTGCAGTCAGTCCCTTAACAAGTAGGACATTGTCAAGATTAGGGACTCCAGGGCAGTTAAGCTTGCCAATTCCCTTGATTTCACCCTTTTCTCCATCACCAAAGGTTATATAGCTGGTGGTGTCATACCCCGATTTTGGTCCTAAATTTTTTATGTTTGTTTGGCATGCTTGGTCTAACCTTACTTTGGTTTTATATGAGGATTGGTTTTTGATCCAAAGTCATGGTGTTGTGATTGTGGATACATCTATGGTCTGGGTCATCTAAAAAAAACCAAGTTTCTTGTGTTTCTAGCTACTTGCCAGTCATATTATTGGTTCATGGATACTATGTCAAAACCCTAACCTTATGGTCTCATTTCATGGCCTTGTTCATGTGCATTATCAGTCAAGATTTTTCAAAAGTCAAACATTCAAGTCATAAGACAAAACAATTTGGAAACCAACTTCAAACCATTTGTTAATCCATTTCAATCCATTTCATGTCATTGTAAACCATTACATGTGAGTCCATACAAGAAAATACAAAATTTGGCATTTTTGACCAACTGTTGACTTTGGTCAACAGTTGACTTTTTGGTCAACCTTGACCAAAGTCAACCCAAAAATTCACCCATAATTGTCCATTGAATTCCATTTACAAGAAAGATACAAAAAAATGAACTTTGACCAATTGTTGACTTTGGTCAACTTTGACCAAAGTCAACACAACCTCTTTGCATCCTAAAATCCTAAGTCTTCCATCATGAACCTTAATCCATCACTCCATTGTTCATGTTTGCTTGCTTCCATCATGAGTGCTTCATTTGCAAGTTATCCTTGGCCAACCATGTTTATGTTCATGCCATGCCTATAAGAGTAGTCAAGTTATACAAAAAAACAGCAGGTCATAACCACTTCAACCCAACCAAAGACAATGATTCATTGCTACACACCCAACTCTGGATAGATCCTAAGGAGAAGTTTATGCAGTATGTTCATACTGGGGACCCTGTAGATTTGACTTTCAGTGTAAAAGAACTGAAGGCATTTCTTTCATTTTGCGAGGGCTGTGAAACTGATATCCATTTACATTTTGAGAAAACTGGCGAACCAATTCTCATGGCACCTAAATTTGGTTTGGAAGATGGGTCCAATTCGAATTTTGATGCTACCCTTTTACTGGCAACCATGTTAACATCTCAGCTTCATGAAGGTGCAGCATCAGAACCTCCAGTGGTGCCTAACAATACACATGCTCGAACTGAAGAAAGAAATGAATCTCCATTGCAGCAAGAGAACTGCAGATTGAATGCATCAGAGCTTCCGTCTGACCACACCCGTATTTGGTCAGACCTTTCAGCAGCTGCAGTTAAGAATACTAGTGCCATGGAAGAAAGGCAGGCCCAAGAAAGAACAACTTTGAATGATAACGAACAAAGAGAAATTCAAAAGATTAGTGCAGTGCAAATTTCAAGAGGAAAATTAGCCGCAGGAAATAATCCCAGGGATTCCAATTTCTGCCTACCAACTGAAAATGATCATGTACAAGAGCCTCAAGATATGTTGCTAAATCATGGTCAACAATACCTATTGCAAGTCCATGTGTGCTCCCTTGCTTAATTCAAATGCAAGTTTCCATTCATGTCCATGAGTGAACCTACAAAACCAAAGCCAAGTCATGTGCCAAAACTGCAGCAAGACCATGAATGTCTGCAACTGTCTCAAGCCATAGGCCATACCTGCTGAACCTCATGCCATAAACCAAATAAACTCTGCAGCAAGCAGTGCATCAAGGCACACAACTTGGAACAAACCAACATCACCACACGAAACTGCAACCTGCAACAAGAAACACATCCTTATTTTCAAGTCAAACCATAAGTGCTGCATTAGGCCAAAAGCGTGGTTAATCCGACGGGCCATGGAACCAAGTCACAACCCAATCATAACAGGGGCAATGCACCACCTAAGCCATTGATCAAGGTTCAAAGGACCACTTACCTTCACAAAGTCAAATTGAGCCTGCTGCAAGCTTCATGACAAACCTGCAGGCCAAGCTATGGGCGATGGAAATGCCTACATTTATCACATCTATATGTTACAATGGAAATGTATCCACCAAGTGCAAACTCACATTGGGATTAGCCACTGAATGCAAGCTCTTGGTTTGCAGCACAATGCAAAATCAAGGAATACCTTGCCTGCTGCCGCAACATTGACCAGATTGGACTTAGGGACAGAATATCCTTCACCTGTCGCAACTGGCCTATGATCCAATCCTGCAACAACCTACAAGAATCGGTTAGCACAATACCAAATAGAATAAGGCCAACTGCAGACCTTAGTCACCCTGCTACACCAAGCGTAACATCAAGCCCTGACCTATAACAAACCTGCTCCAAGAACACCGACATCCTTCCCAACAATCCAAAACAGTTCAGTGAAAAAAGCATACATTTGAAGGGTCAAGCCAAAATAATTAACAAAAATCATGTCACAATACTTAAACATCACACATGCCATAACACAACATCATCATAGCCAGTCTAGAAGCTAACATGAAGCCATAACAACCAGATTCATAAGCAATCCTGCATCCACAAAGTCAGAGAGCCAATGTAAAGTCATGCTGCCAAACTGTCCAAGTCAGGGGATGTGAACAATAGCATAGTGGACAGTAGGACAAGGACAATATAGACAACCCCTTAAACTAGTGTGAAGTGCAATGGTTATGATTGCAGAATTCATCCACTTCCAAGCTACTTGCAGTTTGAGTCCAATGATATAACCACCATGACTACAATATCCTGCAGGTCATCAAATACCAAGCATACAGTGATCACAAAGAGTATACTAACAGTTCACTACTAACACCAATTAACAAAGATAACATGCCATGAGTATGGTTCGGTGACTGTGCTCAATACCTGCAGTACACACAACACGTTGCCAAGCCAGTTGCCTTGTTGTGCCTTGCTGCAATGCCAGACCTGCACAAGCTCAAAACCAGAAACAAGAACAAATCAGTGCATAAATTATGCAGGTTTAGTGCAAACACATATCCTATCAATCCACACCATGAGATGTGCCTCAATATGGATGTAATCATGATTTTCACAACAACAATAACACTATGAACCTATACACCACACCAGTGCCTAGTCCAACCACAAACCTTGAAATTCAAAGAGGTCCAGGATAGGTCTTTGGCTCAACCATCCAACCTGCATCGAGAGCATCATTAGCCAAGGAAATGCAAAACCATCTTCATACCTGTAGCTGGCATCACCAATACACCATATCAGTTCAAGCATGGCAATGGGTTCTAAACAGATAGCAGTGTAAACCCCACAAGTCAAACATTTATCCTATAGCAGACAACTAATTCACATCAGGAACACAACATACAACAACCTAACCTAAACCATTTCAAACCAACTGGAGCATTTCCAAAAAAAAGGAATACAACTAAGCCTAAAACAGACCTAACCACAAACCTAGCAAATGCAACACAAAACCTACTGCATATCATTGCCTTTCCTTGAGCCAACCAAGAATTGTGATATAACCTGCAGCAAACAACAACAATCATGTTCATCATGCAAACAACCTTACAAAACCAAACCACGATGGTACTTATCTGTAGAAGCACAACATCATACAACAGTCCAGTTGCAAAAGCCATATTCAAGACATTCTGCATCATCATCCTACTGTCAGCAAACCATTAACAAGCTGAAGAACCAAAATTGAAATTCATCAGACACCATTTTCACTGCAGTAAAAAGGTAAAGTTAATTAGCCAACAGTCAAAGTGCAAAAGTCAGAAATATCCCAATTTGGCATAGAGACAAAAATGAAGAAGAAAGGTTGAGTTCAGAATACCGTTTTCGGTTTTAGCATTAAACAAGCCCATTCAAACTGAGAACATCAAAGAGGATTTTGCAGAGATACGCTTTTGAACACAAGGGCACCAATTCGAAACCCTAAGCTGAGAGCATAAAAAGGAGAAAGAGAAATCAGTAAAAGGGGGGCACAACAGAGAACTTGGAGGCGGAAAAGAGACTATAAACCCTAATCCAAAAAAAAAAGAGGAACTAACAACAGGGAGGTGGAGGCGAAAATCTGAGAAAAAACCCTAAAAACCCCAAAATCGTTTACCTGGAGGCCAGCTTCTGCGCATCCTTCACCACCACCGCAGTGACACTTTGTAAGAACCTCTCTTTCTTTCTCTTTATCCTTCCCATATGCTTGTTGATTGAAAATATTTGTGAGAGTTGAGAGAGTTTGATTCGCTGAGTTTGAGAGCGTGAGAGGGTTTCGTTGATGAGTGATGTCATAAGAGGGACGAGAGGGGCGAGTTCGTGAGATTGCCATTGTTGGGGAAGGTTGAGTTCGTGAGGTGGGGGAGAAGTGAGGAAGACGAGTTCCTGTTTCGTCGTCTCCATTTCGTTATTTTTTTCTTTTTTAATCTTTTTTTTAATTTATTTAATTTAATTTGTTTTAATAGAAATAAACAAAAACATAAAAAGGTTTTATATGTTAGTATTTTCTGTTATTGTCCTTAATTTTTATTTTATTTTTTATTTTTTATCTCGGTTTATATATTTAACATAGTATCACAGTAGCAGATGATCATAAGTAGTCTGGTGGAGAAGGGCAGTGTGTATATTCTTGAGTGGGGTGGGTTCAATACTCATGTGTGGCATTTTTTGGCATTTTATTTCTTTTAGCTATATTATTTTTTCTTTTAGCATTTTCGTTTCTTTTTATGTTTATGCCTTTATTACACTCATATGTTCATTTTGTTAATAATGTAAAGTTGTTGTATTTTAATTTAATTCAAAACCATTTTTAAACTATAAAAATCATATTTTTCTCGATTTAATATCGAGCCCATTTTTTTACACCCTTGTAAGTCGATTGCTTTTTAAGCATCGCCATCGACCTCACATAGCTTACTCTTGGGCTTTCTTACAATGAGCCGATTCCTTTGCACTTACACTCATACATTGTTTAATGCTTCATTATTTCATTCTTTGATTATTTGATTCGATTATATACTTGTTTATATCTTACTTGTTTGATTAACTGTGGCCTTTGTATGGTGTTTGAGGCATGTAGTATTATTGTTTGTTTGCCATGAACAATCCCCATTCATAACAAATGTATCCCTCTCCCATGAAATGTATAATATTCTTTCATTCTTCATTCATCTGTTAATACAAGAAATAAAAATGAACATCCGATAACCATTTCAAAACAAGATCAAAACCTCGATCCAACGTCGAGTAATCATTTTTTCAAAACCTAACAGAACCAACACGTATTCATCCACCCTTTTGTAAGTCGATTGCTTTATGCATCGCCATCAACTTTGTAAGTCGATTGCTTTATGCATCGCCATCAACCTTGTAAGTCGATTGCTTCATGCATCGCCATCTACCTTTATCCCTAACACTTCTCCTTGCTCCATTCGTCGATTCTTGTTTCGATTAGGTAGCACCCATTAGATAGAACCTTTTGTATGATAACATAGGTAGGATTCCCATATCCTTTTGTATGATAACATAGGTAGGATTCCCTTATTCTTTTGTATGATAACATAGGTAGGATTCCCATATCCTTTTGTATGATAACATAGGTAGGATTCCCTTATTCTTTTGTATGATAACATAGGTAGAATTCCCATATTCTTTGCATGCTAACATTAGGTAGATATTCCCATTTGTAAATCCTAAACACTTAAGTACATATTGCATGACAACTCTAGGGCAGAGCTTCCCCACTTCTAGACCTTTCTGAGCGTCTCCGATCTTGTGGCATGTAGTCCGTTCTATTGCAAAGAGGTAACTGCCTAAGACTCGATTCAGCGAGCTGCGACACCTACTGCTAGGACGTGAACACATTGCCCACTCTCCTTTGACACAACTGGTGTCCTCCTTTGTAAGTCCATATTCAGATGGCAATCCCTATAAAGAGGAACTACGTTGCTCTGATCCTCATACCAGATGAGGTACGTAGGCAGGAGGTCGTGCGAGATCTCTCCGGGCACTCTTTTCCTTTTCTTTGTGTGTGTTTGCTTGACAGCTAGCAGGCTCGAGTACCAGACTCCCTGCTAGCTTGTTTGTTCAACTTTGTTGTTGCTTCTGACGATTCAGCGTCCGGTTAAACCCTTTGTGTGTGTAGGAGTCTGACATAAGTCCAGCGATTGGCAGTTGGTTTCCTGTGTGTGTTTGTTGGTTCGGAGTCCGATGTAAGTCCAGCGATTGGCATTCGGTTTCCATGTTTGCCTGTTTGTGTGGAGTCTGACATAAGTCCAGCGATTGGCAATCGGTTTCCTGCGTATGTTTTGTTTGGCGTCCCTATGTAGCCGAACTACGGCAACTCTGATTCTCATGTTCAGATGAGATACGTAGGCACAAGACGCGATGTCTTGCCGAGTTTGACTAACGACTAACAACTAATCCTTGTTTTCTTTCGCCCTTATTGCGATCTTTTCTCTCGCCCTCGTTGCGATCGAGACCTTCCCTTTCTCTTGCCCTAGTTGCAATCGAGACCTTTGTTCCTGTAGTCAGCCGAACTACATTATGCTCTGATTCTCATTCCCGATGAGATATGTAGGCATAAGACGTGATGTCTTAGCGAGCACACATCTCTTTCACCCATAGGTAGCCGAGCTACGAAGACTCTGATTCTCATTCCAGATGAGATACGTATGCAATGAATGCGACATCCGTGCAAGTCATTTTTCTCTTGACCCTTTTAGTAAATAGTACATTAGATAAACACACACCCTTTAGACAAGAAACAACAAGAGTGGATCCCGTAGAGTACTACGGATGCGTAGGGGTGCTAATACCTTCCCTTCGCATAATCGACTCCCGAACCCAAGATTTGGTTGCGAGACCTTGTCTTTTCCTTTCCTCTCTCCAGGTTTACTTCGAGCGTTTCCTTTCCCTCCTTTGGGATAAATAACGCACGGTGGCGACTCTTCTGTCATTTTCTTTCGCCGGTTGTTTTTTCGCACCACTGTATTTTTTCAGGCTGCGACAGCTGGCGACTCTGCTGGGGACCCGGTTTCCCTAAGCGAGTCCCTCCTAGCTTTTGTAGGTTTCTTGTTTGTTGGGTGTTTATTCTTTTGTACAATTATTTATTTTCAGCATTTACCTGCTTTACCTTATTGCATTCATGTACATATGTTTGCTGTATCTGTGGGTTGTTTGTTTGTTGGGTTGGGACTGTTCTATGAGAGATAAGCCCACTACCCAGGCTTGAGTGTACACATAGGTGTTAGAGTGGATAGTCATGAGGCTTGCGTGGTATGTTGCTACGTTAAGTTGTTCATGAGACCCACATTCCAGACGAGGTTTCTGTTGGATATATTCTGTCCTATGGGTGTTCCATAACGACAGATATTCCTTTAGAAATCATCGACTCTGGTGACCATTTCCCGAGAACTCAGTCGAGGCCTCTCCTCCGAGACGCGTTTATGTTAGCTCTGGTGGGCGCATTCTCGCTGCTCAATCCGAGGACCCCGAGACTGGGAACTTGCTTTAGGATATCCTGTTGAGGGGAGTCAGCAGAGGTCTTTTATCCCGTAATAATGCCAAACCTTTAGTGGTAAACGTATTATTCTCGACTGAAGGGCTGAAGTTGAGAAACTTCTGTTCTTAGAACCTACCAGTGAGGGGCGGGCTAAATTCAGGAAACCTTAACCTCCAACCAACCCGGTTTTCTGGAGCAGAGTTTTGATCTTATATTATATTCTTCAGTGGGTTTTCTCTTCAGACAGTGCAACCCGACAGTTGCTCAAGCGGATACAGCAGTCCTGATTTCCATCTCACTGCATTGCATCGCATCATTCTGCATTCATATCATTTAACACATGTTTATCCATTTCTAGGGGGTTTACATCTTCTTCTTGATTCCGGTCGGGGTTCTCTGGGTTTTTCTACGATGGACATTGGCAGAAAGAGACATGTCGCCTACAAGTTTCCAGTGGTCTGTCTGGAGCCTATTCAACAACTGATGAAGTTAATGGATCACGATTCTCTAGAAGGATTCCGGAAGGATTCCGGAAGGATTACGGTTTGATTCTAAGCTTCGTCACGGTTCTCCCCAAAGATCAACACGATGCTCTTTTTACACTGCTGCAGTTCTATGACCCTCCATTGAGGTGTTTCACATTCCCGGATTATATTTTGGTCCCTACTTTGGAGGAGATTGCCAGTTTTCTCAGAGTTCCTATCAAGTCACAGTTGTTGTTCTACAGTTCTGAGTTTCTGCCCGATCTCAGCATGGTTTCTTCGGCCACATGTTTGGGGAAATCAATCTTGAAGGCTAATATGTGTCAGAAGGGAGGAGTCAGTGGTTTTCATTTGAGTTTCTTGCTAGGGGAAGCAAAGAAGAAACTTGAAGATGGTGACCAGAGGGGTTTCAATGTTGTGTTGGCTCTTTGTGTGTATGGGATTGTCCTGTTCCCTAATGTTGCCAAATTTGTGGACATGGACGCAATACACCTCTTCGTGTTGGGAAATCCAGTGCCGACCTTGCTAGGAGATTTCTTTCATTCGGTGCACCACAAGAATGAGAACAGAAAAGGAGGATTGGTGAATTGTTATGCGCCTGTGTTGTATAAGTGGTTCGTTTCTCACCTACCCAAATCAGGAGCGTTCATTGATGTCGAGGACTCATTGAGTTGGTCGAAGAGATTGATGGGGTTGAGAGCTGAAGATATTTCTTGGTGGTCTGACCGGAGCCTGCTTCGGGCGGATATTATTCACAGTTGTGGGAACTTCCCAAATGTACCGTTGGTAGGAAGAAGAGGAGGAATCAACTATAATCCTTCTCTAGCAGTCAGACAGTTTGGATATGCTTTAAGAACTCCGCCTTTGGAAAAGGATGTGGAAGAATCTCTGTTTTTCCATTCTTCGCCTGATTTGACTGTATCCCGTAAGGCAGCTGAGGCCTGGCTCAAGGTGATCAAGAGAGGAAGAACTGTGCTTGGAAAAGGAGATTGTAGAACTTACCCTCAGTATGGAGAGTGGCTTCAAGGAAGAGTCGAAGAGTTGGGTCTGCCGTTTCCTATAGAAGAACCTCTGTATCCACCTACTCCTGCGCAGTCGACAATGGTGAGCCGAGAGGAGTATGACAAATTGAAGAAAGCCATGGAGGAGCTTCAAATTGAAAACTCGGAGTTAAGTGTGAAGTTGCAAGACTATATGCATCAATTCCATGAGGCAGAATATCAGAAGGGGAAAGCCGTCAGATTGCAAGAGGAAGCAGAGAGGAAATTAGCTGTGGAGGTGGAATTCTTCAGGAAGACAGACAAGGCCTTGGGATCATCCAGTTCTGAGTTGAAGCGAGTCAAGCAACAATTAATGGACGCTCATGGTAAATTGGCAGGGTGGCAAGAGCGATGGGATGCATTTTCAACTTCTCGGAAGGAAAAGGAGGAGGAGATGGTGATCGAACTGACTGGTCAGATGGAGAAATTAAAGACTTCGCTAAAGGAAAAGAACAATGAGCTCCTGTGCGCCCGTTCTACCAATGGTTACATCACCGATCAACTCAATGAGGCTCGAGGACAGATTGAAGAACTTAAGGTGTTAGCAGGTTTGAAGAAATCCAGACTTGAAGAGGTATTCGGAGAAGATGATGGGAATTACTACAGAGAGCACATCAACGAGTTGGATGGAGTTATTCACCAAAGGAATCTACTTATCCGGCGTTTGATAGAATTCCCAGATCATCCTGACACGATAGCATTGCTGGCTGAAGTGAGGAGCAGTCCTTATGATTTGTACACAGGAGGCTGAGTCCTGATTTTTTGTTCCTCCTTTTACTTATTGCTTTATTGCTGTGTAATGATGATCCACAGGCTTGTTGTGGAGATCCTCTTTTGGTGTACTATTGGCTAAGGCCGTTCTCTTTGAATTTATCTGTATGAAGACCTTCTCTCTATTGCATCTTGATCTCCGAAGTTTATCTATAGCTCGATCTTCTCGTGAGACCGGAATCAAGGGGGTAGAATACCTTTTTGGAAGTGATAAATATGTCATTGCATTAACATATTCATTTGCATATTCTTGCATAACAGGTGTCGCCGCGGTGTTCTCATATTATTTGGTGTTCCACTTTCAGGATAGCTGATTCAGGAATCCACCGGTACGGTACCCGCAGAAACCAGTAGAAAGCTATGGAGGGTCTACAAGCAGAACTTGCTGAGATGAGGGTCCGCATGAACCAGTTCATGGACGTGGTTCAGGGAGTAGCGCAAGGACAGCAAGAGATTAGACAAATGATACAAAGGAATCCCGCAACTACTCAACCAGAGGTCGTGACTGATCCTCCAAATGCAGAGGTTAATGGACCGGGGCCTGTCCCGATCCCACATAACAACCTTGATCAACAACCCATCCACGATGATCAAGATGATCAGTTCTTGCTGCCAGAAGACTTTGGCATGGGCCATGGCATGGATCCCATGTTCAGGAGATTAGAGGAGAGGTTAAAGGCGGTGGAAGGACAAAACCCCCTGGGGGTAGATGTTTCTGACTTGGGATTGGTCCCAGGCGTGAGGGTTCCACCAAAGTTCAAAGTCCCAATCTTCGACAAGTACAATGGTAGCTCTTGCCCGAAGACCCATGTGCAAGCTTACTTCCGAAAGATGGTTGCATACTCTGATGATGAGAAGCTACTCATGTACTTCTTCCAGGACAGCCTAGATGGGGCATCCCTGGAATGGTACATGAGGTTGGATAGAGCCCACATCCGTTGCTGGAGGGATTTGGCGGAAGCTTTTGTGAAACAATATCAATATAATGCAGACATGGCCCCAGACAGAACTCAACTCCAGAATCTGTCTCTAAAAAGCAATGAGTGCTTCAGGGAGTACGCTCAACGCTGGAGGGAGACAACTTGCCGTGTTCAACCTCCCATGTTGGAAAAGGAAATGGCCAACATGTTCATGAATACGTTGCCTGGACCTTACCTGGAGCGTCTGGTGGGGTGCAATGCCTCCAACTTTGCGGATGTGGTCTCTACTGGAGAGAGGGTAGAGAATTACCTGAAGACCTACAAGAGCCACAATGGAGGTGGATCTTCATCAGGAGTAAAGAAGCCATTTTTGGGAGGACAGGAGCAGAGGGAAGGGGGTGTGAATGCCGTGTCTTCATATCAAAACAGGAGGAATAATTTTCAAAACTATCATCAACAACCGTATGTTGCGGCTGTGACCATTCCAGCTGCAGCACCACTACAACAACAACAACCACAACGTCAACAAACTCAGTATCAACAACAACCACAACGTCAGCCAGCTCAGTATCAACAACAACAACAACCAGGTAACAGACCCGCCTATCAGCAGAGGCAGAGGATGATGGACCGGCGTTTCGACACTCTTCCAATGTCGTGCGCTCAACTGCTTGCTAGTCTTCAACAGCTACAACTTGTGCAGTTACGCACTCTGGCTCCTCCTGTTGGTAGACTTCCGGTGGGTTACGATGCCAATGCTAGGTGTAGTTTCCACTCTGGGGCACCTGGCCACAATATCGAGAACTGCAAAGCTTTTAAGCACGTAGTTCAGGACCTCATTGATTCAAAGGCTATCAGCCTTGCACCGGTTCCTAATGTCGTCAACAATCCCATGCCACAGCATGGTGGTGCAAACGTGAATATGCTGGAAGAAGAAGCCAAGTCCGTTAAGGATGTGTTGAAGTTGAAGACTCCGTTGTTGGAAATTAAGGAATGCTTGCT